>NC_050071.1:12572305-12878589 GCF_009764565.3 Dermochelys coriacea | reverse complement strand
AGACATGTCAAAGTGGTAGGGGTGGTACACTGGTGCTTTCCACAGACTCTCAGCTGGTAGATGGCCAAGACTACAGTGCCAAAAAAAAAAAAAAGGCAGTGTCAGCGAGTCTCACAGCCCAACTGGCTCGCAGGACTCTGGCTACAGAGCTAAAAATAGTGGTGTAGATGTTTGGGGTCAGACTGGTGGCTCTGAAACCCACCAAGGAGGGTCGGTCTCCAGCCTGAGCCCGTGTCCACATGGCTATTAGCTCTGTAGAACAAGCCCAACTCAGTTGATCCAGGTTCTGAGACTTGCTGCAGTGGGTCTTTTTTTGCAGTGCAGATGTACCCTTGGAGACCATACCTGGCTACTGTAAGCCTAGGCTGCTCTAACTTGCATAGGGGTTGGGGCTGGTACCTGTTGGCCTACAGAGTCAGGGAGCCACAAGAAGCCTCGTTCCCTCCTGTGCTGAGCAGAGCTTGGGATTGGAGAGGATCTGCCCCTACATCTTTTGTGACTGCCGCTTGGTATCCCCAGGCCTGCTGTCTAGTTCAAGGTGGCCCAGGAGGCTGGCTGTGTTTTTGAATTGATTTAAGTAAAATACATTCAAATTCATATTTTACAAGAAGACAAAGAGCCTGATAAGGAAGTAAATCTGCCTCCACTTTGTGGAGAGGAAGCTTAAGCCAAAAACCAAACCACAGTACAAAGTGGCATGTTAAAGTTTTTATTGCTAGGTGCTCCCCAATACAAACAACAGTATCAGTAGTGTACACTTTAATGAAGGAGAAATTAGCTTGGTAGAAAAGAAAGCAAAAAGGTACAAGGAGTATTTACATCCATATTGTATATATGTAAAAGATAAAGAGCGAGCAAGCGAATTTGGCTTCTGGGGAATTCCAAGAAAGCAAACACATATCCTTTTGGTCTGTTTGAGGCTCAGGGATTGTCTGTACACAATCTATATAATGCTAATTTCTTTAGACCTTCAAAAGCCTTGCATAAAAGTAGCAGCAATTCTTTAGAGGCATCGAGTCAATACTTCAGTGGATTAGATTACAAACATCATAATGCAAGACAGACGTGATCCTATTCTCTTTTGAGGGTTAATTTACCTACATTCTAATTTACCTTAGGGTCTCCTGAAAGAGATTTGCATTCTAACGTCATCTCAGCAATCCCGCAAAATTACTACACACACTTCTTGGTCTGTTTCCAAAATGTGATCCATGGAGTCCTAATATATTTCATAGTGTTTTTAGTGCTACAAATTCACTGTTTTATTAAACAGTTTGCTCAGACAGGACAAAAATTGCACATCAAACTTTAGTAAACTATTAAAAAACCTAAAGATGCTTGTAATAGAAAAAAATTTTCATAAGATATTTTTTTAAAAAAGAAATTAGATCAACAATTCATCTACAGTAGTTTAGTTAGCTTAAATTTCTGATCTATGCATATGATATAGCATGTACATATGTCTAATTACATCTCTCTATTTTATCTTGGCAAAAAAGTCACTGCTATTAGTGTAAATATTTAGTACATAAAATACTATCAAGAATTCAACGTTTAATAAATATCTTTCGTTCTCAATCCTATATACAAGTACTTTACAGCAACACACAGGAGAGAGCATGACTGGATGAACTGAGAAAGATGGTTATTGACATAAATTACTAGCAATTATTGCAGTCAGATGCATTGTGGTTGTGGAGATTTCAAGGTGAACCATGCTGAAAAATAAATATCTCTCTCCCCTTTAAATCAATGCTTTAAACAGGAAAAACATCCATTTTAAATCTTGACACAGCTACTTCTTGTTAGTGCCTATTCTAGCTCTGTGATGCTCTTTCAACTTCAGAAACAAACAGCTCATCCAGAAAACACAACTCACATTTGTCTTGTGAACAGTACAGTACTTATAACATATACACAGTTACTTTTTCACTTACTACACTAGTCTGTCCCTCTTAGACAAAAGGAAAATTCAGAGAAGGCACTGCAAGTTCTAGACCTAAGGAATGGCTGCTAAGTAGAGGGTAGGGGTCTTAGCATTGATTTCACTGGCCCATTTGATCAGTTTCTTCTACCTGTGATTAAAGTTGTTATGCTGCTGAACAGACTTTTTGGTAGCTGACCAGTAGGTTTGAACCAGTAAGATGGCAGTGTCCCCGCACCCCAAAAAAAGAAAGCATCACATTGTTGATATTAAAAATAAAAATCTTCCTACGGTCAGTAGCTGTAATCTATATTAAAATGGAGCTCCTCTTTTGATTAAAATGCTGCTTTGAAATTAACTCCCGGAATGTAAGGAAGGCAGTACTCAATGGCAGGCACCTAGTAAACCTCCAGAAATGTAACATAGGTAAACAATTGTTTGACAGCACAAAACTCTTAAAAATAATACTGATTTTCTGCAATATACAGTATATACACAACAGCTGAAAATTTGCTTATACAATATTTGTTTATATAGATAAATTAGCAATACAAGTCTTATGGATTCTGTTGTTCCACTGCAAAAATATTTTGTAAAAGTGTAAACTTTTGGTACCTCTTGTGGTGGTGGTGTTTTTTCCACCCCTACATGTGATCTTTTAAAAATAAAAACAAACAATTAGCTGATGTGCAAAATAGGCTCTATATTAGAGAATGACCACCATACTTGGCAACTTTCTTTCATTGATGTGAATATTCTTTGGTGCTTTCCTCCCATGCATTCAAGCTAACCAGATAATGAAGTGTAGGAGGATGGCAGCAACTAGAAAGTGAACCAGCACTTTTTGTTTTTTATTTACAACTAAAATGATCTGTAGAGAGTCCTGCTTCTGGAAAGCAGCATGCACCATTGTGTCCTGAATAAATGCTTTCTGTTACTATCCTCCTTTTTGCATTCACTTTTATCTTTCCACTGTGGATGGTCTCAAAGCACGTCTCTTTTCAGCATGCTTCTCATTTTTCTTTGAGGTTCTAGCTGGAGAAAGAGCACCTGCAGAAGTGTTGTTAACTGCTACCATGGGAACAATGGCTGCCAAGGCTGATGCATTATGGGGACAGATTGCCAATCTTGGTAGGTGACTGATATGGCATTGCGATCAGCCTAGAAGTCTGATTTCCTGCTTGGTAAGCTCTCCTCTGGGGAGACTCAGTACCTTTGGACTTACTCTTTGATGTAGAAACAAGTACATCTATGTCCTCTTCCACAGGAGGCATCCTGCCTGCAAAACTTCTGTTCTCATCAGCGACCTCTGCATGCTGAGGAACTAAAGATGTCGGCATCGCCAAGGCCCTATGTAGGTCACTAGGATGGAACATCACTTCCTCTTTGGTTTCAGCAGCTTCAGTAAGGTAAGGAGGCGGGAGGGTGCTGCTGCGCTTGCTACAAGACTCACAGCACAACTTGTTGTAGCCGGGGATGGAGCAATAGCGTGCGAGCACTTCCATTTGACAGAATATTGACTTGTCTCCCAGGCAGGGCTCATCTGCAAAACAAGCACAATATTGATTGTAAACCTGGGGAAATCATGCAGGGTGGCATTTCAAAAGTTCAGAGGCCAAAGCCTGCATTTTGAAAAGTGACTGATGACCGGGGGCCCAACTTGAGATGCTGGAAGGGGACCTGATTCTCAGAAAGTGTTCAGCACCTGCCCTCTGAGAATCGGGCCCTTTAAAGGGTCTCTAGTTGGGTACCTACAAACTGAGGTGCCCAAAATCACTGGACACCTTTGACAGTGTTAGTTTCCTTGCACTCTCAGATCGCTCTGCATGTAGAAAAACATGAACCGTGCTTGGGGAAGGCGAGATACAGTATATGCAGAATATGCTATTGCATAAAATTTGGCAGCTCTTCCACATCGTAGCAGATGCAGTCCTACACATCATCATAATTAGAGTTGAAATGATCCCTTCTAGTTTTGCCCTCTGTCAGCAAGACTGGACCCAGAATGGACCTTCTCTTGAAGGAAAGGAAATCCCAGGTAATATCTCTGAAAGATTCTTTTCATGTGTTCTTTAAAAAAAAATGTTGGCAGTTAAATGAACCATGTATATGAGGTCTTCAGTGACCTAAATATAACTGATAACCCAAGCAATCCTTTTGCCAAACATAAGCCTTAAGCTTCCTCTAGGGTTGGTGCAGGACATGTACGTTCCTGGGAGGGCTCACACAAGATGCCAGTTTTCCTTTGAGCATGCATGAGATATCTTATCAACCGAACAGGGTTATTCAGCTAAAAGTGCAGAGGCTGTAGATGCACTGGACAAAATCAGCATGATGGTTGTAAATTAGTGGAGGTCATTTTTTGTTCTGGCTGTTAGAAAGCAATCTCGGTCTAAGACCTTGATCCTGGAAACTTGCGTGCGCTTTTTACTTTCAGAATGGGAATAATCCAACTGAATTCAAAGAAAGAAAAGTGCATGCTTCAGCGTTTGCAGATCTGGGACTAATCCTGAGAGGTACTAAGTGTTGCAGTCTGGCATAATCAGCCATATCAAGGTACAAGCCACTCAGTAATTCTGTTATGCTGAGCCGGAATGGCTTTTAAAATGCTTGTCCTGTCTAGGGGCAGGAGCCACATTCTTCATTAACTTATGCCTCTGGCAAGTCTCTGTGAACATAAGAGACAGACAGCAGGGCAGAATTTGGCCCAAGGAATCTGAAATTAACAGTATTCCTTGGGGAGCTCCAAAATCAGGAGATGGGTAATTCTCCCCCTCCCCTGTATATTAGACGAACATGTTGGTAATTTCTACTGTACTGAATTTATATATAATAGCTCAATTTCGTATGCATTGATCGCATTAATATTTAGCTTACATGGAGGTGTGCTGTGAAATTCCAGCCTTTTTACCATGCTGACATTATAAAATGTAGTCCTCTATAGCCAGAAAAATAATTTGAATTACACACTTCTTGAATAGGCACTGAAAGCCACAATCCTGCATTGAAAATTATGCACGTAGACCCTCGGTGGCCACTGGCTTCAATGGAACACCATATAGGCCTGGGTGCAGCTCACTGTCACAGCAGGGTCACTGGGTCTGAGCCTGCAGTGAGGGCATTCAGCCTGAGGATCCAACACCTTGCAGGATTGGATCCCCTCAGGCTGAGAATTTACAAACTTTCTATTGTTCACTCTTGTGAAATATTTTAATGGAGAGACAAATGAGTTGCTTGGTGCCCTAAACAACTGTTCCAATGTTTTGAGAGTTACCGGCACAAAGTGTACGTTAACAGACTGCTTCTGATGTGCTACAGTTTATTTGACATGATAGTGACAGATTTTATTTAAATAGCAGAAGGCATAATTATAAGCTAGAGAGGTGACAGAGAAAACTAAACCAAACCGCCAAAAAGGCGTGTTTTAGCTTTCAGTCCAACAGTCAGAGTTAGTATTTATGTAGTTGGCATTTTAATAAGCAACAGATGGGGTGTACAGTCGCTTCTTAAATTAGCTGGCTGCACTGCGATATTTTTTCATGGTCGTGTGGATGTTACCTCATGTCATGTCAACAGGGTGCTGAAGAGCCATTTTTAAATTCAAAATACAAACTGTGGGCCAGATCCTCAGCTGGCTTGTAAATTAACTTAGTTCCACTGATTCCAATACTGGTCCGCCCACACTTACAACAGCTGAGAAGCCGGCTCATCATTTATAAATAGAAGAAAATTATACAAAGTCATGTCATTGACAAATTGTGGCAATATTAGCATTTTCATTATTCACTGGGCCCAATCCTGACATCCTTCCTTGATAAAAACTTCCTTGCTTCTAGGCAAACCTACTGTTAAATCTGCAACTCTGGCAGTGAACAATAACCCTGTCTATGAAGCACCATCATGCCTCTGAAAAGTTTTTTGAGGAGGACATCAGCATGGGAAATTAAAGGACCTCTTTTCATAATTCAAATTAGAACACTAATGTCAAAACACAAATCTTTGCACGTACACAGTGTAGCATACACAGACCAATAATTAACAGCTAGTGCTTCCTTGTTATTTAAAAGCAGTTGTTTTGGAAAATGCAGCAAATTTTATGTTAAGAATATATTTATAATTTATGTACTTATTTACATCTAGTTTAAGTGCAAGTTCCACAGACACCCTCGAAGAGGTTGCCAGCTACATCAAAAAGCACCAAGCAATTAATTTGTTTTTACCTGTAGACAATGCACTTGATTTGTTCCAATTTTCTGACAGCTGATTTCACTGAAGTAGGTTTTAGAGGGTTTGGATTTATCAAATCAAGTGTATAATGCAAAGATTTGATTTTGTACTTATCTACTTCCAGTGAAATAAGTATAATCTTTGAGCTGTGTACTCATGTAGTCCCTTTCTTTTACTTTTTAGGTTAATTCTGTACCACCTAGTCAACCATTTCTTATTCAGTATATAGGCTGTTGTATCCTTCTGCTGGTTTTCATGGTAAAAATTCTCCTTTTCACATTTTGTTTTTTGTTTCATGGTAAGTAGTGGAGAAAGACGTGAGAAAGCATATCGGCTTTCTAAGGAATCTTTATTGCTACTATAGGATACTTTTAGTAGAGCCTAACAATTACCGTAGAAGTATTTTTGGGAATGCTACAGGTACACTGCAGATCAGTGAAGAGGCAGCATTGTCAAAGTAAATACAATCCTCGAAGCTTGTACAGTACTTACAGACAGTGTTCCCACAGGAAAATCTAACTAAATCCAGAAATAGGTCAGAGGGTATTTAAAGACCATGGGAGGAGAAAATTGATGGCAGATGTCTTTAATTATGAAATATAGGGGAAGAGAAATAAAATTGTGTTACATATAGCACTGAGGTGTGTAAACAGAATGGTAAGTTTTCTGTGTGACACCAAAAAAATCTTGGAGAACCCTCTGAAACTGCATGGCAAGAGTTTAATGATCAGAAAGAGGTGACTACTCCAATTTTAATTATGATGGAATTATCTGCTATTTACAAAATAATTACATCTATCAAAATGGCATGCATATAAAGAGTTTATATCAATTCTATCATCAAATAATTGTAATGCACAGAAACATAACTATATAATGATTTGTAAACCACATTTAGAACTGGGTGGAAAGCAGAGATTCTATTTGAATATCTGACCCAGAGGAATAATGAGAACTATCTACTATAATGGCTGAATGAAAATTAATGGAAATTGGGCACTTAATTCCATTTTGAACCTTTGAAAAATCTTCCCCACAGTAAAAATTATGGTCCAAATCTTTGAGCAGGGCACACAGGCAGAATACGTTCCTGGGCACTCAGAGAACTGTAGCACATGCAGGGCTGAGGAATAGAATTGATACCATCTGCTTCACTTTTACTACAGAGGGGCATGATTTGACTGCATGTAATTATATATGCCCTACCACTGTATAATATCTTCCTATAGTTCAGTGCTTAGTGTACATCTGCTGCTTAAATCTGTAGCACTGCCCTATAGCTTTCCTTGCTAGTTAAAAGAAAACGAGTACTTGTGGCACTTTAGAGACTAACAAATTTATTTGAGCATAAGCTTTCCGATGAAGTGAGTTGTAGCTCACAAAAGCTTATGCTCAAATAAATTTGTTAGTCTCTAAGGTGCCACAAGTCCTCCTTTTCTTTTTGCGAATACAGACTAACACGGCTGCTACTCTGAAACCTGTCAAAGGAAGTGAGATGCCCAAATCCCTCTGACACCTAACTCACTTCAGCGCCTTTGAAAATCCCAGCCTACATTACATAAGTTTATAATCACAAATCCAGGCACTCTCCCAAAATGGTAACAAGTAGATCTCAGCGTCCCCTTAGAATACAAAGCTTTCCCCCTCAACATTTGCATGTCTGACTCTTGTGCTTTAAATGATCCACTTCAGAAAACAGAAATGCGGTCCCCTACTCTGCAGTTACTCACATGTTTAAGAAGTCACTGGAACTACTCTTGTGTAAATTTAAGCACGTGCATAAGAATTTGCAGGATCAAAGCTTCATTCTTTTATTTTGGAAGTCTCAGTCTAAAGAAAAAACTCACTTCATAAGGAAATATCTTTCCCTTAAGATACAGAAGAATTGTAATGCTGCTTCTCTGTAGAGTAGCTAAAGCTCTGCTTCCCCCTAGTGTTTAAAGCAGGATTCCTTATTATCAGTGCTGAAGATTCTGTAATTGGAACTTAGGTCAAAATTTTCAAACTCAATATTTAGGCACCCTCAGAGAGGAGCCTGATTTTCAGAGGCATTGAGCACCTGTAACTCTCTCTGAAGTTAACAGGAGATGAGAGTGCTCAATGTTTTTGAAAATTAGGCCAGACTTGTTGAGGAGGCTAGAAGTGGACTTTAGACACTGGTTACTGAAGATCTCAGCCATGTTTTTCCATATGGTCAGTTTTACAGTTTAGCTGTTTTTATGTCAATTGTGTGCAGGATTAAAGGTGAGATATCAGGATCTCTTTCAAATGAAAGAAAATTCTGGTCTAAAACACAAGATATATTTTGTAGCATGAGACAATTGAAATACATGGTACACTTATCAGTTTGTAGCATCACAACAGTGTATAAGCTAGGTATTCCCAAAATTATTCATCTATTCACAGTACCTATACTGCATCTTGTTTCAAAAGACCATGTACTGTACACAGTAGCCCAGAAAACATAGCTGTTAAATGAAAGCTCTGTTAGAACTTCAAATCTTTTTGTTTTGTTCTTTCAGTTAAGCCTAAAAGAATGAGATCTGGCCCTGGCATCTCTGTCTGCATCTGCCTACCTCTGTAGTAGGTGGAAATCCTACACTGAAACAGGAATTCATAGATTGTTGCTCCCATTGCCTGTGCAGTTATTCAGGAAGTTTACTTACCATTACAGGGAGCAAGCTTACAAACCCTCACTGATTCAGGTTTTTCTCCATCACACTGGTCACCAGCACGGCATGTGACCTGCCTGGACTCAGTTCCTTCCCCACAGGTCACAGAACACTACAGAACAGATACAAGGAATTTTACTACGTTATGCCTGGTTCCAGCAACGTGCAATTATCTTACAGGTATGTCACAAAGGCGATATCGTCTGGAATAGCCTGATATGGGTGACCTTCAGGGTATGCTGTAAATACCCTTTTTTGATCGGAGTTTTTGCAGAGGTTGACATTTGCCTCGGGGGCAGCCATTGGGCAGAGTGGGGTGTTCCTTCTTTCCTGTAATGTTTAATTTTTTACGGTCACGTATTCTGAATTTTGCTAGTAGTTTTTGTCTGTTCTGAAAATCCAAGCATTAAAGGCTGGGGTATGGGGCAGCACAAAGCTGCACTGCCAAAGGGAGCAGACCGGGGCCAAATTGTGATTCTCAGAGTGAGTCAATCTGATTTTTTGTTTCCCCCTTGCTCTGGAGAAAATAACTTGCACCAGACTTTTATTTAGCACAGCTTTCTTCCCCATCTGTGCTAGATACTACGCTAGGAGGTGGGGGAGAGACATAACTCCCCTGTTCCTTGCACTACTTACCCACTCCTCCACAACATACAGAAGAGGGGGAGTAGCAGCCCACGGAGGTTGCTATATGTATCTATGGTACTTATTTTGGCGGGCATTACTGTAGGATCTGCGCATCTCACAATCTGTAATGTATTTATCCTCACAACACCCCTGTGAGGTAGGGCAGTGCTATTATCCCCATTGTACAGACGAGGAACAGAAGCACAGAGAGGCTAAGTGATTTGCCCAAGGTCAGACAGGAAATCTGTGGCAGAACAGGGACTTGAACCCAGATATCCTGAGTTCCTAGTTGGCACCCTTACTACCAGTCCTCCTCCTCATACTATGAGTTTCAATGTAGGAAGTCCACAAAGAGGGTAAGGGGGCATTCCCTTTTGCTTTTCAGGGTTATGGAGACCTCAAGGCCTGTGGGCTTTCAGGTTTCTATTTGTGGTTAATTTAAGACTCTGGAATTCAATAAAGTTGCAGCCAGAGGCCCTTAACGCAAAGGCAGTGCGGACACTGCAGGCAGGTGGTGCTGGCAAAGGTACAGCTGTTCATTACTGCTAAAGAAAGGTCTGCCAGCTCCAAAGATATACAGTCCATAGTAGAATACTGCTTTCCCACCTCAGCCCAGGGTCCGGCTTTCCACTGCGCAGGGCATGGTGTTCTGTTACATGGCCTGCGGCTCTCAGGGCGATCCCCACTACAGTACTTGATATGGACCGAGCGGTTTGCACCGTCATGAAGAGGTTGAATGCAGCGCACAGTACGGATCTGGTAACCAGAACTCCCACAGGATTTTGTGCAGTATTCCCATTCATCTGCTATCCAACTGGGTGGGTTAAAAACAAAAGTGCCATCACACATTAATCTATTTATCTATCACAATATACAGTAACCAACTAGGGATTGTTTAAATTCTGCTCTGCTTGGCTTACATACAGTTCACACTCCTCGGGGGCATACATAGGAATACTAAGCATCCCTTATGGAAAAATCCAATAGAATTTAATAGAGAATGTTTATATAGAATTGTTAAAACCAACCTTTGGAATTCTATAGCAGGAGCATAATTCTCTTCCATCTACTGCTGCTTTCTATTGGACATTTCATATTAGATTGGTTTCACCCCTGTTAAATTCTATGGGACTTTTCCATCAGAATTAACACACACCTATTATTGTACTCTGAGCAACAGAGAAATGAATGCTGCCAAGACTAGTTTTATTTTTTCAAGTGCTCATGAAAGAAATGAAACTGGCAGCCAGGGAGACTGCATGCATCTGTCTATTATACACAGAGGATGCAATCCACCCATTGTCAGCCAGCCAGCACAAGACCTCTGTACCATGTAAATTCCACTTTAGCCCCAGGCAGTGCTACAGAGGGCTTTGTGCTGACCCTGTTCACAAAAGGGACTTTCATCCAGAATAAAGAAGCTTCCCAAGGCTTTCCCACTAATTTTCCTTAATCTTGACTTCAAGGGAGCACCTCTAAATGGAAGAGGTTAGTTTAAACTCTGCGCCTATTCATCATTTAGCCTCTGTACTGAGTGTGCCCCATTAGTGACAAGTGTCCATTAATAACTGAAATGAGACGACCATCAAATTCTTGGCAGCAAAACTGCCATGAGATGGAAACAACATTCTGTATCCCATCAGCAGTCCCCTGAGCCAGGCCTGGGCAAGCTTCTACCTCCATCATTTTTTCCCAACCCATAGAATCATAGAAATACAGGACTGGAAGGGACCTTGATAGGTCATCTAGTCCAATTCCCTGCATTGAGGCAGGGCTAACTATTGTCTAGATCATCCTGACAGGCGTTTGTCTAACCTGTTCTTAAAAATCTCCAATGGTGGAGATTCCACAACCTCTCTAGGCAATTTATTCCAGTGCTTAACCACTCTGACAGTTAGGAAGTTTTTCCTAATGTCTCCTTTGCTGCAATTGACGACCATTACTTCTTGTCCTGTCATCAGTGGTTACAGAGAATAATTTATCACCCTCCTCTTTATAACAATCTTTTATGTACTTGAAGAGTGTTATCATGTCCCCCTCAGTCTTCTTTTCTCCAGACTGAAAAAAATTGGGTTTGTTTAATCTTTCCCTGTACGTCATGTTTTTTAGACCTTTAATAATTTTTGTTGCTCTCCTCCAGACTTTCTCCAATTGGTTCACATCTTTCCAAGAGTGTGGTGCTCAGAACTGGACACAATATTCCATTTGAGGCCTTATCAGTGCTGAGAAGAGTGGAAGAATTACTTTTCATGTCTTGTTTACAACATTCCTGCCTATATATCCCAGAAAGGTGTTCGCATTTTTTGCAAGTCTTACATTGTTGACTCATATATAGTTTTGTGATCCAGTAAAATCCAGATTCTTTTCTGCAATACTCCTTCCTAGGCAGTCATTTCCTATTTTGTATTTGTCCAACTGATTATTCCTACTTAAGTGTACTACTTTTACTGAATTTCTTCCTATTTATTTCAGACCATTTTGCATTCTAATCCTATCCTCCGAAGCACTTGCAACCCCTCCCAGCTTGATGTAAACTTTATAAGTGTATTCTCTCCTTCAACAACCTGAAATTCAAGAAAATCTCCTGGTTAAGACAGGCTGGTCTCTTACCATACTTCCTATCTATCCTGCATGTTGGGATCGTTTACTCTTGTGCCCTTAATGATGTCTTTAAAAAAACTGCCAACTCTTTTTTTTTGCTTAGACTTGCGCCCCACAGGATCTTACCTACCAATTTTCTGTGTTTGCTGAAGTCTGCCTTCTTGAAGTCCATGGTCTTTATTCTCCACTTTTCCATCCTACAATTTCTTAGAATCATGAACTATCATTTGAGGCACACATTTCATCCATCCATACTTACAGTGGCTGTGTGCATTCCTGCAGATTGCACATTCTACGAATAGGCTTTGGTTTTTTGCTGGCTTCACAGAAGCTGCGGTGAACCATTTTGTTATCACTTTTCCTGCGGCACCCATATTTCGTGTATTGGAAACCTAGAAAATATTTCAAAAAGTAACTTGGTGTGACAATTAGCAAAAATGTCCTGCCCCTTCTTAAACACTTTTGTTTAAATGCAATGTTTGTGGACTATTTTATGATTATCCGTCCGAAAGACATTTACACTATATTTAAGTACTATTGCTGTTCGTTACTATGTCAAGCACAAAATGGTTTGGGGATATAAAATTCAGAATTATTTGGAGTAACTCTACAGTATATTAGAGAGATAATGATGATATTAAAATCATGGTATTTTCATAGATTTTAAGGCCAGAAGGAACCATTACTATCATCAAATTCTGACCACCTGGATCACTCAGAATGTTATATAGAACGTTATCCCAGGGAAACAGGCATAGAAAGGACTTACCCACGTTCACCCAGCAGGTGAGTGGCTGAGCTGGGAACAGCCCCCAGGTTTCTTGAGTCTGTCCAGGGATCTATCAACTAGCCCAGGCTGTAGTAATTCAAGTTACTGTGGCATTTATGATACTTCCCATTCAAACTGTCAGGAGTACCAGCAATGCCACAGAACATTCATACTGCCGTGAAATAAACATCAAGATCTACATTTCCAAAAGTGACTAGCTAATTTTGGGTACCAGTGGTTTTTTGGTGCCCAATTTAGATGCTTTCACAGGACAGAGTGCAACACTTTCCCCAAAACCCAGACATTTAAAGTGTTTCAACTTGAGCAACCCAAAAATTGAGGCACCAAATATTTTTAATCACTTTTGAAAATGTAGGCCCCATCTTTTGCTCTTTTTCTTCCTCCTAATTTAACATGAATCATTAGGAGCTGCTGCATCTCTGTTTACCTCCAGCACAAGGTTTGGAGCACTGGGACCAGCTCTTCAAAGCCCACTCAAAAGTATCCATTTCGTCTTGAAGAACGTTGTTACTGTTGATAGTGGGTACTGAATCCTCATGAATGATGTATTTGTAAGTCAGGCTAGATCTTGTGTCGTTCTCTTGAGGAACGACCTATAAAAGATCCAATACAAATGGAGTACATATTTATTCTTTTCCGTGTCAACAAACCAATATCTGGAAATGCGGGCGGTGCTTCATAGTTGAAAAATATTTTAATCTTTACCTTCATATTTAGTACAAAAATTAGTATGATCAACACAGAAAAAAATGCCTCTAATGAGTCTAAACTAGGAGAGTTTACATAGGACCAAATACTGACCCTTCCTAGCTCTGGATTACTGAACTGGAGCTGTGTAGACAAGCCATGCTGCACGGCCACATTCCTACTCTGCTTGAGGGAGGGACTGGTCGCAAACACAGTTCTGACTAATATAGGGCCTGATCCAATGGCCCGTGATGTCAGCGGGCACTGTACTAGGCCTATGGTTAGCTTGTTACTGTTGTATGAATAAATGCGTGCTTATGACATAGTAGTGTGGACACTGCACAATGCCTCTGAAAGTGAATGTCAGTAAAACTATTCTTAAAACTTGTTTCTCTTACTGCTAGAGTGAACAGAGCTTCTGCCCATCGGCTCTCTCAAAAAACATTATACGCATGCGTGTTTTCCAATAGAAATTACACACTTATCCCACTCTAAGATTTAACATTTTTTTAATAAAAATAAGTAGTTTGGCCACACACAAACACAACAACAATAAAAAACAACCCCTTGATATAACCTACCAATACAACAACAGCATCATGCAAAGGCCCATCAGTATGAAGAGTTTCTATGTCATCTTCTATGTTGTATTCCCATTCCACTCCAAGATCAATGAAGGACCGTGACTTGGCCTCCTCCCCTTTCCCATTCAGAATATAGTGTCCAGTAGCCTGGTTCTTAATGGCTAAAAGGAAGTGAAAACAGTGGCAATTCTGCTTCCTGTCATGTAATCTGCAGTCATTGGGGTTCACATGAAATGAGACAAGTAGCATTCCATAAAGCCCTTTTCGCTTATTATTTTAAATGTTGCATTTTGCAGCGGGTCTTTGGGAATTAAGGAGTTTTTGCTATTCCTAATCCAAAAATACTCACGTTCTCTTGTCTCTTCTATTCAACATTCTTGAACCCATCTCTCTCTAGTATGCCTCCTCCTCCAACCCAAAGAGAGGAGGCTTTGCCAAAAACTCATCATAAATCTGTGCTCAGGGAATGGATGATACTCCTTCCAAGGATCTAAAGCAGATCACCTTTGGCAAGTGCTACATTCCATCAGCTTAGGGACTGGAGCCTATACCCAAAGCTGCAATTCCTACATTAAACCCAAAGTGTCACCAAACTACAGTCTGGGGATACAGAGATTGACAATGTATATACTGCCAATATCTGTATCTCCTAATGCACATGGATCAGATGAAGTTAGATAGATGTAGATATACATATGGAAGATATATATTTTATTTTACAGAAGCTTAATTCTAGACTCAAGCCAAACCTTTAAAATGGCCAATTCTATTAGTTTTCATAGAAAGTTTTGGAGGCGGCCGAAACAAGTATTTTGGGTATTGAAGGGCATGTTAGCATAACAGTAACATTATACGTCTTTGTATTGCCAAGGTTGTGAAATCCATAGGTTTTGCAGCATGGTGATTAATATTTACTTTCCCTTTCTAGTACTTTTTGAAAGGTTGTTTTCTTTTGTATACTTATATTCTACCCATACATGCTAACTTTACAAACACACGCCATCTGATTCTGGGATTCAAGGATTAGAAAAAGGGTGCAACAAATCGAACCACCATTAAGGGAGAACAGAAGACACAATAAAACATCTGATAACAAACAGCTAAGATGTTCATGCACTTTGGGAGATATATGTTACTAGTTTCCTAGAGTAAGACATGAAAGAAATAACCATGATGTGGATATTATTGTTATCCTGGAAGTGTGTAGTTTACAAATCATTAGTTGTTTAGAGTTTAAAAAATAATCAGAGAAAAAGACAAATCATTTTTCTAAACACACAACAAAACTATGACATAAAATTAGAGAAAAATCTTGTAAATTATCATAACTACAGTAAATAAAATGCAAAAGCCGTGCATTATGTATTTATTAGCTCTATGGAGTCTATTTACTATGAAGGCAGAGTAGCTCTGTATTGAAAAGGTACACGGTCAGGTCACATCTGATCCAAAATTTAAGGTTTCTACAACTAAGCTTACACAAACCTGAAAACCAGCAGAAATGTTCCCCTACTTTTGCTTTATTCCAATGCAAAATTTGGTTTTTGGTTTTTTAAAACAAAACCTTCCCTGCAATGTTTGCAACCTGGACACTGCAGCACTGTGTTAGGACCCAATCCAGAAACCACTGAAGTCAATGGAATAAGGTCCCTAGTGCATGAGAAAGGGACAAGTGACTAGACAAAAATGACTTGAAACAAAAGTGAAATTGGTAGTCACTTTCATTGTCCGAGAGAAATGTAAATGTAAATGTAAACAAACAGCAACAATATTTATGAGTTAAAAAGATTTCTTAACTTCTTTCCATATAATGACATAAGGTGTTGCTTACAACCCACTCTGCATAAGAAATTAAAATGTACTAAATTATATGAATATAGTAATATCCTATATACTTTTTAGCCTGACAGTGTCCCTTTAAATTGACTAATAATTCACGTTCAATGTGATCAATAGCTCCTTGTTAGTAAAAGTGCTAATCAGGATCAGTCTGAGTTTCTAGAAAATTCAGATGAGAAACAAACATAATTACTAAGTTTGTATAGTAGGATTCAGCCTTGTGAATGCAATTGTCAAATCACAAGGAAACCAGCAAAGCCTTTAGCTTGTTATTGTCTTACAGTGCAATAAACACAATTAAGTTGATGGTTCTCTCATTTCTCAGGTTCTCCAATGCATGCCCAATTGTTTGACATTAACTTTCATGCACAAGGGCGAAACCTGAGGCGAGAAACACTTACCAAGAATGTGAGGAGAAGCCTCGTCTTCTTGGATAAACACATGTCTAGCACCAGGGGGGATATCAAACATCTTAAGGTACCCTTTGGCATGTGTAGTAGTCATTGAAGAAAGCAAAGAAGAAAAACAAAAAGTAATAGCGATGGTTAGTAGGGCACTAAATTATTTAGCTTCGACTTGCAGAAGAGGGTATCCATTAACCTACAAGCAGCTTCAGATAGGTTTGTAATCGATTTGATTAGGCGGTCTTGCACTTTTTTCTCTTTTAGGGGAAAAAAGAGACACTGTTACAAACCTTAGCCACTTACTTTGTTATGTTATTTTAAGACCATAACAATTAACAAATTCAGGCAAAAATTTATGTTTCCTATGTTTCTCAGAATTAAAACAGGCCTTTCTGATTTCTTTGTCACCTTTCAGCCTTATGACTTAATGGACTATGAGGTGTTCAGGTCTCTTGTATTTGCTTAACTCTGTGAAACTCTAAAGGGTTTGTCTACCTGGCAAGGCAAAGTGCACCAAAATGGTGCAACTTGTAAAGCACTCTAAAGCACTGTGCTCAAAATTCCCCTGGCAGAGCCCTCTAGCACACTCTAAAAGGTGCCTTAGTTCACATTAATGTATCCCTGTTTCAAACGGGACTAAGAAAAGGAGTACTTGTGGCACCTTAGAGACCAAATTTATTAGAGCATAAGCTTTCGTGAGCTATAGCTCACTTCATCGGATGCATTTGGTGGAAAATACGGAGGGGAGATTGATATACACACACAGAGAGAACATGAAACAATGGGTTTATCATACACACTGTAAGGAGAGTGATCACTTAAGATAATCCATCACCAGCAGCAGGGGGGGAAAGGAGGAAAACCTTTCATGGTGACAAGCAAGGTAGGCTATTTCCGGCAGTTAACAAGAATATCTGAGGAACAGTGGGGGTGGGGTGGGGGGGAGAAATAACATGGGGAAATAGTTTTACTTTGTGTAATGACTTATCCAGTCTCTATTCAAGCCTAAGTTAATTGTATCCAGTTTGCAAGTTAAATTCCAATTCAGCAGTCTCTCGTTGGAGTCTGTTTTTGAAGCTTTTTTGTTGAAGGATAGCCACTCTCAGGTCTGTAATCGAGTGACCGGAGAGATTGAAGTGTTCTCCAACTGGTTTTTGAATGTTATAATTCTTGACGTCTGATTTGTGTCCATTCATTCTTTTACGTAGAGACTGTCCAGTTTGACCAATGTACATGGCAGAGGGGCATTGCTGGCACATGATGGCATACATCACATTGGTAGATGCGCAGGTGAACGAGCCTCTCCAACATATTAACCCACAGAGACCTTCCTACCAACACTACAAAAAGAAGGATTCTGGGTGGACTCCTCCTGAAGGTCGAAACAGCAGCCTGGACTTCTACATAGAGTGCTTCTGCCGATGTGCACGAGCTGAAATTGTGGAAAAGCAGCATCACTTGCCCCATAACCTCAGCCATGCAGAACACAATGCCATCCACAGCCTCAGAAACAACTCTGACATCATAATCAAAAAGGCTGACAAAGGAGGTGCTGTCGTCATCATGAATAGGTCGGAGTATGAACAAGAGGCTACTAGGCACTCTCCAATACCACTTTCTACAAGCCATTACCCTCTGATCCCACTGAGAGTTACCAAAAGAAACTACAGCATTTGCTCAAGAAACTCCCTGAAAAAGCACAAGAACAAATCCGCACAGACACACCCCTAGAACCCTGACCTGGGGTATTCTATCTGCTACCCAAGATCCATAAACCTGGAAATCCTGGACGCCCCATCATCTCAGGCATTGGCACCCTGACAGCAGGATTGTCTGGCTATGTAGACTCCCTCCTCAGGCCCTACGTTACCAGCACTCCCAGCTATCTTCGAGACACCACTGACTTCCTGAGGAAACTACAGTCCATTGGTGATCTTCCTAAAAACACCATCCTGGCCACTATGGATGTAGAAGCCCTCTACACCAACATTCCACACAAAGATGGACTACAAGCCATCAGGAACAGTATCCCCGATAATGTCATGGCTAACCTGGTGGCTGAACTTTGTGACTTTGTCCTCACCCATAACTATTTCACATTTGGGGACAACGTATATCTTCAAATCAGCGGCACTGCGATGGGTACCCGCATGGCCCCACAGTATGCCAACATTTTTATGGCTGACTTAGAACAACGCTTCCTCAGCTCTCGTCTCCTAATGCCCCTACTCTACTTGAGCTACATTGATGACATCTTCATCATCTGGACCCATGGAAAAGAAGCCCTTGAGGAATTCCACCATGATTTCAACAATTTCCATCCCACCATCAACCTCAGCCTGGACCAGTCCACACAAGAGATCCACTTCCTGGACACTACGGTGCTAATAAGTGATGGTCACATAAACACCACCCTATATCGGAAACCTACTGACCGCTATTCCTACCTACATGCCTCTAGCTTTCATCCAGATCATACCACACGATCCATTGTCTACACCCAAGCTCTACGATATAACCGCATTTGCTCCAACCCCTCAGACAGAGACAAACACCTACAAGATCTCTATCATGCATTCCTACAACTACAATACTCACCTGCTGAAGTGAAGAAACAGATTGACAGAGCCGGAAGAGTACCCAGAAGTCACCTACTACAGGACAGCCCCAACAAAGAAAATAACAGAACGCCACTAGCCATCACCTTCAGCCCCCAACTAAAACCTCTCCAACGCATCATCAAGGATCTATAACCTATCCTGAAGGACAACCCATCACTCTCACAGATCTTGGGAGACAGGCCAGTCCTTGCTTACAGACAGCCCCCCAATCTGAAGCAAACACTCACCAGCAACCACACACCACACAACAGAACCACTAACCCAGGAACCTATCCTTGCAAAAAAGCCTGTTGCCAACTCTGTCCACATATCTATTCAGGGGACACCATCATAGGGCCTAATCACATCAGCCACACTATCAGAGGCTCGTTCACCTGTGCATCTACCAATGTGATATATGCCATCATGTACCAGCAATGCCCCTCTGCCATGTACATTGGTCAAACTGGACAGTCTCTACGTAAAAGAATGAATGGACACAAATCAGACGTCAAGAATTATAACATTCAAAAACCAGTTGGAGAACACTTCAATCTCTCCGGTCACTCGATTACAGACCTGAGTGGCTATCCTTCAACAAACAAGCTTCAAAAACAGACTCCAACGAGAGACTGCTGAATTGGAATTAATTTGCAAACTGGATACAATTAATTTAGGCTTGAATAGAGACTGGGAATGGATGAGTCATTACACAAAGTAAAACTATTTCCCCATGTTATTTCTCCCCCCCCCACTGTTCCTCAGATATTCTTGTTAACTGCCGGAAATAGCCTACCTTGCTTGTCACCATGAAAGGTTTTCCTCCTTTCCCCCCCTGCTGCTGGTGATGGATTATCTTAAGTGATCACTCTCCTTACAGTGTGTATGATAAACCCATTGTTTCATGTTCTCTGTGTGTGTGTATATCAATCTCCCCTCTGTATTTTCCACCAAATGCATCCGATGAAGTGAGCTGTAGCTCACGAAAGCTTATGCTCTAATAAATTTGTTAGTCTCTAAGGTGCCACAAGTACTCCTTTTCTTTTTGCGAATACAGACTAACATGGCTGCTACTCTGAAACCTGTCAAACGGGACTGCATCTCAAAATGAGAACTGAAAATGCGTAAATTAAAGCATGTTAATCCCAGTGTAGACAAACTCACACAGAAGTAAAGTGGTCTTCAGTCAATTTAAAAATCACACCTTAAATTAAACTGGTGCAACTCCTCCCTTATTGGGATGCTACCTGATATTTAGAGTTAAAAATTCTTTCCAAAATGATCATTGATGCTCTAAGCTATAATTCCTAATTAAATCTAACCCCAAGTGAATTGTTTAGGACAGTGTTTCAGCAGGAAGAGTAATATTCTCAGCTTTCCACCAAGGGGGAAAAAAACAGTAAGAGTAATGGACATTTTTTCTCTACCCATGATCAACAAGTTATGTTGCACCAGGGTTCAAATGAGAACATGTTTATAAGAACTGAATGTGAACAAATTTTATCATGTTTAAAAATGTCAGGCGTCAATGTTTTAATACATAGTATTTTCGTATTTCTTTGCCTACAATTTGACTGAGAGTTTGAACAACTTTAAATGGCACACTTGTCTTCAAGTACGTACATTTAACCAAGAAAATCTTCTTAGTGTTAACATACAGCATATCCCTGAAACGTATCATGTTTATAAAATATGCCATATAAGTAAATATATCTCTTGCTCACTCTGATATGCTGTGTTTCCAAATAAAGTATATCAATTCCAGTCCTACTATAGAATCATTGTAAACAGATGGGGAAAGAGTTGAGTTCCTAATTGCACTGAGCAAACAAAAGCTTAACAATTCAAGTTTAACAATCAGGACTTTTGGACCAAAGTTCCACCTGTTCTCTTGGTTCATGTATCTGTAGCACAACACAGATACATGGAAAACTGGTGAAGAAAATGAAGAGCTATGAATATATAAATTAACACTATAGGCTGATGGATGACAGGGTTATACTAACTTGCATAAGCAGAATATACTAATCCTTTTACTTATCAGTGATCAAGCATATGAAACATAAAGCTTTTGCCTGTTCTTGCAATATGTGTAAGTGACTAGCTGGAAATGAGAATTGTAGCAAGAGTATTGCAGTTGTCGTCGATGCCCATCTTTCTGCAACCAGGCAAAACTTACCCAGAATATTTTTAGACTCCCTTGTTTCAGATAGGGAAATATTGCGAGCTCCTTTGGGCAAAGTGAATGCTCCTCTTGTCTTCCCTTAAATAGAATGTCTTTAATTAGTGTTCTGGGAACTGAGTCTTGCTGTTTCATTGACTATAATGTCAGCCAGGTGCATTTTACAAATGCAGAATATAAATTACATGGTTACAGTATGTGCTGAAGTTCAAAATGCATTTAAAATATTGTTAGAAATATCCAGCAAATTTTAATAGTCAATGAAAGTAAGCCTAAGTATGAATGAAAAATCAGGTAGGTGATTTTAAGTTGGATACTTGCAGATTTCATTTTCCAGCAACTTGAATTCTCTTTGGCACCTCTTGCTTAAATGTTTCCCTGTTGGAAGAGTTTGATTAGACTTTTAATAACTATATTGCCACAGTTATTGTAAAGCAATAGATGTTATGCTAGCATTGAAACATCAGTTTGGAGTTGAATAATTGGCTGCCTTTTCCAAACAGCCACTTAACAACATTGATCATCCACAAGATATTTGCGTTTCAGACATCTGGAAGACTGTTTATGCTTTCTCACATAGTCATACCCATGCCACAGAAAAATAAGTTTTTAAATGAAAAAATTGAGACAATTTTGACCATCTCTATTTCTGATTATTAAGAACTTAACTGTGCCAGAAATCATGAACTACTACTGATTCCAGAAATACAGAGGTTTACTTATACGGCTCCAACGGGCTGCCTTCCATCCCATTCCAATACATGTGTGTATTCATACAGTGTATGTATATTCCCTATGTCAATACCTTACACGTAGATTAATTTCCCCACATAATCTGTCTTGTCTTGATTCATCCCAGCCAGCAAAAGAGGTGTATAAAACAATCACATTTTAAAATAGCATGCGTTTTGTAAGGAGTTTATAAAGCACGTCATTTGTGTAAAAAAATAGTGTCTTGTCTCTCCATTGGTCTGAAGAACAGGTAGCAATAAGAATATTCCAAATAGATGGTGATAATTTATAAAATATTCACCAGTGGAATCCTTGTCCCATTTTACTGCCACATACACTACCTTATTTTCATCTAATTTTAATTGGGCTGTCTAGCTATTGATCAAATTCTGCAATCACGGATGCTGGTGCAAATCTGGCACAGTTTCACCGGCATCACTTAACAACATTTATAGCTATGCAATTTCAGACACAGGTACACTACTCCTACCCCTCCTTCAGCTTCCTCCCTGCTCCTTCCCAAACCCCTCTGTGCTGCAGAACAGCGGGCTATGCTCCATGGCATGCTTAGGATACAGATCCCCTTGAGGCTTCCCTCTGCTCTCTCTGACCAGGAGGGGCAGGCAGGGTTTGCCACTAAAAGAAGAGGACTTGCCTCATTTTACTAAAATAAAAACAGTTCAAAAAGCCTTAAAATGGCAAACAACGCGCTGCATAATATACAGGAATAAAACTAATATTCCCTTAATTTCCTCATTACTCATAGAACGTTTCCTCTTTTAATCTTTAAGTTGTTAACTTTATGGTTGGAGCTTACAACTTCACTCCCATTTTTAACACCTGGTTACAAAAAGAACTGAACCACTTGGAACTGACTTGATGCATCTATGTACAGCTGAACATTTGGTAATACTGTCTCGTGTGCAGCAGTCATTACCATTTGCGATCATTATGCTATGAAACATCCCAGTAAAGTGGCGGTCTCATTTAAATGAACTGAGACACTTCTGCACTTAGGCAAGTACAGCTCCCACTGGTTTTGGTATCAGGCATGAGTATTGGAGGACTGAATTTAGCCCATTTTATTAAGGGGAGTGCGTCTCAACCTTGACATCTTTTCTGTTCAACTAATTGATCATTACTATACACACACTCCATTTCATCTCAAACCGCTACCAAAAAAATTACAGAAAACATGAAGGTGCCCCTGAAAAGTACTTGCACATTCAGTTCAGAATTACTTCAGTTCCCACACAAAAATGGGTATGGGAATTTTGGTTGTGTTCATTTTTTTCCCCCTTGGCCAAGGCATTGCAATTTTGGAGTTTACTACACTAAGCCAACTTGACACCAAACACACACGTATTGACAGACCTCTAGATTTGTACACATGCCTTTTGCCAATCAATTTAAATTTCATTCGAGAAGCTTGTGAAAATATATAAGCCCGCCCTGTTTTTTTGTTAATAGTTCCCTTTAGAGAGGTTAGAGGGAAATGTGTGTGATGAGGGAAACAGGTGCAAAAATCACATTGAATAAAATAAATATTAAATCATTAAATGGTGTTTTTCATCCCCTGAATAAATGTTCAGACTTAACATGCTAAAACACCTGTCACATTAAGGTCCCAATCGTCTATTACTGAAATCAATTGGGCCTGTTTCTCATATATACTAAGACCTCTGAGAGAGTAAAGAGGTGCTAAAGCAGGGATGATTATACTTATACCCCCTTTATGCTGCCAGAGTAGCAAAAAGGGGTGTTTAGTGTAAATGAGAAGCAGGCCCAACTGGTGGCAATGATGCAGGATCTGGCCCTAAATTTGCTAACCAGAAATGGAAAATAATAGGGTTAGGGTCTTGATCTTTTTTCCATGTTTCACTATTAGCCTTACCGGTTACTTTTGTTTAGCAAAGATCATATTTTTACCACTGATTAGAGCCATCTTATGACTGACTGAAAAACTAAATATGCTCTACACAGGGATATTAGATATTCTAGTTTAGCCAAGTTGACTTAACAGGTCCTTCAAACAACAAAATTAATTACTATTTAATGTTTTTAAAACATATGCATTTTGCCGTCAAAGAACGTACTCTTTTTGTACACATTCTTGCAACTTCGTTTAAGCAGGTGAGGATACATTTTTCTAACCAGTCTATATTAATGAACACTAGTGACAACATGGAATATATCTGGGTGCATGAAAGCGCTCAGCCTACCGAGCTTTTTGGGAGTTCGGGTAAAGGTCCCTCTGACCGTTCGGCAATGAGAATTATCTCCACCGCAGACCCCACATTTATCTTCAACTTTGTTGGAACCAATTTCCTTGTCACAGCCCACTTTCTGTAGAGAGGAGAGTAAGAGGAGTATTGTTTTATTTCCCCATTATAAATATCACTGTGGAAAGGAAAGTTCACCCAACAACTGATGTAATCAAATATAAAAATACTTGAAAGACTGTGATTGAATAACACAGTGAAAACTATGAACTGATTCCTGTATTAAACCCATTATTAAAATGAATTGTAAAAAAAGGAACAGGCAACAGAGAAATTCAGGCAGAATTTCTTTTCACTTAGAATCATAGAAACATAGGGCTGGAAGGGACCTCAAGAGGTCATCAAGTCTATCCCCTACACTGTGGTGGGACCAAGTAAACCTTGACAGGTGTTTGTCCAACATGCTTTTAAAAACCTTCAGTGATGGAATTCCACAATCTCCCTCGGAAGCTCATCCCAGAGCTTAACTGCCCTGAGAGTTAGAAAGTTTTTCCTAATATCTAACCTAAATCTCCCTTGCTGCAGATCAAGCCCATTACTTCTTGTCCTACCTTCAGTGGACATGGAGACCAATTAATCACCATCCTCTTCATAAGAGCCCTTAACATATTTGAAGAGGACGGTGATCAATTAAGCTGTTATTACACAGAAAAATGCATCAAAAAAGCAGTAGAAGCAGCTGGCTTAAAAAGAATTATTTAGACAATCAGAGTATTTGTAAGAAATAAACCTGTAGTATAACTATGATTTTAATTAAAATTGGAGGCTCCTGGAAAATATGATTTGGTGAACATTTCATGTTCATAAAATCCGTATCATATGCTGTTTGTTGAATACTACAGTATTTGACCAGCTCTAATTATGATTATCCAATAATGCTGTACAATCAGCAAAACAATCATAAGTAAATTTCACTCACCACACACTCTCCACGCACACAAATGCTGTATGGATCTTTATAAGAACAGCGAGTCCCGTCATGTGCCAGCTGTTTCATATAAGCAACGTCTCCAGTTTCTTTGGACTGGCAGTATAAGTGGCATCTTTTGTTGGCTGAATAACAGGGAAATAGTGTTAACTGTGTGTATTTCAACAACTCAAACATGCTTTAGAAAACAACCAAACCCCACAAAGTTTTAAATCAGTAACAACAGGAATGCTGTATGGGATAAATAAAAAGGAGCCTTAAACAGCTGTGAAACCTTGTGCCTGAATTCAGATGCTTGGTGCTCAATTCTCCACATGAGGTACACTAATTGTTATTATTAGCTTTCATATGTGGAATGTTTCTAGTCCTTTGAGAGGCTAAGCGCCCTCAATTCTCATGGAAATTAGCTCCCTTAGAAATGATTGCACAGGACTAGGCCCGAAACTATTCCAAAAGCAGCTATTCGTTCTGATCCCAACTGAAAGCCAGGGTCAGTATAAGATATTGCCGAATGGCAGAATAATCTAGGCCAGGATTTTCAAAAGAGCCTATGGGAATTAGGCACCTCACTCCCTTAGGTTCCTTTGAAACCCCCCAGCCCTAACCATATTTCTAGATGTCATCTAATTTCATATTCAAAATACTATAAAACTGTATTCTACAAGATAAAACATAGTGAACAAAATGCTGGCAGCAACCCAGAGAGTTCTGTGGTATCTTTTGCTGGTCTGACAATCCAATTTTTATATTTGCATCTGCCATTGTTCACTACAATTAACCAAAAGGGGAAAGATTAAATGGTGTTAATAATAGACAAGGTCTGCTAGGCTCTGGTTGGGGGAGTATAGAAAAGTGAAAAAAATACTGAAGAGATTTTAAAGCAATGCCATTAGGACAGCACATTTGCTAATTTTAGCTGCAGTGGACGAGAGCAGCAGCAATGATTAGACAACGAGCATGGCTACAGTTGCAGATATAGAGTGCTGTGAGTTAAACCAGCCTTCGTAGAGTGTAGTTGGGAAAGTGCTGCAGTCTGTCCACACTGACAGCTACAAGCGCACTGGCATGGCCACATTAGCAGCTCTTGCAACAGCCACAGAGAGCGGTGCATTGTGGTAGCTATCCGAGCATGCAAGTGGCTGCAATGTGCTTTTCAAATGGGGGTGGGGTGGGGTGGAGTGTGACAGGGAGTGTGTTGTGTGTATGTGGGGGGAGAGAGAGTGGGCTTTTGGGAGGGCCTGAGAGCACGTCAGCATTCTGTCTTGTAAGTTCAGACAGCAGCAGACACCTCCTCCCCCTTGCCCCCCTCTCTCTCACACACAGCATTCCACAGTAATGGTTGCTTTGTCTCAGAGCAGATAAGCAGCTGGCTGTCAGAAACGGAGCTTTCAAAGGGCATGTCTGCATTTCTGCAGCAATTCCAAAACAATGAGAAGAGTGGCCACTTGACTTAAGGGGATTATGGGACGTTTCCAGAGGCTGATCAGATCGCAGTAATGCAACACTTTGTTCACGCTGACGCCCGGGCATTTCAGCCACTATGCAACAAGTGTTAATCTTCTCGCCGAGGTGGAGTAAAAAGAGCGCTCAATCCGTGGAGTCAGAGCGCTCTACGTGCCTTGCCAGTGTGGACGGGGAGTGAGCTAGGGTGCCTGGGGCTGCATTAATGCGCTCTAACTCACAAGTGTAGCCAAGCCCAACCTGTCACTCTCATGCAGATATGAGGGAGGGAGGCACATCGGTGCTAGGAAGAGCCTTCTAGCATCTGAGCAGAACGTTGTCACACCCCAACCCTAACAGGGCTTGTGCTGAGTGCCATCAATTCCCACTGGCTCCCACAGCGGGAGCTCAGAGCCCTCAGCACTGTGCAGAATTAAATCCACACCAAAGGGAAAGATGTGGGTAGGTTGGGCTTGGGGGGGTTACAGCAGTGTCTCTGTGGTTGCACCCATTATCACTTCATTCTGGACCATCATTTTTCCTCTTTTTATTCTCACCTACTTGCATTTTAACACTTATTATTTCTGGAAGTGGCAGCATCCCGACACCACCTTCAAATCCCGATGTGCTGTACAGCAGAGCGAGATCCCTGTGGGCGATGAGGTTTAAACACAAAAGTGTAATGGCACTTACAATCAGGGTGCTCATAGGGCAGCCAGTGGTGTTTGCTCTTCTGATACTCGAAATGGGCATTACGCTGCTGACACTGCTGTGCTCTGAAGTCCTCAAAGTGCTTTGGACATTCTTCTGTATTGCAAAGCTGATACTCAAAATTGACACTGGCGCAATCTTGACCACCATTGACTGGCCTAAGGGGGAAAAAGGTTTAAAAGGCTTTTAAAATCCTTGAACATCGGGAGTGGAGATTTTCTGATGGAATGCACTAGTGAAAAACAGCTACAGCAAGAGCAGAGGAGCTTCCCACAGCAAAGCGCTAATCTTACTTTTCAGGGCCAAATTGTCAAAGGCCAGTGGAATGGGTGAGCTTGTAAAAACACTGGGAGAACAAGTAAATGGCAAAGCTATGCATTTGCACTTGCAAAGCGACATTTGTGTGTGCTGGTCAGGTAACTAAATGTACAGACAGCCCATGTGCATGCCCAAGTGGGAACTTTTTCAGATGCAATGTTGTGTATGCACTGGTAATGGCTGATTTATAATCAGATAACATAACTGAAACACAGTTGTCATCTAACAATAGGTCTTGCAGGCTGTAGATGCCACACTCCACTTTCTCTCCACTCTTTTACATTTTCTAATATCATGTAGATGTTTTTGTCAGTGATTTGTTTCTGGAAATTCTAGAATTCTCCAAAGATGATCCCATCCTCCCAACTCCCTGCAAAGAGACTGGCTGCAGGGGGGAGGTTAGAGTCAATGGAATAAAAAGTCCAATTCTTTGGACGGGGTACATTGTAACTTTATAGCCCCTCCATGGTGCCCATACAAATCACTGGAATAGAAGAAGTGCCCCTGTGCACCCTCTGTACAAAGCTTGCGGCACTGGCTCCAGGTAATCTCAGACCCAATGGCCACAACCCTGTGACTCCCTATGCCCTCCCAACAATGCTCAACTCACCCACTGTCTTGTGTGCAGAATTGGCATGGAGCCCAGCTCCACTGAGTTCAAGTGTGTGGCGTCCCAGTGTGCCCAATCTGCAGGTGTCCACCAGCCCACGTGCAGTAAAACCACAGCACTTCTGCTGCACTGCAGAACTGTGGCAGTCCCTTTGCCCAGGTGTGAATGTCATTCACACTGCATCCTACACCTATAAAAACTCCAGACCAATGGGAAATGCCAGTTCAGGAGAGACTTCCAGACTTACATTGGATTGTTGCACTGGCGTGTTCTGAAGCGAATGCCGGTACCACAGGTCCGTGAGCAGGAGCCAAACTTTGTCCAGGATCCCCAGTTGCCATCCTGTTTCAGCTGGTTAGCATTCTTCCACATACAGTGACCTTTATAGCACCACTGAGGAGACCCAGGTGAGAAATAAACAAGTGGAATTACAGCAACCTTATGAACAATGCTCAGGGCTGGATTTTACTGTAACAATCACCCGTTGTAAGGGGCAGCTTGTAGATGCACTGCCCTAGGCACAGACTAGGCCTCCACTCTCAATTCTCGGCTGGAGGAACAGCCTTAAGGAGGAGGGGAGTAGCAGACCTGTGGAGGCCGCTCACCCTTTGTGCTGTGATGTGAAATACAGGTAGGCAGTGCGGGGCAGTGTGCATGCGCTGTACGCCTGCTTCCTCCCCGGCTCCAGCACGTAAAGCTGGATACAATCCAGCCCTTAGTTAACCTGACCGGACTCTTTGGTTGTTTCTTTTTGGCTCAATCCCATGCCTTTGGTTTGTTTCTTTTTGGCCTCCATTCAGCACCAGCATTTTAATTTTTTTGTTTTGTTTTGCAAGATACAATGCCAAAGAGCAGCGTAGGACCTTTTGCTCATACTGTACTGTTTCTAATGTCCATTTACACTGAGATAGAGGGTTAGTCATACGACAGTGCACTTTTTGCTGCTGGCTATGGCATATTTGGATGGCATAAGCAGCTTCTCTGTATCTCAAAGTACATAGAATTTGCTAAACAAACATTTCTAGGCATGTAAGCTGCTAATTAAAAATGAGAGTTAAAAAGCAGGGACCCACCACTGGAGATATTAAAAGAAAAACAGTTAATCCAGGCATATTAGTACTCCGTTAGCCACAGGATGTCTGGACCGCAAGCACCAACATTTAAGAGTAACTACTTCAATCCCAGAGTAAGGGCAAAGTCTGCTACAGTGGCTTCCCACTGCTACTTTCTGGGCAGTTTTCAGATGAGACAAGACTCCAAAAATGTAATGCAAAGCCCACAAGAAGACACTGATGCAAGGTTAGCTCTAAGGTTGGGCTTCAATCTTCTGGCTCCCAACACCATTTCATAAAGTACACCACAATCTGAATTGCTCCTAAAATGAGCCTTGTACAGTGCACATTCTATAGTTCCTCCTTCTTCATGACCTTGGCCTTCATTCCTCCCACTGAAGTCAGGAACTTCTGGGATGAATCCCCCAAACGAGATCTATCCTGACAATTTAAAATAAAAAGATACTGAAAACATAATATACTCACCTTCCCAGGGGCACATTCTGTGCCATCGAGTGGAGGCCCTTTCTTAGTCTTACAGAAGTATGGATTGTCTGGATGGCTACACCACAACTGCTTACATGGGTCAAAGGTTCGAAACTGAAATGTATTAACAAGACCAAGACATTTATTCAATGAAATTAACAATCATGTTACTGATATTGTTCATAGCAGCAATCAGGGCATTAACTATCATCTCATTTCATTAATGTTTAACACTGGTTAAAACTAAGTTGACTACAATACTACCACTATTTAAAACACATCACACTGATGTTCCTCCATGAGAATTACTATCAATTTTGGTAAAACTAGGCATTATAGGCTCCTACATTTTCATGAAACCCCCGGAATGGTCCTAAATGAGTCTGGATACACATTTTACTGGCACTTCAGGCTGTTTCAATTCACTCCGCCTCTCGTAGCCCTCAAAAAAAAATTATGACTACTGAAAAGGGTCAAAAGCAACTAGATAAAATGATTTTAATCCTTAGAACAACCCTGGACATACCGCTGTGCACATTTTGTAGCCGACACCAAAATCAAAGCGGCATTGTTCATCCATGGAATAATTGATTCCTGGCAGTTCAGGAAGTTTGGGCCAATCGTGTTCAAAGGGGTCATCAAGGAGACAGTCATAGGAGCTGTGGGAAGAGAAACACAGAAAGACCATGAGAATACTCAGAGATATTTTCCAACCAACATAGTTACTACTGCTTGTTCTCATCCATTAGAATGTGTGTTCACCACAACACAGGACTCTAACTGATCAGGGGATAATAATATTCCCCTGTGATATCTAGCCCCTGACACCATCTACTCATAGAAATCCCAAATCCTTTGCCCTGAAGGGAGCAGTGTATCCCAGTTTGCCATAAACCACTACTTCTGTAAACCACACAGCACTTGTGAGCACTTACAATAAAACAAAAGTAGGTTTATTTAAGAAAGACTAAAGGTTTAATTAGAAATCAGAGAAAGTGGTGGAAACACATGGTTACAACAGAAAACAAAATCATAAAATGCAAACCTAGGTCTACACTAATAATTATCTTTCCTACCTCACAAAGAAGGTTTTCCTCCAAGAAATGCAGAAATGGTTGGTTCCCCAAGAACCAGGATTCAAACATTCATGAAAACATCCCTGCTCCAGAATGGGTTTCCTCAGTGAATGGATACAGAGAGCTTTGCCCATCTCTATATTATACTAAAAGCAGCCTTTAGTTTCTGTTCATAGGCAGGGCCAACCCCTGTCTTGTTGTAAAGTTCCTTTTCTTTATCTCCAAGTGGTTCTGATTGTTTGAAGTGGCCTTCAATGGTTTCTCATCAAAAGTCCTAGTATTGTGCAAGGGGAAACAATTGCGCCTTGCACTGCATCACCAGCTAAACAGGTTGGAGTGACAACTCTCTCCTGCCTGAATGGGCCATCACCACGACACATTATCCCCGGTGACTAATTTTTTACTCCCAAGTCCATAAAGCATACTGTCAGTGTAAATACATGGTTCCTTAAATATTACCCGTACCTACATCTCACAATTATGAATCTTGACAAGTTACAATCTTTCTGTAAATACCTTACACGGTACTCTTTATAGATAAATATCTGTAAGATATATTTGGTTTAGTGAGTTTGTCATGTCTCAGGTGAGATGAGTGTGCAGAGAACAGAGCCAGTAGACCAGTTTGTGAAGCCCTGAATCATTTCTCTCTCAGGCAACACTCCCATTTAGATCAGTGAGTCGGGACTGAAGGAGTAGGTCTCAGGTGTGCAACAGTAAGATGTCAAAATGGCAATAAAAATCACTCTCCATTCTGCTGTGCTTTTATATATATTCACATATATACAAATTTAAAGATTTTCCTCTTTCTCCAGCCATTTTGCAATTCCCCTTTTCTGCTTTCAGGGCTCCATCCTGCCATCATTTCAAATACACAAACTCCCACTGAGTTAAGGGAGTTTTGTATTCACAAGAATTTCAGAGTTTGCAAAATCAAGGACCCTGACCCAAAGTCCACTAAAGTCACTGGAAAGACTCCCACTGATTTCAGCGATTTTGGTTCAGGCCCTTTATGAGGACTTGTTGCTGTTGACTTAGTGCTTCTTTAAAAAAGTCAAGATGGAAGCGATGTGGCTGCCAGAAAGGAGATTTGGAAAGTTGATGTTCTGTTAAAGTGCAGGCATATTCATTTGCAGTGGCACCTTTTAAGATTGAATTCCTATTTAAATTTACAAATCACAAGCATGAATCCATCTCAAATCCATGCACTTATACACAGTGGAGGCCTGTTACTCTTCTCCCCAGCACAGAAAGGATCTAAAGGGCAGAAAAGGTACTGAATCTCTGGCAAGAGTCAGCAAAGAGGACGCAGCACGCTCCCTCGACAGCCACGCTGCCATTAGCCAAGTGCTCCTTGCTCCCCACATGACATTCAAGGGGGATCAATACCTCACAGGGGGAAAATGGCATTGCAATAAGCATATCAGCCACACAGAGTGGCTTCCAGTAGCCTGACATCTCTCCAAAACCTCAGATGCCCCAATTCCAGTTGGGCCTGCACAAAGGAGCTTTTGCAGCTCACAGGGGTCAGGGGATCATGTTGCTCCCTGGTGGTCTGTGCTGAGATTTCCCTCTTTCTCTCCTCTGCTGAGTACAGTGGAAGGAAGCATGTGAGCTGACAGCACAAAGTGCTATTTCATGAATAACTACACTTAGACACCAACAGGTCCTTACTGTATGTATCTTTTGAGCTCTTGGCCACTGCACCGGGACCAGTGGTAACGATGAAAGGCAGCCTGCACCAAGGGAGCCATGACGCTCCCCATAGCGGTCTCATCCCCACACCTGTTCCCTTGCCCGTCATGCTCCATTCCCAGCCTGAAACAAAGAGCAGCTGTCAGATGCAACAAAATCTGTGTTGTTCACACCAAAAAAGGCAGGGGAGGAGGGTTAAACAATTCACACTCCGCATAGTTTTGTTAAAAAGGGATTTTGTTTTTATGTCCTACAAATACCATTAAATGGGACTCTCTGCTAATGACAAAATACCCATGGATGGACATTAAAGAGTTCCTGAAAGATTGTTTCTTTAATGCATCTCTTCATTGATTTTATTTTTAATTAACTGAACAGAAATCAAAGGGCTTATCAACACTTGAAAGTTAATTCAGATTAAGGTAGGCTGTGAATTTAAAGCAAAATAAATATTCCTCAGTAACCCAGGTGTGGACACACTTATTCTGGAATAAGAGTATGTTATTCTAGTTTAGTTAAGACACAATGGAATAGCTATTCCTAAATAACTCCATGAATAGACAAACCCTAAATTTAGGATGATCCATACTTATATTCTTGATATTAAAACAAATAGGCAAATAGAGATAAATCTCCATTTATCACAAATAGAGGACTACTTGTTCACAAATTCATGTGTCCACTTTTGCACACTCATTTACCACATGACTGAGGAACCTGGACTACTAATTTTAAAAATCAGACTCTCAGTGACATTAATTCATCCAGCTGGCTAACGGAGATATTTTGTTGAACAAACCATTCCAGACTTAATTCCCTGAAACTTGCCACATCTGATAAATATACAATAGCATTTAGTGAAGCAACAGGTAGAAGTCCATGTCGCTTGACAAACCACAGTCACTGTTGAATGCAATGCATCAAAACAGTATTCCAATGCCTTCCATTTTTGACTTAGATATAAAAATCCACCACATGGAATTTTACAAAATAAGATTTTGTCCCGCATTTACCTCTTCATTGATTAAAGCTCCTGTGAATAGCAAAGGAATAAGAAATATAAGGAGATTTGCCATGCGCATAACCCCCATGAGAATAAAACTGTTTTGTGCAAGCAGGAGAAGACGCCCCATGCTTTATGTTGCTCAGGTTGTAACAGTAAGACTTACACATGACCAGTTTCATGGGCAACTACAAAAGCTGAAGAAAACCCATCCTCATGGTTGAGAGTGCAGCTTCTTACAGGGTGACACATGCCAGTGACGGGAGCGTATCCTGTTGAGAGCAATACAGTTTGGGTTTGTTTCCTTTAATTTTTTTTTAATTAGATAACCCATAAGATTTACTGGTTTTGCCTATAAAAACCCATTGTGAAGTAGTTAGCTATATGCTTCCCTGCGGCAAGATCAAGCTAGGTCAGCTGCAAACGTCCATCTCTATCTGAGTGGGAGAGGAGGTTGATGAACTTCTTTTGGAATGTGATGGTCTTGGATTCCTTCATAGTTATTGTCTTGATGTCCAATTTCTCCACCCACTTTAAAGCAGTTTTTCTCATTAAAATAACTACCACACAGATTAAAGTGCTGTGACAAACCTAAAAGCCACGCCTGGTTTATTAGCAATCTACATTGTTTTCTAGACACTTACATATTTACCACCAAAATTCATGAAATGATGTTCCAGTCTAACTTGGAGGCAAAGTTTTCAGCAATAGCTTTTTTTGTCATGCTGATATTAATATTTTCAGTTTTAGTCTAGGTCCCTTTTCGTGTTGTCTGTCTTTTTGTCAGCAACATCTGAAGTCTTCCTCAAGGGAGAAAATCTCCACCTTCATCTATTAGGACAGATGTACAAATTTAGGCCAAATTTTTCAAAAGCACCTATTAGTTTTGGATCTTCCAATTTTGGGGAGGCTGACTTGAGACACCTTAGTCTTGGTTGGGAGAAGTGGTGAAAACTCAACTCCAACTAAGGAGAATGGCAGATGTTCAGCTCCTTTGAAAATAAAGCCCACAGTGTCTCAAGATGGGCATTGAAAACACGGTGCTTCGTTCATGAACAGCTATGGGTACTGGAAGTGTATTTCACCTCATATGGGTTTGTGCTAGCCGATAATGTGAATTTTACAAAGGAATGTATAATTGACACCACAGTGGTCAATTACATAAACCACATGAAGTTGTTGTTGCTCCATGACTGGTTAACATATGTAACTAATACCTTGTCTACAAGAGAAAGTTGCACTGTTAACTTGAGGAGTGATTTTAAACAGATTTAGCTGAATTGATGCAAACCCCTCCATGGAAAATCTTCTCTCTCTTTAAGTGGGGTTTGTTACCATTTAGCTTAAGTTGGTGTTGATGTTAAACTGGAATACGAGTGTCTTATAGGGGTTTGCACTGTTTTAATTAAATTAGTTCAAACACTTGCTTAAGTGCTTTGCTGAATCCTAACCTATGCTCCCTAATTTTTTAAGATCAATGAACACAACTTTCACATTTCCCCCCCTTTCTTTCATGCATTATTAAAAAACAAATAATTCTGCTACAGACTGGTTGCTTTACCTTGCATACCAGCAGGCCCAAAATCTTGCCTGGTTAAAAAAATTGCATGATCATGGTGCTCAGAATGATTGGGATCCGATTTCTGTTGTTGGTAGGCCCAGCGGCAAACATTCTCCAGGCTTCTTGAGGGGTTTCCCCTTTCAATCAAGCTGACAGACTAGAAGAGAGAAATAAATTCGAATCAAGAGCTTAGTGGTGTGTTCCCTGAACTTGGCGTCAGGACATTTAAAACAATTATTTTCTCGTAAGGTTTGCCTACAAGGTGAGAGTTAGTGAATGGCAAGCCAGGGTGCAAATCTATAGCACACTAGCTTGTTATGCACTAACTCACCATTTGGACCGTGCTACAGTGCACTAGAAGTTCTGTAGTGTCTCAAAGTGCACCTTGGAGCTTTTAGTGCACTATAGCAGGGTCCAGACACCGAGTCAGTACGGGGCAAGCTAGTGCGCTGTAGATTCACAGCCTGGCTTGTCACACACACCCTTTGGACAAGCCTCCAGGGAGCTCTTCTCTGAGCACTGAGCAATCACTCTTTTCACTCCTCTCCAGCTCATGCCAGCCTTTTGCCCCATCAAGTTGCTCCACAACTCATGTACAATATTCCCCATGGGCTCGATTCACCACTGTCTGCACGCTTGTGCCGTCATTTGCCCCTGAGCAAAGTGGGTGCAAAAAGCCACCACATCAGAACAATGGCATTTTACAAGGACTCTGCACAAGTGTTAATGACTACACAAAAGCCAAGGTCATAGGGAATCAGGGTAGTCAGAGAGAATCATTAACAATGTGTTTCCTCCCAGCTGCTAGCACCCCTGGTTTGGTTGCAGGCCATCAGGCCAGTTTGTTGGCTTGCACGTAAGGGACTTTTCAGAAAACACCACAAGTGTTTATATTCTTTATAAAAATAACAGTCTTTTTGTATAAAATGTAATGTGGAGGGCAAACACACAAACGATACAGCTACTACAGCAGGACAATTTTAATCACACAGCTGGGAGCTGCTTACATTTTAAACCGCTGGAAGAGAATGTGCCATTTGGTTAAGATAAACTAGACTGCTGTGACACACACAGTCTACGGTAATCGGCAAAGAAAGTCTGAAATGATAAAAAACATACTGGACAGATCTTCAGCTGGGGCAAATCAATGTAGCTCCAGTGGACCTACGTTGATGTACACCAGACGAAGATCTGGTCCCTCTGAGTCCTGTCTGGCTCCTGCTACACTATATACACAAGCTCTATGTGTTCAGAGTAATATTTAACAATCAAGGAAACACTGAAATGGCCTTTTCACCTACCTAAGTTTAGTGCCCTATTGAAATAGAAGAATGTGAGCTTTACCAAACATAGAACAGACCTGGATGCTTCCTTTCGGTTTTTGAATAATGTAATAAGCATCTGTTGCAAAGCCCTCTAAGTGCTTTTTAAGAGGAAAATCAATGTAAAATATATTAAGATTACACAGGGCAGACCATGGCGGAGCTCAGCATGATCTGGGGGGAAGGGAGGGAGACACAAAAAGGAAAAAGCTTCCTAATTATAGGCATGGCGGGGATATGCTGGCATGCTGCAACTGGCAAAGAAGACATCCTTTGCTTTGACAGCAATTGGCTTGATTCACTAAGGTCTTCTGCTGGCAGAAACTCAGTGTAATGGCGTGACACCTACACCTTGCAAGTGCCCCTTCTGGTCGTGTGTCTGCAGTCTTTAAACAGTCCCAGCTCTGGAGTTGGGCTGTACCTCGAGGGCTTCCTCCCTGGAGGCAATGTTTTTCCCCTCTTGGTATGTTCTGGCCACAGTTCTGCAGCTGGGCCTCTTAACAGTTCAGTTCCCCTTCTGGGGGTTTATTGCTCTCCGATTATAGGCCACTTCCCCAGTGGTCTATGGGGAATGGGGGACCCAGGCCTGCACACTACTCCGGATCCCAGCCAAGGGACCCTCAAAATAGCAGCCACGCGCCACAGTGTCCTGTTAATTAAACTGCTTTCAGTTCCCTGGGCCACTTCCCCATAGGCCCAGCCTTCACTGATGCTTCACCTTTGGCTCAGGGCTCTTCTGTGTTCAGGCCCAGCAATGAGCCAGGAGCTCTTTCTTGCTCCCCCAGTCCCTGCCAGTACTGAGCTGTCCATGGTGCTGCAGTTCCCTCTGGCCAGCCAGGAACACCAGCAGCACCCCTCTGGCTCCAGCAAGGGACTGTCTCTGGCTCTGCAGCTCCTTTTTATATGGCCCTCCTGGGTCCTGACTGGTTACTCCCTACAGCTTCTCTGCTTGGCTAGCCCTTTACGGCCTCCCCCTGATTGGCCTCCCTTTGTCTTGCTAGGCTGCTCAGAGGACTTCCCTCCACTGCTCCTTTTCTGGGATGGGTGTGGCAGGTCCCTGAGGCCTCCAGCAGGGGACCTCTGGTCATAGTCCACCCCATCACACTCAGGCAGTGGACTCTGATGAAACAAAGTCTGCCCAGAGGGGGTTTGCAATCATACAAGGCATCTGCAACCCATTCTGTCAAGGGGGCTCTTCTGCCCATCCCTAAAGTAGGTGGCACTGGCAAGGGAAGGACATAGACAGAACACATATTAGGAGAATCTCTCATGCAGCTGGGCTCCTATGAAGACTGTTCTCTCCTGGGGGGCATATCTCCTTAGTCACAGCTGCCACCCAAGTATTATGGAGGATGCAGACTAAAACCCCCAGCACCATGTAGACCAAATCAAGCCCAGCATACGTAGCGTGAAGCAGAATTTAAATAAAGTGGATTGGTATCACAGGAGAAGGATATACTGCATAAGGAGCATTTCATTGACTTACATCCTCCCAGCTTGATAGGGACCAAAAGTTACCCTCATCTTCCAGCTGTTGGCGTTTGGTGAGAAATGGAGCACAAGAACAGTTGTGTCAGCATCACAGGAAGGGGCACAAGGACAGTTGTGTCAGCATCACAACAGGTGCTCTTGTATGCAGCCTCAGAGAAGAGAAGAGAATTCACCAGTTTTTGGCTGAGGCAAACAGGTGACGTAGCTCTCAGAAACTGCACTGCTACTGCCTGCGGTGCAGGATCCCTGTCTCCACTGCTGCCAATCCAGCAGCACCCACCAGCACCAAATTAACTGACACTGAAATATAATTGTGAAGATTAAGATGCAGAACTCATTGAAATGCCTTTTTACCTTCGCATATCCCAGCATTATCATTCGCACCAGCACCACATTTATGTGGACACCAAGGGATTCATCGTGGTAAATTTCATTCACCTAAGAATGAGGGGAAAATAAAAGATAGATAAAACAAGTCATATAGAGAGAATATTAAAGTGCATGTACAATTATATAACTCTCACACTTAGAGAGTTATATTTGCTCATAAGGAAGTAGAATTAAAGTCTTAAAATGTTTCCATGCACATTACAATTCCAGTTGTAACAAACCTTCTCATAGAGAACTTGATCAAAACCAACTGATGTCAATGGGATGACTACAGTTGACTTTAATGGACTTTGGATCAGGCCCATAGTGAAATTGTTCTTTGAAAAAAAAAAGACTTTTCTAAGTTCTGAACCTGCGAACACTTAAGCATGTGCTTAACTTTATTCACATGAGTAGTCCCATTGTAGTAAATGAGATTATTCACATGAGAAAATTTAGGCATGTGCAGGATTGGGGCCTATCAGAGGGTATCACTGAGGATATTTTTTATTTCCTTTATTTTGATTTAAAACTTACAGCGGGATTTTAAAACAAGTAAAGTTTGCAATGATATAAAACAATTACAGTCCACTGCCATAAAAATGGTTCATGTCACCCACCAGTGAAAAAAATCCATCAGCTGTACCTTATATCCCACAACCACTTGGTCCACAAGCATTTTAGAGAATAGACAGTGTATAATTCATATGGCACAAAACACCCCTGGGTATATTTATTATTATTTCCTGGGGCTTTCCATCGTTGTCAGAGTGGCTCTTTTGCTGCCCCATGATTTCTTTCCCCTTCCAGTCCTCATGGATATCTCAAGTGTGCCATCTGGCCATTTGAACCGAGGATGAGTTCCAGCATCTGTCCCCAATTGCTTTGTCTAGCAAATGTCTAACATCAGTTAGGTCAAATGCTTCGGATTACTACATGAGTTGGGAAAAAGCTTGGGTATTTTTTATTTAAAAAAATGGACTTTATTAAAATTCTACACCCAGTGGGCCAAACCCTGCAAACCTCACTCAAGCAAATTTTGTCAGTGTCTGCGAGAGGTTTTCCCTCAGTAAATACTTCAGGATTCAGATACTTACTATCTGCTTCTGTCTGGAGAAAGACATGAAAAACTAGGCAGCAATCCTGCACACACTTATGCATGTGCTTAATTTGAAGGGTCTGAGTAATCCTGCTGACTGCAAACTAAGCTTAAACTCAATGGGAAGAGGACTTCCAAATCCCTTAAGTGGCTTTGAAATTCTCAGCTGGAAGTTTTAAAGTCAACAGCATTGCCAGAAAAGAGAGGCATAAGCATTGCACCACAGCTGGTCTATCACTGACACCCTCAAATATACTCCATTTCTCTAAATCAACATGTTCCATCTAAAAATCCTTTAATCATATGAAAACATACAACATCTAAGCATTTCAGTTGGGGTTGGTTCTGCTTTGAGCAGGGGGTTAGATGACCTCCTGAGGTCTCTTCTAATCCTAATCTTCTATGATTCTATGATTTTGGAAGATGAGTTACTATATAAAAACAACTTCTGTCAATCTATGCCAACATCATAGGCACCAACTCTGTGGATGCTCCAGGGCTGGAGCAGCCACGGAAAAAAACAGTGGGTGCTCAGCACTCACCAGTCACCTGCCGATCAGCTGTTCGGCAGCAGGCGCTTGGGGGAGGAGCCGGAGCAGGGGCAGGAAGAGGCGGAGTGAGGGTGAACTCTTGGGGGAAGGGGTAGACTGTGAGGATGTGAGGATGGAGCACCCACCTGGAAAAATTAAAGTCAGCGCTTGTGGCAGACACCCACCCAAAAGTGAATCTCATGATACCACAAGACTCCAGTTCCAAACGGCAATAGAAATTACACAGGGAAGAAGTAGTTGCATTGCTCTTAAGCCCCCTTTGCAAAGCAATTTGTGAATCTGCACAAAATGCCAAATTTTGCTCTTGGAGGACTCTAGTGGAAACTGCACTCAAGGGTGGGATTTTGCTCTAAAAATTTCTTTAGAAGAAACTAACACTCCTGTCCATGGTTAAAGGTAAAAGAAGACAAAAAATTGGGGACATGTCATGAAAGGGATCGAGAATTATATAGGTGGGTCAAAATTTCCTTTTTCCTGAACCAATGGTATGTCTGGAAGTGTGGGGGGAGGAGGTCAAGAAAGTCTTCTCCCACAGGTATAAATTATGGGTTAGAACATCTGGAGATCATAAATAAAGTTACTCATCCTCCTCAAATGAAATAAATAATATGTTATGGACTAATTGATGCAAAATAAATAGCAGTGCTCAGAAGGAGATTGGTATATTTGTACATAATTAAAGAGGGTTTTTTTAGTCAGGCTAAAAAGAGACATTTCTTGCATAGGGGGAAAAGAGTGCCATTCAGTGTTGTCCAGTCTGTGGGACCTGGCTCAAATATACACTATGTGGTTCTAAAAATCATGACCTTTTAGGACCAGCTGAGAATGAATTGTTGGCAATGCACACAACTCACACCACTTGCCTTATGAAGCAGTTATTGAGGAGTTCGGTGATTTATTTCTCATATTCTCTCTCCTGACGAGGTGCAATATTATAACTCCCCACAATGGATTTTTGTAGTGGAACAAAGAAAGTGTCCTAGTTTCACAATCACTGATAAATGCACCAGCTGATGAACACTCAAGGAATCAACAAACAAAAAGTGATTCATGCCCTTATGCCAGTAGATAGCGGGCCTCCCTTCGCTGACTCTAGTACTGGTACAAAGTTCCGGATTGATCTAGAGATGCAAGACCTGTATTTATCTACAATATAGATTTAGCACGGCCTGTGGTAGTTCAAAGTCTCCTCTCTGTGTCCCTCTAATGTACATTAAACTAACCTGAAGACACACCTGGAAGACTGAGAGATTAGTTTGAGTGCCTGACCTTTCTCTCGAGTCTGTCAACAAGAGTAATAACTAGTGCCAAGCACAGCAGTGGTTTTGGTCATGTAAAACCAGTTCTCCAGGAAGTGCAGTTTTCTCACAGGCCACCAAGCACCCATGAGAAACTAATCTCTTTCTAACATTACTGTTGGGGGTGAGAGATAACCTAGTCACCTAGACATGAAACGCTCCTTTGTTCCGTCACTAATTCTTGGATGCATCATCCATTTCCCTAGAGCATGGGAAATGTTAAAGCCTTTAAAATGTATGCAGTGCTGTTGTAGCCATGTTGGCCCAGGATATTAGAGAGACAAGGTGAGTGAAGTTATACCTTTTATTGGCCCAACTTCTGTTGGTGAGAGAGACAAGCCTTTGAGCTTATCACAGAGCTCTTCTTCAGGTCTGAGAAATGTACTCATTTTAAAATGGCGCACTTTAACCTGTGGAGGATCCTTCTGACATGTTCCTAAAGAAATGTCATACATAGGTCACTTCACACTGATTTTCCTGGTTTCCTCACAAAGTTATTTTCCCTTAAAGTTCAGATTTTGCAAAAAGCTGTTGCTTTATTTTGTACAAAACATCTTTCCTACACTGTCCAGTACTTTGGAATATATGCTGAATTTAGATTAATCCCCTTTGTTCATTACTCTGTTAGGGCCAAATTCTCCACCCTTGCTCCTGTGGAGTGGTATCTTAGTCCACAAGCTGTCTCATTGAAATCATTGGGTAAAGTATTATCCCACATAAGCCAGAATGGCAGAATCCGGCCCTTAGAAGCTTAACAATAAAGAGCCAAGTTGAACCTTTAAAACGTGTGCTCAGCAAGGGGCAGCAGTAGCTCTCTTCCCAGGAGCAGAGTAGGGAGGGAGCTGTGATTTGCCACATGAGATGCAGATTACTTCATCCTCTGCTTTTGTTCAAGTATTTTTAAAAAACAGGTTAGACGGATTGTAGTAGCAATATAAAGGGTTCTCCTGAAGCACTACTTGCTGCTCGGTACTGGGCCCAGTACCAGGATCAGGCAGTGCCTGGATGTCCCATGACTCTCCAAAGACAAAGAACAGGAACATCTCATGTATGACTTAGAAACCAGTGGGAGATTCCAAAAAGGCCACTGGACTAGTGGTGGGCCCCAGTGATCCCCTGGCCACCCACCTGAATGTACTCCCATAGGGGAGTAGTGCCTTAGTGGAGAGTAGTGAGAGTGGCTGGGAAACACAGGCCCCAGCCTGACTCAGAGTCAGATGACTCTCTGTCCACTGACCCAGGAAGGGCTGCTCCCGACAGTGCTTGAGACCAGTGCCGAGTTGCAGAAGGATGCAGCGCAGCCAACATTGCAGGCTTTCCCCTCAACCATACCGATGGACATGCAATTTGAGGCTGTGGAGGCTGACATGGTACCAAGCGGTGCACGGTTGTTGCTGGTGCCCCCCTGTCTGCTGGTACCGAGAGCATCATCTGCTGCACCGCGGTTGACACTGGCACTGCAAGGCTACGCAGATCTCTTGCTGCCACAAGAGCAGCGTGGTCGCTAACGAGATGGTCTCAGGACCATATGGTGCCACAGATATAGAAGATGCTCCTTCGGGCTCTGGACTCCCTGGCACCAACTTCTGCAGTGCCACACAAGAGGAGTGTTTAAGTCTCAGTTGCAGTCTACTCTTATCCCCAGGCCTAAATGACCCTGGGCGGTCTGCTTAGTGGTCTTATGCCTCTTCTTAGGCACTGGGGAGGGTGAGCAGTGTCAGAACTCAGAAGCAGCTTGGAGATGACATGCCGTGGTGACATTAACACAGTGGACGCAGAAGGTAAGCAAGAGGAGACTGAATACAAGATCCTGTCTTTGATCAGTGCCACCAATTCCTGTTCAAAGCTTTGTACAGTAAATTGGGATAATTGTTAATCTGCTGATTAGATTTTAACATCCAAAAATATTTAATAAATTTCAATTGGTATTCTATTGTTATAAGTGTGATTAATCGTGATTAATTTTTTTGAGTTAAGCGTAATTAATTGACAGCCCTAATACATATTTATCTGGAATCCACTTTGAGATGCCCATTTCCCTCTGTATGAGCTGAATTTTGCTAAATTAAAGCTGACTTTTTTCATGGTTATCATGGTACAAACACTCTGAAAGCTTGGAAATATACAACTAGCCCAGTGGTCCCCAAACCTTTTAGGGTTGCACCTCGCCTTACCCTTGCCAGTGCCTCCCCTGGAGCTGGGGCTGTGGCTCCTGGGGGAGGGGAATGTGGATGGGGTAAGGGGGCCGAGGCTGGGGAGAGGGCTGGATCAGAGCTGGGAGGCGCTCCCTCCCCACTCCCCAGTGGTGGCCCCCAAACATTCCTCTGTGCCCCCCTGGCAAGAGGTGCCTCACAGTTTGGGAACCTCGGGACTAGCCAGGCTTCATGAGAATATTACAGAGAACTTCTGGTGCTGCTTGACATGAAGGCATCTTAGTCTGAGCTGTGCCAAGCAAGCACATTCAATTAAAAAAATGGCAGATTAACACCCCAAATGCCTAGTATACTTGCTCTGTACTCTAATAATAGTTTATAGTCATAATGTCAGGAATGCAACTTATGACTTAAACATGCTGCCTTACGAGGATTTTCCTTACCATGCTGCTAAGGCACTCACATTATTAAAAAAGGCTTCTCAGTGAGAGAAAAGGTTAAAGTGCTGGATTGTCATGTGAACTCTACACTAGCTATTGAGGAGGGAAGCAAAGACTCTTGACAGAGAAATGCTTAACAAAAATTAGGGAAATTCAAGTACCAGTTATAGAGAGCCTGATCTCCACAGCCTTGCCTTTATGTAGTCATTTACAGTCGTGTAAAGAGAGTGTAAAATACTCAGTGTTTTACATGCACTTTGTACAGGTGAATGACAGGTGCAAGGCAGCAGAAAAAATCAGCCCCACCGTATTTTGTTATCAGCTACTACTATGAATAATGCAGACTACTCCCTAATATAATCCATATAGAGGCCCCGATTTTCTGGCATTGGAAGAGTGAAGTGTTCAGCCACCTGAGTGTCTCTCAAATTCTCAGTGGTAACATGGATTAGAGCAGCATTAGGGCTGCCATAACTTTTGCTGCAATGACCCCCCAGGGACTGACTGCCAGCTGAGAACAGCAGGAGGAGAGTGAGTTCTGGTTTTGCCCCTTCTTATTCCTGGCAAACCCCCTAAACTGGGGGCTAGGAAGGGGGCCTGAGCAGAGACACTTCAAGAACTCTACACCAGTGAGGGAGTTCCCCTTACACCAGGCTCCATTTCCAGTCCCTTTACACTGCTGGAGCAATAAAGGAACTAGGGTGGCAGAGAGAACCAAGCCCATAGTACATCTCCATTACTGATCACCTCCTTGCCTTTTGGCTTACAATTCCCTGTGTGTACCCACAGTTTCCCTGGCACTGAATTCACAAGTCTAATCTCCTTAAATCTCACCTCAATAATTTGGGCCACCTCCAAATTATCAGAGAGGTGGGTGACAGACACCTCCCACATCCCGACTTTCACATTCCTCCCAGGTGAAGCAAGGCCATATTGATAAGACAGGTAAGGCTCTCAAAGAACACAGGCCTATCAGTGGAATCTAACATTGCATTAACCTAACACTGCTCTTTCTGTCTTCACTATACCTGTTAGGGGCATGTATCTGTCTTTAATCCTCTGTTCTCCAGAACGAAGATGTCGCCTAGCACCTAGAGCACTAGACTGAGGTTCAGGAGAGCTGGGTTCTATTCCTGGCTCTGCCACTGGCCTGCTGGATGACCTTGAGCAAATCACTTCCCCTCTCTGTGCCGCAGTTTCTCCATCTGTAAAAAGGAGGGAATGATACTGGCCTTTGTAAAGTGCTGTAAGACTGACTGATACAAAGCACTCAATAAGAGCGAGATATTAACTATCAGCCCTTCATTCCTTTCTGTTGTGCACTCAGACTCTGATCACTTTCCCAATAATCAACTTACTCTGAGGTTACATTCTTTCCCTTTCTGAAAGAAACTGAATATACGGAAGAAATTTACAAAAGTAACGGTGTTGAAGCAGTAGCTGTGCTAGTCTGTATTCGCAAAAAGAAAAGGAGTACTTGTGGCACCTTAGAGACTAACAAATTTATTAGAGCATAAGCTTTCGTGAACTACAGCTCACGAAAAAACCACCAAATGCATCCGATGAAGTGAGCTGTAGCTCACAAAAGCTTATGCTCTAATAAATTTGTTAGTCTCTAAGGTGCCACAAGTACTCCTTTTCTTTTTGTGTTGAAGCATTTCTACTTCTGTTCACTTACAACCAATTCCACTCTGGTTAAACCACCTGTTCCCATTGGCAGCTTTTGTCTGACGACTTGGGAAAACCCAGTGTTAATGACTTTCAGTTCTTGAACTGTAAAAGCTATTGGCATTTCCTCCATATCCTCAGATTCCTTTCAGATAAAATACTGACGTTCTCACACAGAAAGGCATGGTTATTAATTAATAGGGTTAACTAAAGGATAGTTGGTGATTCATGAATTGATACCATCATTTAACTTCCTCAGTATAGCTCATGGCATGATGACATTTTTAAGAGGTTTTGACCTAATGTTCCTCTCTCTACCATCCCTACTTGACAGCTGTTAATCACTGAATTAATACAAAAGGCCAAAGTTGACCCTCAGGTACACCCAGTGGTAAGCTGGAGCCGGTTCCCACCGGTTCGCTAGAACCGGTTGTTAAATTTAGAAGCCCTTTTAGAACCGGTTGTTCCGCGAGGGACAACTGGTTCTAAAAGGGCTTCTAAATTTAACCGGCCAAAAGTGACGCCTTAGGTGCCGACTCCATGGGTGCTCCAGCCCTGGAGCACCCAAGAGGAAAATTTGGTGGGTGCAGAGCACCCACCGGCAGCTCTCCTCCCCGCCCCACCCCTAGCCCCAGCCCACCTGCGCTCCACCTCCACCTCCTCCCCTGAACACGCCGCCCTGCTCTGCTTCTCCGCCCCCCGCCCAGGCTTCCCGGAAATCAGCTGCTCGCGCGGGAAGCCGGGGCGGGCTGAGAAGCAGGCCATGGTTTCCCGCTCAGGCCTAGGGAGGCGGAGGTGAGCTGGGCCGGGGGAGTGCGAGGCGGGCTGCCTGCACCGTAGCAGGTAACCTGGGGGGCGTGCAGGGGAACCGCTCCCCGCCCCAGCTCATCTCCGCCACCCTGGGCCTGAGCGGGAAGCCACGGCCTGCTTCTCAGCCCTCCCCGGCTTCCCGCCGAACAGCTGATTCGTGGGAAGCTGGGGGCGGGCAGAGAAGCAGAGCGGCGCGGTGCGTTCAGGGGAGGAGGTGGAGTGGAGCTGAGGTGAGCTGGGGCCGGGCGCAGGGCAGGGAGCTGCTTTCTTCCCATGGGTGCTCCAGCCCCAGAGCACCCAGGGAGTTGGTGCCTAAGGCACCACTTTTGATATGATCAGTGGGGGAGCAGCTGCTCCCCCTGCTCCCCCAAGCTATGCTCCCCTGCCCCTAGGAGCCAGAGAGACCTGCCGGATGCTTCCTGGGAGCTGCCCCAGGTAAGCACCTCCGGGACTCCCCACCTCGCCCCCTGACAGGTGCCTCTGGCTCTTAGGGGTGGGTTGGGCACCCACTACGGTGGCCCACGAGACCCTCCTTCCCTATTCTGGGGGCAGTCAGGGGACAGGGGAGGGGGGTGGATGGGGCTGCAGTGGGCATCAAGGAACGCAGGGGGTTTGGATGGGGCAGGAGTCCCAGGGGCAGAGGTGGGCAACGACCCCCTTGTGGGGTGAGGAGGAACAAGTTGTTAAAATTTTGGCAGCTCATCACTGGGTACACCCACACAATGCCACTGGCTTCCATGAGCATGAGTGGATGAAACTGACCGCAGAACTAGGCCCACAAATATTTAACCCAAGGGTTTCCATAGTTGTGATAGATCATGCATTGTACATGGGTGAAAAACCAGTGTGAGATGACCCTGGGACTCTCACTCCCTTTACTATGCTGGTCTAGTACTTGTACAGGACAATACTTCCCATTTTTAGAAAGCTAGCTCTGAACCTGGAAGAGCTGCACGCTTTAACCAAGTACATTAGCAACAGCAACCCCCGTGCATCGCCGGAGGGAATGAAGATATGATTACGATGATAAGGATTAAACTTCTGCATCTACAAGACATTCCACTTGGTTGTAAGTCTGCCCATGTGTCAAGTTCAGAGTACAATACCCCACAGTGCTGATCAAGATGTGGAACTGTGAAAAGCAAAAGCAGAGATTTTTTTTTCTAAAATATTCCATAATAGATATTCATCTTATGCTTACAAAAAGCATGGCTGAGACACAATATTTCAAGGACTTTTAGTTACTGAACACAAATGCCTTCCTTTTCAAATTGTTGTACATTTCGGGCTTTAACTAAAGACTATCGAAGGTCATGAAAAAACTCCCACTGAAATTTGATTTCAATGAGGTTTGGATTGGGCCACCACGTGCTGATCCTGCAAACACTTACACATATGTGCTTAACTTTAAGAGACAAATAAACCCCACTGAAATTAATTATGCACATGCATAAGTGTTTGCAGAAATGGGCTTTAGTTTGGTAAAAATTTTGCAGTCTTAACTAAATTATGAGGGAAAAAAATTGAAGTTTATCAGGGCAATTAAAAATTACAGAAAGCTACACTGGTGTCCTTGTATGCATTATTTTCAACACTAGAGTTTATTGTAAGTGAAGCTTTTATTGCAATTTCCAGTTTCACCAGCAAGTTGATGAAAAGGTTCTTGTATCACTATTGTATCTTGACCTATCAAAATCTTGACTTCAAAGACAAGACTATTTAAAAACTATGTTCTGTATTATAATATAGAAAGAGTCACAATATTTTGTATTATTTACATAAAACTTTAAGGCAATGGTAAACATTTTAGTTTAGATGTATTCTGTATTAAAAGTATATTACCAGCAGATGGAGCTATCTACATTTTAGAAAACTTGGAACTGTTTCGGGATATTAAAATCTGTTTACAAAAAGTTAAATATGTTTGTTTTAAAACTAAAAAGTCAATGTTCTGAAGGCATCTCAAATCAATATTTATTATGGAAAACAACAGAACAGAGACTATTTTCTAGAGTTCATCTGTGCCAACAATGCACTGCTTTGATTATTGCTGTAAACAAAAGAATAACGAAGAGATTCCTTTAAACACTTCATATTTAACAATTAACTTCACATTATCATCTAACTAGCAGCTGAAAGTAAGATGCAGAGGAGATGCCAAGGTCTAAAAATGCAACATACCAATATTGCTTATTTCAAGAATCCACATCTGGTAAAATAACCAGAATAAAACTCCACCACCCATCAGGCAAGTTCACATTAAGGCTACCTAAACCACTTGATTGTAAAAATGAACCCAGGCAAGTATTGTAGGTTCTGCTAACTTAAGGAAACTTTTCAGACCATGTTAGTCTGTATCAGCAAAAAAACAAGGAGTCCTTGTGGCACCTTAGAGACTAACAAGTTTATCTGGGCATAAGCTTTCGTGGGCTAAAACCCACTTCTTCAGATGCATGGAGTGAAATACAGTAGACAGGTATAAATAAACAGCACATGAAAAGATGGGAGTTTCCCCCCACTTGGTAAGGCAACTCCGATCTTTGTTACTCACTGGACAAACACACTAGTTTTTCATCTCGGGAGACCCAAATCCTAACATGGTCATACATTTGGCAAAGTCTTCCTAGTTCTTATTATGCATTTCTCTACAACACAAAATACCCATGTATGTCAGCATGACTGGGAGTTGCTCCTCCGGAAAAGTCTGGGATTTCAGAATGGTTTCAGCTCTGGTACATTGGCAGAGCTATGAGGAAAAGCTTTGATTGTACCTGCCTGCCTGATGTCTGGCTTTACCCATTCACTACCACTAGACCTTACTTTCACAAGCATCAAATGTACAAAATTCCATATAAAGGAATGAGTGCTGAATGGAATACTACCCTTTAACTCAGGAGCAAGTGGGCAAGAGAACATATCAAGGGCACTGGTGCTCCTTGTTGGGATGCTGAACCAAAGAGGAAAAGGTAGAACTGAAAGTGTTTATTGGGCAGGGGTTGGAAATATTGGGCAGTAACTAAGGGAGAAGTGCCTTAGGTTGTGGGACCCCCTTCTGCAAGGATATCAAGTACTGAAAGGTCACAGGCTACCATCCCGGTTCTGATTTAGTTACATGTAACATATTGATACTCTGCAGAACACAAGGTAATCCAAGTTCTCCCAACCACTGTTATGTAGGTACAAACTTAGAAAGCTGATTGTCCTATCTTACAAATAAACGGGCATAAGAGTTGCAAGTGTACATGACTGTCTCAACACAAAGCAAGTAGATGGCAGAAAATTTCAAATACATCTGATAACAGAAATTTTATTTATTCTTTAAAACCTATGTATTGAAGTGTGGGAAACTGTCCAATGAGGTGTCACAAGGATTAATTAACCTTTTAAAGCTGGTTTTAATTACTTCTATATTATCTGATTTTTTTTAAAAAGTACATTAAATTCAAGGTTGTCCCTTGTCCTTTTTCCACTGTAACACTACAAGCTGTGATGAAACCTGGCAGTGAAGAAAGGAATCAGTAGTAAGGGCAAAAATAATAAGTCACAGAGATCTAAGGTGGGATTTTCAAAAGCACTCAGTGTTGATCAGTTCCCACCGACTTCATTAGGAACAGAGCTGGACCAACACTGAGCACTTCTGACAATCCCATTTCTAGAGATGAGAAAAATATTTGGGCAGGAGACACAATAAAACTGAGCACAGAAAAAAGTCCTTGCTAATACATCTATAGAACAATAACCAAAAGTTATTCAGGAGGAAGGAGATACTCAGAAAGCAGCAAAGCTGATAAGGACCCAGAGTTGATAAATACCATCAAAATGGGGAAACTGGCAAAAAAAAAAAAAAGCACCCATGTGATTTTGGTCAGAGTACACAGAAGGTCTCATCACTGCCCAAGGAGCTGACAGTGCAAAAAATGTGCCAAATAATATAAATCCAGACAAGTCAAAATCTACTCAAAGGTTGCTCCCTGCAACTTGAAACCCTGCATGTATATTGTTCTGATCTGAATAACTTTAATACAGTGATACTTATCTTAAGTAACCAACCACAGAGTAGCAAGTATCAGTTGCCTAATAGAGGAGGCCTTTAATTACAGATCAAACAAAATTGTATTGAAAACCTTAAGCTACTTCAAAGCACTTATTTAAGATAACTGCATTTGCTGGTTGCTGGAAGTGATCATTAACGAAGGTTTCACTGTTCTGTATTTCATTAACTACAAAACAAACTCTTACTCATTTCAGCATCTAAAATGTACCCCATGCCCAAAAGATCTCTTTCCCCTTGTTAACAGGGTTCTCCTATGTGGTGTGGCAGGAGAGTTCAGCAATGTAAACTGAGCTTCCCCCTTCATGACATTTAGGAGACATATTAGAATATCAATGAAGAATTAATTATAAAGCATCTGGAGCACTGACCAAATTACAAAGTCCTGTCATAAAGCATTAAACAAACTAAAGTTAGTGAAACAGCTAATATGGACCATGTTTCTCCTCCTTCAAAAAGTAACAGTCAGTTAATTTGGCCACTTCCTAGGGTATGTGCAGGATCGTAAAGTGCATAAAGTTAAATCAATTAACAGTGTGCTTGGCAGAATATCTATTAAAGGCTGTCAAACAATACATCCTTCAGCATAGCTCCTAGTCTTGCTTTCCATGTCAGTCTCATGTTTATATGCAGCAATCACCCATTCAAGTGCTGTGCAGTGTCTGGATCCAATGGGCCGTGGATCAGCCCATTACTGCATGAGTGCCTTGCTTTCTCTCCCTGCTCCACAAAACAAGGCAGTACAACACCATCAACTCTCTGAGGGACAGTGAGGGTGGCCAATTCACTCCTGCACCAGACAGCACACTATGGGCCCAGGAAGGTGTGGTCTGAAGGTTAAATGTGTGACCCCATCCCCAGCCAGTAAGTCTATAAATTGCTGTCTGCAGTAGACAGTGGCTAGGGTGAACAATGCTGCATTTCAAAGGAGCAGGAACAAGCACTTCATCATGTAGCTAGGGCTGCTCACACTGAGCTGTCCGGATTCTACTCACTGCCACACACTAATTATGGCTCCTCCCGTGAGGGGGGGATTTTGTTGGTCAGAGGTAGCAAAGACAACTGTACCAGTGAGATTAAAATATTTTGCAGGTGTGTCCAGTTCACTTTTAAACCCTTTATGAGGACCAAACATTCAATATGGGCCTGATTCTCCTCTCACTCTGTTTATATATAGTGTATGTAATCCCACTGGCTTCTGCTGATTTGTACCGGTGTAAAAGAGAGGAAAATCTGTCTTAAAGGCCTTCAATACAAATTTTGTACCAATTTTTGGATGAGTATATTATTATATGAGAAATAAGAATATTAATAATTGTTTTATTATTTACTATGAGAGAATATTAATAAATTCAGTGGGAGATTTGGGTGTTCAGTGCCTCTAAAAACCAGGCTATATAATAGTTGCCACTGCTAACATAGTGAGTTGATGGAATTAGATTAGAACCTAGAGAACCAAGTTCTTGGCATCGACTTTACACCAGCAGATAATTTGGCCCCAGAGCTCTTGGCTCCCACTCCTGTGCCCAATGCCATGACCCACTTTTTGGTGAACACATCTGTTCCTGAGAGATTTCCAATCTAGTTTCTAAGCAAAGAAGTTTGTATAAACTTCAGATAAACATCCAACCTTCTAAAGGTTCCTTTAGCTGAACTGAATCATTGGTCATGGGACCCACTACTGAGAAGTCTGTTGATTCCTCTCCTTTGGAGGGAAGACTCCCAACAATTTTATAAGCAAGCTGTGGTCAGGCCTTACTCAGATAAACATTTTTGAACTCTAATCACATCACCAATTCTTCCCTTCACTTGCACTTCCCATTTTTAAGGATGGCCATTGGAAAGGTGGTTAGAGGAATGGATTTCACTGTTTCTTTGATCTCTTCTCATTTCTATTCATATCTGAGTATTAAAATGATGGCCAAATTCATCTGTAGGATAAGGCAGGTGCAGCTCCATTACATCAATGAGGTTGTGCTTGTTTATTCCAATAGGGAAGATGTATTTTTCATAGGATTAGAATGGTTCACTATCATAAACTGCCACCTGTTAAACAGAACACTCATTTGTTTAGCATGTTTTATTGGGTTTTCCTTTAAAGATGTGTTGCTGGAAAGGACTTGTAGAGACAGGTATAGTCATCATGACCTGTAGTAAATGAGATAAATAAATCCTTACAACACTTATGGTACTCCTATGAATGAACTTAATCATGCTAGTTGTCAAAACCTGGACTCCTCTTTGGACAGGTCAAAAGGGCACAGGATGGAGGATTTTCATAATTTTTAAAAACTTATTCAATTTTTTAAAAATGGCTATTTTCCTCCTAGATAAATTGATAGTAAAAACAGAGGGAAGTCCTGAGGTTCTTAGCTAGCTCTTACTCAGACAAAGCCCAACTGCAGTCAGTGGGAACTTTTCTGAGGCTCTGCACTGGCACAGTGCACTTCCTGCGTGAACTGACTTGTAGGATTAGGCCCAATTGGTTATTTTGTGCATAGCAGACAGGTGCATGCAGGATCGATTTTCAGCAAGGCCCCAAGCTCAGAAATTCGTGGAGACTTGGCAGGAGAGGCATATGCCTATAGAAAAGTTTGTGATAAAAATGGATTAAAAGAAATGTCCACTGAAAAAGTAACCAACAGTTTGTTTGTTTTTTAAAAAGGCAATCAATTCTGATCATACAGTAGATACAAACGACCCTGTATAAGTCTGTGCAGCACCCTGCACAGTCGGCCTCTGGTTAACGACTGGGATTCCTAGGTGCTACAGCAATATAAAGAATTAATAAATGAACATTGATAAATATTTGAAGGATCATATTACATTTCAGAGGAAACAATGAGGGCCTGTAATAGATACTCACTATATTCATAAGGGTGAGGAGGTAGTTTTGAACATGTTCTTTGCCGTGGAATCGGACTACAGAATCATCCACTCCTAGAAGCACTTCGATGTTGTAGTCATTGTCTCCCGCATGCCTGCGTCGTCTTAGTGTTTCATTTAGCTGCTGCTCTATGTTGCTGTACATGGAATCCAGACCATCCAGTCCACTGAGAATAGCCGCTACAGAGAAACAATCAGGTTTTAAAATCTTTGCTTGATAAGCACCCTCCTGTAAATGGGGTGTACACAAATGTCATTCCTCTGGTTCCAATACGTCCTGAGGAATATGTAATTTCCAGCTCAGATAGACATACTTGCGCTAGCTTTCATCAAGTTACTGTGATAAAAACAGTGGTGTCACCACTGCGACTTGAACAACAGGAGGCGCTAGTTGCCCTATGTATGATCCCATCTGATACCCTAGGTATGTATTCGGGGTGACAGCCTGTCCCACTACCTGTGCTGCCATGGCTACACTGCTATTTTTAGTGCAGTGGCTTGATCAAAACTATGGGTATGTCTACCCATGCTGGAAAGTACACCTCTAATTCCAGTGTATCCTAGGTCCCAGTAGAGATGGATCATTGGGCAGTGAGTTGGTGAAGTGGTTAAAGGTACATGATGAATTCATCTGTCACGTGACTCTGCAATTCGTCACATGGATCTCCCCTCTTCCCATCACCACGGTATCTGAGTGTGTGGTGTAAGTGAGAGGAGATTCAGGCCAATTTTTTTTTTAAACTCCGTCACCTGGAATCATTTTTCTGAAACGTGAAAGCAACTCACAGCACACATGATGGTGCTGGGGTGGTGTAATGGTTTTGTTGGCACTCGTCTGGAGTGGTTTGAGCAACTCACTTGTGGCTTCCTCACGTGTGAGTAATTTGGTCATGCTGAAAAAAAAATTAATCACTCCATCGTGTATTCCCTTACACCTTCCCTCCCTCCCAGCATGTGAGGCAGAACCTTAACCCTGCACTGGAGCAGCACTGAATATCCCCTGTCCTGAATTACAGAACTGTAATATTACAGGTCCTATTTGGCCTATTAAAGTGATGGCCAAATTCATCTGTAGGGTAAGGCAGGTGCAGCTCCATTAAATCAATGAGGTTGTGCTTGTTTATTCCAATAGGGAAGATGTATTTTTCATTGCTGTTGGACCCTGTAATAGACAGGGGAAAGAAGGAAGCATTTTTCTGACTGCCTTGTTGTTTTCTCTTTTTAAAACAGCAGCTTTTTGAAATCGCCCCGAAGAACAGAACATTGAAAGTGTTTCTGGAAGAGATGGGTGAGTGGGCAGAGGTTCAGGTGAAGCAGACAAAAATGCATGAGACAGTCTGCGGTATTATGTGCACGGGCACCTACACACACAGGGACAGATTTTCAAAGTGCTCAGCACTGAGTAGCACCCACTGCACAGAGCCCTTTGGAAAATCCGATCCAGCAAGAGCAACAAATTGTAAGAAATATGAAGACAGTAAGAGTTCAAGTCCTCTACAAACACTGGTCACACAATATAGTATAAAATGACTGATGACTGGGACATTTCTGAAGTTAATAAACATTAACACTCCTATTCTTTGTAGAGACTGTATATTTAATGTTTTTAACTCTATTGTTTAAGGCACGTGCTTGTATGTTAGTCTTCTCAAAAAGAACAAAAGCTTCTACTTGATTTCTGAAGGAGGCATTGATCTGAGCCAAGGTTTACAGAATCCTGTTGATTGAGGTTTTACAGAAGACATATTTTATAGTGCATCAGGCTTGCAGGTGCTTCAGCTAATGTCTGAAATCACCACAAAGGTATTTCTGCCCCCTCTTTATAGTAAAAAGAAACAACAATTGATTTTAGAAAGTTAAGAGAAGAACATGTCTTGGCTGACAACATAAAATATCAAGTTTTAGCCATATGGTTCCACCAAAATCAACCCCAGCAAACCCCTGAGTAAGAAACAAACCTATAGCAACTTATCTGATCTCTCACAATGCAAGTCATGGGCCAAATCTTGCAGTTCTTACTCAGGATTAGATTGTTCCTGGCTCTGTGGCTCTGACACAGTGTCTCTCCTGTCCCCATCCCTGCACATATGCAGGCCAAACAATCAGAGTCCCTATGGTCCAGACATGGCAGGGAAGGACTGCTTCTTCTGAGAGTCTCCAGGGGTGCAACCACCCTAGAATGGATGGAGAGAAGGGAAGGGTCATGTCCCCTCAACTCTGGCCTGAATGTACAAGGAGAAACAGAAAAGAGCAGGCTTCACTATCCCAAAAGATGGTACAGCTTTATGACCTATCTGTGTGCAAGGGACCAGAGAAGAGATTGTGCTTCCCTCCCCCATTAGGCAAACAAGCTGGCCTTTCATATACTATTCAAGCAAGACTTCCAATGAAGTCAATGGGAGTTTTGCCTGAGTAAGAACTATAGGATTCAGCAAAATGAAAAGGAGTACTTGTGGCACCTTAGAGACTAACAAATTTATTAGTCTTATTTTATTAACAAAATTAGTTTGTTAGTCTCTAAGGTGTCACAAGTACTCCTTTTCTTTTTGTGGATACGGACTAACAAGGCTGCTACTGTGAAACCTGTCATATAAGATTCAGGCCATTATTGCTAAATGTGCTGGACACGTATACTGCTGTTCATCTTGAGCAGATTCAACTACTGGCTCATTAGTCGAGAATTCTCTCCCTCCTAAGCATCACAGTGGTTCAAATAACACATAAATAACTCTCCCCACACCAAACAGCAAGATGGTTTACAGCTTCCCTTGAGCTGTTTTCAGAAGCTGTAAACCATCACTGTGGGTGAGAGACCAGACCTGCAAACAACTTTACAATTCAACCTCAAGTCCTTTCATTCTCAAGAATGCAAACACTGTGATAGCACACAAGTGGGAAATTCATACACGAGCTCCAGTTCTAGAAATTGCTTCTGCTGGCAAAGCTGCCAGTGAAACATCCAATGGAAATATACTCATAATGCCATCATATCATTATACCGGCTGCATGAATGGAATAGTCTGAATAATCATTTCAGAAAGAAAGAACTTTCTGCTCTGTACAGCATCTTTGGTTTGGCTGCTGCTTCCCTCCTTAAATAGGTGGTTCTGTGGTTAGGAGAAGGAGGAGAATCCCTTTTTTGTGTGTATGTGAGCAAAAGGGCTGCTTTCTCCCCTCCTACTTTCTGTACAGTGGATATACAGTATGTGCCATTATTCTCCCCATGGAGAATTTTCTTAGTTATGCAACCCCCTACAAAGCAAGAACAAACATCTCCCAAACTAGAGAGACATCTTTGATAAGAATTGCAAAAGTGACTAGTGATTTTGGGTTCCCAACTTGAGACACTTAAAGGGCCTGATTCTCAGAAAATGCTGAACCTCCCACCCTTTGAAACAAAACAGTGCACAGTGTCTATATGTTTCTCTGTGTTTATTTGATTCTGTCTTGTGAATATATTTTTTCAATTGTCCCATCTGCTTCATTCCTGTCTCTTGAACCTGTCTCAGCGGGAGTCAGTATTTCTCACAGATCCTAGTTACCGCACGACTCCTCAACACAGGAAAACATGAGAAGGGAAAACAATAGTCAAAAGGAAGGCTGAATTTGGTCATTCATCAGCCAATAATGATGTAGTGAGCATTGTGCTCTCCACTGCACCCTCACCCTCCATCTCTGCGAAGCTTAAGACATGCATCCCCAGTGATGACCGTAAATGCAGGCTCTGTAATTTGCCATATATTCTTTAAGAACCATTGATGAAACAGAAATCGAATAGATTTTTTCATTTGTTTCCCATGACCCGGAGTTTAATAACTCAGCAGACAAGAAATGAAAGCAAACGCAGAGCTCCACGTATTCAGGAAAATCCTGTGTTTACTACCTTTGCGCACTAAACTTATTGTCAATCTTACAAAAGGCTGTTACGGCAACTGTCACGGGAGCGTGATGTGTGACCAGGCTGCCAGAGAGAGGGAGTTCGTGACTGGGTATTCCATTCAGTAATTCTGTTTCTTCATGTCACAGGCCTTGATTCAGCAAAGCACTTAGTCACATGCTTAACCATAGGCATGTTCGGAGAACCACTGAAGTCAATGCTTCAAGCTACTCACATGCCTAAAAAGTTAGACATACCCTTAAATACTTTGCTGAGCTGGGGCCATATTTACTATCATCCATTTCTGGTCCGTTTGTACAAGGCAGTGAGTTCCTTCCAGGTCCACTGACTACAACAGGAGTTGAGGGCCCTCTGCACCTTGAAGGACTGGGCCCTCTGTGGTCAGTACTGGAGCAGTTCTTTTGAACAAAGTGTAACTGATGGCATGCCATTCAGTAGATCACATTGACTTTTTCACTACACAATAAGTAGGAAATATCCAGGCTGCATTTTGAGCATTCTACACAGAAAGACACAGACAAGGGTTTGCATCCTGACTATTCCACTGAAGAAAAGGGACAAGTTGTTTACAATTTGGACTATATATCATATTGGAAATAATGACAAAGCTTTGTGACAGCTATGCTTATTTTGAAGCTAAAATGAAAAATGTCTTCCACTTCACTTCTGTTTTACTGCCTTCTCCCTTTATAAGGTTGGGATTTCAAAAAGACCACAGCATGTTGGCTTCCAAGTACTTTGGAAAATCTGGCCATAAAGTGTCACAATGAGAGTTTGCTGGATGCTGAGCACTTGGGAAACCTGGCCATGAATATTCCCTGCAAGACTTGAATAGGTACAACCAATAGAGTATGTAAACATAATGAATGTAATTAATGCAAATGTGGACATTTTTCACTTTTACAGATTACTGGTATTATTGATTATGTGTCCATTGTCAATAGCACTACTGGTATTCATACAGTGAAAAGGGGCAAATTCAGTTTAGTATTTACTGCCCACAAACGTTATTAATACAAGTTAAGGTTGATGGCAGTGCCTCTCCAGAAGCTAAAAGGCAGCAGAAAAGAGCAGGTAGTAGCATGTTCCTCTCTTCTATGGGCTGAGGTCCAAGAGGAAATGCACAATAGTTAGAGCTGGTTGGACCAGGACCAATTCCCCTCCACACCTCCTTCTTTGGAGTTTGGGGAGGAGGAGATTTAAACTGAGTGGAAACAGTAAAGTGCTTCAGACTAAGACTGAAGATTCTGGATGTACTCACCATGAATGGTTGAATAGAAGCTCCTAGATCTCTGGGATTTGATTGTTGCAGTATCTTTCATTCAAAAAGTATTATCCCTTAGATTTGCACTGAAGTTTTGGATTTTGCCTGTGGCCTCAGTGTCACAATCATTCACCCAACTCCTGGGACAGGTACCTCAGCTAATAATAAATGTACTGAACTGGTTAGACCAGTAGGGATCAATAAAGAGATCAAAAACTTCACTGTCTAACTTCAGACTAATTGTTTTCTCACATTTTATTTCTGATCTCATCAATAGCAGGTTTCTCTTAAAAAATGAATGAACTTTTGCTAATCGATAAAAGCCCAAAAGCTCTTGAGGCAAATCATACTACATGCACTGAACTCTAGGCAACCACGATAAAAACACTAAGCCCAATTCTCATTTATACAAAAACTTCTTTACACAGCTGTGGCAGCGCTAGGGAGCCTTAAAATGAGCATAAATGCCAAAACAACATAAAGGGACGGGGTAAATGGCTGTAAATGAGAATCAGGCACAGATTTATTTTTAAGTATCCTTTTACCTCAAAATAGGAGTTGTTTTACACCAGCTTTAAAGTAACCCTGAACTTTACTATAAAACTTGTTAGACACCCCCCACCACCAACTTTTTAATGCATCCATTTAAACAGTGCAGGCAGATGGCACCAACCACCATAATAAAGTGGCACACTAACGGGATAAAAACTGGAGTTTCATGTCACTGTATGATACAAACAGAACAAAAAATGTGCTATAAGCACAGTTTTCCCAGTCCTACTTCATTTTTATGTTAGAGCAAATTCATGGTTATAAACTGAAAAACTGAAACAATACATACATACATTTCCAAATTCTGTACCTGCACAACCCCAGTAAAGTCATGGGGTCAAATTAGTATGTATTTGTTTCTCTGCCAAATATCTAGCTTAATCAATTGCTAGTGTCATAAAATGCACACCACAGAGCATCCAGGCTGTACAATGCAGCCAAGCTAACGTTGCCGTTGGACCGGTAATGCTTTAGGAAAGGCAGCGAATGCAGGGTTTCACATTTAACAGACTTTAAAGAAAGCCATTGTCAAAGAGCAGAATATCACAGACAAGCCTGGCAGCCCCTGTAAGGGCTATAGAGGGCCCTAAATGCAGTGTAACCGGTTACACTCCCCTGCACAGACAGGAGGAAGGCTGCATGGAACATCCCTATATCTAAACAGAGAGGAGCTTTTAATGGTGAGACAAGGGAGCTGGTTGTGCATCTGAGGCTATGTGGATTTACTGGTTAAGTCCTCCCACTGGAGTGTCCTACTGGCACCCAGAGGCTGTGGCAGTCTCTGTGGAGCAGCCCAGCTATGGCTCTGCCACCTGGTAATGGTGGTGACAATCAGCAAATTCAGTTTCCCTCCAGAACTCCAGCTGACCTCTCCAGAGCACAGTCTACTTGCTTCAGCCTCGGGCCGGAGGAAGGACTTGCCCCTTTCAGCACAAGAGCCACAGCAACTTAGTCTAGGTGAACCATTCAAAATCAATCGTCCTGAGGTGAAGTGTCAAAGAGGAGAAGACAAGGGAGTCCACAGAACAGCTGAATGAACATAAGTGCATTTCTAAGGTAATGAAGTGATGTGGTGCTGCCGGAGAAGACTAGTATGTTTATAAGCAGGTTTGCAGTAGACAGACTAATGCCATATAACCTCATTCTGGAATTAGCTAGTTCATTATCTCTTCTTTTTTTTTTATTCATCTGTCAATCAGACGTAGCTAGGCTCTGTGAAACTGAAAGACTGCATATAGACCAGCTTTAAAAATTCCAGCTCCCAGCCTCATTTACAGAAAGACTGCCCCTGTTGGGGAAAGCTAGTCCCTGCTCTTTTATCTCTTTCCACCCTATGAAAAAGAGTTACACAAGCCTTTTGATAAAGAGGTAATATACATTGCGATGTGTGTGTACAAATCCATTGATCAATAGTACAGAGTAAAGTAAATGAGATTCTGTCTCCTCTGCACTGTGCAACAATTTGGTGTGGTTGGAGCGTGACTGGGTGCGGACAGGTATATGATGGAACCTATCCTGATCAGGGAATGTGATGGCTGAGCTGAGTGCTGGCCTGGTCTCCAGCGCTGAACAGCAATTATGAAAACACCTCGTGTTGCATACTTGGCATCTTTCCTGCCCAAAGCGGATTTCGGAACAGTAGGCAGCCACAAATTTCAGACTTTCCAGTAGTGGGCTGAACTTGTAGGTCAGTTGTAAACCCAGGTTTTTTTCTGGGCAACGGATTATTCTCTTACATTTGTGAATGGATTATAAAGTATCCAGCTGTAACATTAAAAAAAACCTGATTAATCCTTTCTCTGAAAGCACAACTCCCTTTTCTGTCATCAGAATTTAAGGATGCTCCACATCCACTATTTCATAAGAGCAAGGATAATAGGAATCTCAGTTTGAAACAGAGGTAAATCATTTATTAACCAGCATTTTAATATAGAAAATGTTACAGTGGATGGCATTATTCTGTACAAACTGAGAAATTTCATAAAAATCATTCAAAGAAAAGATCCAGGCCAATTCATGATGTCACTTCTAAAGTTGCACTAAGTAACTGTTGTATTTTTCTACTTGTTACCATTACACGATTTTGAGTTTCCATAATCGCTTTCTGCCCGTTCTGGTTCCGTGATACTTCAGATTTTTTCAATTTTCAATAACTGTTATTGGGGTGGTGGGGGTGGGGTACGGGGGAGGGATGCATGGTATTTCCATTAAAGTTGTTCTCTGCTTTCTTTGCAGTCTTAATGTTAGAATGTTTAATGCTGGCTTAGGACCTATCCAAGGACATTCTTTTTTTGTCAGCAGTCGGAGTGTCTGAGTCTATTCTTTGGGAAAGGCGAAAGAGAGACGTATTGAAGGCAGAAAATTAAATTGCAGCTGGTCCTGCAATCAAACGCTAGGAGGAAGGTGGGGGAGGAGGGATGACTCACTTAGGAAAGGTAGATGTCAGTGCCAGTGGTTATGATATTACATCCTGTAGATCATATGTTCACAATCCTTGCAGACACACCAGACACCAGCATGCCTTGGGCATTCATCAAGGTACAAGGTCAATGGCCAAGTGCATTCATCAAGTTGAACAGTGAAGATACCTAGAGTAATGGCACATTATTTTTATAAAATATTTTTCTGTGGCATACACTAAATACCTACACAATGGGAACCATCATGGAAAAAGAAAACATAAAATATACCATATAGAACAATTCTACAAGGCAAGACATTGGACTAGATACCTAAAAGAGAGTCTTTTAATCTCTGATGTCTACGATCATCAGTAAACTGGGTTCCTTCCTTTATATAATGTCCATTTTCAAATGAGACCTGATTTTCAAAGGTGCTCAGCACCCACGATTTCCAGCTGACGCCAATGGAAGCTGCACCAATAGGAGATGCTCATAATCTTTGAGTATCAAGGCAAAATGGATATGATAAAAGGCAGAAATATGATTTACTGATGATTATAGAAATCAGATGGAAAAGTCCCTCTAGATCAGCTAGTCTATGGAGTCAGATCAGTTAGCTACAGACCTAGTATCAGTTATCAACCACACACATTCTATCTACCCCACATTGCACCTATTTCTAGTACACTATAGCATTTACCACCACAGAATCTCTGCATTGATTACAGAAAAAACAGAAACATAAACAAGTGAGGTGATTTTAATCATAAGAAAAAAAAGATCCAGGAAAAAGCGAGTTACCTAACTACTCCACATTTTATCTATGCTACATAGGGTCAGCTTTCCAAAAGTGCTCAGCACCCACAATTTAACCCAGATTCTCATATTTAGGTACCACAACACAATTTGGCAAGATTTTAGAAGAGCAGAGAGAACAATGGGAGCTGTTCGGTGCTGAGCACCTTTGAAAATGTGGTCCATAACAGACACAAGAATTGTAGTGGGTTGCGTAGATATAAAAAAGATCAACATATTCACTGAAATAAATATGTGAAAATACACAGTTTTTTTTCCTTATGAGGCTTATGTGGACTCTTGAACCTTAAGGAAGGCAAGGGAAGGAAAAAAATCATTTGGGCCTTATCCAGAGCCCATGAAAGTTAACACTCCCTTTTAATAAACTTCCTATTGATTTCAGTGAGAGCAAAATTTTGATGTTGGTATCCAACTAGCAGCAATCAGAATTTGCAAACACACACACACACACACACACAAAAGCCACACCCAGTTTGCTGTATGGAAGGTGTTACTAGAGGTATATTCTGTTTTCTTATTAGTGAATTGCAGTGGAACTTGTGCTCCTAAATCTCTTAGGTGCTTTCAAAAATCTTCTCTAGGAGTTAAGCTTTCTCTTGTTGTGCCTTCCTGGAAATTGCATGATGCTGCCCAATACTGCAGAGGTACCATAATGAATTTCTAACAGCATCTCCACTGTTGGCTCCTTAATCAGAATGAGTTACTTTACTGATAACTGGTAAAGTGTTGATAATGCCATGGTATCTCTCATAGTTCTTAAATTGCATTCCCCATCTCACTGTTGTTTCCTCTTGGAAACTTGAAACTGAAAGCCAATTTCTTGCTGAATTTTTATTTTCCTTAATGGCATGTGATTACATGTTTGTTACTATTCTTCATTACTCAATTGCTGCCAACAGAGTGCGGGGGTCGGTTTTGTTGTTTGTTTTTATAAACAAAGAAAAAGCTCTTGTTTTGAAGCTCCAATCACCAAAGGAAGGGATAAAATAAAAAAAACGAGGTGTGAACGTATCGTGAGATCTTACTATACCCTCCAAAGGCATGAAGGTGAGGTCGAGAACCAAAGGGGCACCTACAGGGGGCTCCACGCACAAATCCTATCTATAAAACAGAGATTGCTTAATACTTAAACAATATGGAGATTTTTTTCAATTCATAGAAATATATTGCAGTTATGTAAAGGATGGCTGATAGAAAGGAAGCTGCACTCTCTCTCCTCCCCAAAGAGGTCCACAGACAGGCTCCAGGAGCACCACTGTACGCATGGGAAAAAACCAAGCTGTCAAGAAGATGTGGGGCATGACTGCACTGTTGGTGCTTTTTATAACGCCTGGTCCAAAGCCGTACGAAGTCAATGGAAAGACTGCTACTGACTTCAATGGACTTTGGATCACACCAGAGAAGATGGGATTGTCAAAAGTGCCTGAACAGCTTTCAGAGGGAGCTGGGAACCCAACTCGCCCACCCCAAAGAAATACTTATTTCTTTCCATTATGCAAAATGTTAACAATTGCTAGAAGCTCTAACATCCTGTCAGCGCAGGAAACAGCATGGAGGAGGTTTCAGAGAGTTTCCTATTTTCCAGTTTTTTGCTGTCTCTACCATAGTCACTCTCGGCACCCCATAAATTGCGGGGGTTTGTTGTTGTTTTAAAAAGGCTTTAAAAAGGAGCATTTTCCCTCCACCGGAGGGCGACTGTTGTCCAAGTGGCAGATACAATATTTCAGAGGCACAGAGAGGCCAAACACAAGCTAACACAAACGGAAAATGCTGTGTGGCCACATCTAAAAAACAAAAAAACTCAACTGTTGTTGACAACTTTTCCCAACCAAGTTTTTGCTTTCATAAGAACTCAAGTTTGGGGCGCAAATTGTATTTTTGCCCATAAACCACGCTATTAAGACAAATCAATTGCAGGTTTTGCATAGGCACATGCAGATTGTGTACAAAAATCTACGTTACTTCAGAGACACAGCCTCCTTGAGGAAAACAGTGTACAGACTATTACTTGCTATCAAAAGGCCAGGTGCAAGACTCGTAGAAAATTTAGCCCTGGATGTTCAGCCTTGTAATACCTCCTGTCCTTTTCATTCCCTTCCATTTAAATTACAATTAATTACAACATTAAAATCAAACAGCAGGAAATGTCATGCAATCTTTGCTCAGAAGACTATACTGGGAGCCTCGCCAGAGTAAGGAGTGCAGAATTTGGCCCAGTGTTTTTTTGGATAACAGCTGGGATGTGGATAAGAGTTTTAACCAAGGCATCCTAATTTGTCACATAACATGGGCTGAAACTTTTATAAGCTAATTAGAATGCTCCCTTTTCTCCATCTTTTATTAAAAGAATGACATAGAATCTCTTGTAGTGGAATATTTTGTGTGTGTGTGTGTGTGTGTGTGAGTGTGAAATATTAAAGCTATTTGCCTGTGTCCTTTGAACACACAGTGCAGTATGAGGCAGAGAGCAATTTAAGGTTCAATGATATTTTGTAAACCTCAAAATAAAATATATTCACATCTATTTCATAAAAATGTGAACTTATTTGTATGCCAAAAGTTAACTGAGCCAAAAGGTAATCTAAGTGTGTTTACAGAAAGGAACCTTCACTCAAGAGCAGCCAATAAATAAATAAATAAATAAAGCAGCTTGTCACATAGCACAAACATGGAAATCATTCAAAAAATATTTAAAACCTACATAAACATAGGTATCACTTTACCGTCTAAATAACACAGTGTTTAAAATATTAACTGAAACCACTCTGCAGTTAAAATCATTTTAAAAAATAAAAACTTGAAATCAATAAAGTTCCTAAAAAAAGATACCAGAACAGTAGACAAAATACAAAAAATCAAAGAAAACTTTCCACACAGTAGATATTCATTTTGACACATATTGTAAAATAGCATGACACAATGCCTTTCAAGTATTTGGAAGTCTTACCGAAGACTAGGGTGAACTAAGGAGGAGGTAGCAACTGTGGCTCTGAAATGCTTATTGTTGATTCGCAAGGTGAGAGGTTATTATTTTAACATAACTTTGTGATTGTTTTCCCTTTAAAAAAAACACAAACAGAAAATACCCATCACATGCCTTCCTGTGTGGGACTGGATAAATCAATCTCTCTCTGTGTCTTATGTCCTCATCTCTAAAACTGGGACAATAATCTTTCCCTTCTCCTACTCTTTGCCTACCTTGTCAATTGAGACAAAGGTCTTCAGGGAAAGGTCTTGTAGCTTACTGTGCAAGTATGGCACCTAGAACAATGGAGCTCAAACTCAGACTCTAGAGATAATACACATGTAACAGTTCTGATTCCAGAGATAATGACATTAAACAATATTCACCACACATGCTGAAGGAGGAGTCAAAAGGAGGATGGAAGGAACCATCATTAATGATGTCTATTGTTATGAGAATTGATGGATGGGATGTGGAGTCACTTGGATCTTGTTACAAACAGGAGGCAAGGGAAAAGTAGTGAGTCTATGTGGCACAGAGCACACAACTCCATACGCATTACCCATTGCACCTTCTGTAGGAGTGGAATGGGCTTATGAGATGGTGGTGAACGGAGAACAGCAGACCTAAGTGGTAAGGTTTGAGCCCACATTTGTTAGTCTAATCTTTCCAAATGAAGAGACTACAAAGAGGGAACAGAGAGTCTACAGTACAGTTTAGTTTTCTTTATCATTTACATAAAGGAATGATTACACATTAGACCAAAGGTGATGGCTCTGATACAGGAGCTGTTATAAGTTCTGGGACAACACAAAAGGTAAGAAGACAATGGGGAAAACGTGTTGGGTGAATTCTAGAATAAAGAAGGAACTGAACAGTGGAAGTGAGCCAGCCCCTCCCAATATACAGCAGGAGAACCCGAGTTTACTAGGCAAGTCTAACTGCATCTAGTCGGAGAAATAAACATGATGTCTGACAAGCCTGGACATACAACTCCACTTTGGCAGTAATAATAAGCATGGATTGGGAATTCAGAGGAAAGAGGAACTTTCTTGAAGATAACTCCAGATAAATTTAGGACCATACTATGTGTCTAGGGTTGCCAACTTTCTAATTGCACAAAACTGAACACAATTGCCCCGCCCCTTCCTGAGTCCCTGCCCCTTCCCAGCCTTTCTTTGAGGCCCCACCCTCCACTCACTCCAGCCCGCCCCCTCTGTCAATCGCTCTCCCCCACCCTCACTAACTTTCACTGGGTTGGGACACGGGTGTGGATGATGGTTCCAGCTAAGGGTGTGGGCTAGGGATGAGGGGTGCAGGAGTGGGCTCAGGGCTGGGGCAGGGGGTTGAGGTGCAGGGGCTCGGGGAGGTAGGGGGCTGGGGTGCAGGCTCCAGGAGGGGGTAGAGAGTTGGGTGCGGGAGAGGGCGCCGACCTGGGGCAGGGGGTTGGGGTGCGGGGTCGGGGGGGTTAGGGTGTGCAAGAGGGTTCCAACCTGGGGCAGGGGGTTTGGGGTGTGGGTTCTGGCTGGGCTTATCTCAGGTGGCTCCTGGTCGGTGCCGCAGCGGGGCTAAGGAAGGCTCCCTGCCTGCCCTGGCTCCGCACTGCTCCCGGAAGCAGCCGGCATGTCCACATTAGATACCAGCGCCATCACAGCTGTGGGTGGGGGCAGCATGCAGAGCTTCCCTGATTGCCCCTGCACCTAGAGGCCAGACATACTGGCCCCTTCCAGGGAGCTGCGCAGAGCCAGGACAGGCAGGGAGCCTGCCTTAGCCCCACTGACCGGACTTTCAACGGCTCGGTCAGCGGTGCTGACTAGAACCGCCAGGGTCCCTTTTCCACCTGGTGTCCTGGTCGAAAACCAGATGCCTGGCAACCCTCTGTGTATCTTTCATCTTATCTGGAGGATTCGTTAGTTAATTACTGCTTAGAACCTTATCTCTGTGGTTAGCTCTGCTCCTGTAGACCTGTTGCAATTGTCAGAGTTCAGAATTCACTTATACGTGTGATTAAAAGAGGGCTTGAAGTGCTGTTTGTAGAAATAAAAGGCCAGTGTGCTAATCCAATGGGCCATCTAAACACATAATTACGTTACTTTACAACAGTGAGGGTTTACTCTGAAAAGTGACTACATGTGACAATGGACCCTTCTTCTCTAAAAGATTTGCTCCCTGTGTATGTTCAGAATCATCATTGCAGATTCTAGCGACTAGTAAGAGTTTACTATTTTATACTCCCAAACAGCTCTGGAGAGCCAATACAGCTCAGAAAAAAAGAAGATACTTTTGTTCTGTACCATCAGCAGAATTGTTTGCTCAATTTCATTATATAGCCAATTGGTTATAACTGTGCAAACCCAATGAGTACAATGTTGCTCCAGGTATAACTCAAGGCGTCATTTGGCATACATAGCCTTTATTATTAGTGATGATGGGTGAAAAGGAAAGACCACAGCTTGACTTTCAGGTCTCATTTTGCAGGTTGGGTAGTTAGAAAAAAAAACAACTTGTGAACTTCATATATTTTATAATGAAATCAATGAGAAACAACTAACATGGAACCCATCAACGCCACTTTCACCAAATAGCTTTTCAGAACAGAACTTCACTTTCAATTCATCAGAAGCAATTTTGGTTATTTAGGATGGATCTCTTTGGAATCAAGTGTAATTTTCATCACAAAAATGTCAGGAATTACTCAAGAAACTAATGTACTTAAGTTTGCAAATTTATTGAGACCCGTTCTAGGGCCAGGTACCCACTTGGGCCAAATTATCCAAAGTGGACAGCTAAAGTTGTGCCCCATAACTCGTATTTATGCACCTAAACAGCTGATATGTATTTTCCCACACAGCTCCCACTGGTGAATTCAGCACCTCTGAAAAATCAATGCAGTCATTATGGTGCTTAAATATAGACTTAGAGGCTTAACTTTAACCACCCATGATTGATCAGTTCAGCCTTGGTGTTTGTGGTTAAATTTTGTATGTTCCTTCTCCTTCCAATATGCAGACTGGTAATACAGGAAGCCAAAGAAAAACTTCACCCACATCCAGAAGTGTCCGTGTGACAGGGTCGTATGTGAGCACTTGTACTTTATGTGCAAAGATGCTTTTTAGTTCCTCCTATGGTACTGCTACAGTCAGACAATAAATAATAATAAAAGCAATTTTAGATTTATCTATAATGTAGCTATGTCCATGATCTGTAGTGATTCCCTAGAGCAGGGGTGGGCAAACTTTTTGGCTCAAGGGCCACATTAGGGTTGCGAAACTGTATGGAAAGCCAGGTAGGGAAAGCTGTGCCTCCCCAAACAGCCTGGCTCCCGCCCACTTCCCACCCCCTGACTGTCCCCCTCAGAACCCCCACCCATCCACACACCCCCGGCTCCTTGTCCTTGACCGTCTTCTCCCAGGACCCCCCACTCCCTGACTGCCCTGCCCCCTATCCACACCCCTGCCCCCTGACAGGCCCCCCCCCAGGATTCCCACGCCTTTCCAACCCTCCCTGTTCCCCATCCCTTGACTGCCCCCCCAGAACCCCCAACCCATCCAACCGCCCCCTGCTCCCTGTCCCCTGACTTTCCCCTGGGCCCCTTATCCAACCCAACCCTTATTATGCTGGAGCCAGCCATGCCGCCACGCTGCCTGGCAGAAGCGGCGAGCCAGAGCACTGGCGGTCCAGCGAGGTGAGGCTGTGGGGGAGGGGAGACAGCAGGGGAGGGGCCGGGGCTAGCCTCCCCAGCCAGGAGCTCAAGGGCCCGGGCAGGACGGTCCCGCGGGCCGTAGTTTGCCCACCTCTGCCCTATATAGTGTGTGAAAGATTGTTGGAAGCGTGAATGCCATAGGGAACAGCGGTAGATGAATCAATGCTAAAAATGGAAGCTCCATATAAGATTTATAGGTGGGGATTATTATGAGGCACAATATCACTGTAAATAAGTGGATATAAAAGTCACTAAATAAATCTGCAGCCTTTACCTTCCAAACGCAGTGTGGGTCTGGTTAATGTAGACCTAGTGGGAGGAGTATGTGTGGGACATGCCAGTGTTAAAGACAGGAGCTGTTTTTAGAAAAGAATGAAGCACAGAGTATGTGCCAGATCTATGACAAAGAATGCCTATGAGATCATTTCTCAAAGGTCTGCTTCCATACTCCTGCCATGATATAAACTGGTTTGTTATTTATGCCTGCTGGAAAATCCTTTGGCACATTTTATAGCTCCAAGTAAAAACAGCTGGCACCACTGCCAACCTGCAATCCGAAATACAACGAAAATTTGTGCTTTTCAAGTTCTCTTTCTCTCTTACACACACACACACAGAGCTCCAGGCGCATTCAGAATTAAAATACAAGTAGTCTCAGAAACGCGAGGCTGAGTTAATGGCAGTCAGAAGCATGACAAACAAGCAGTGAGGTTTAACAATCTTGTTTGCGAGTATGTCATCATCCTTTATTCAAAGGGTACAGACCTCTCCTCCACAGCCAAGTGGAGACTCCAAAATCACAAGAGTACGGTAAGCTCTTCTGAGCTAAGAGTGCAGAAAAAAGGGGAAAATAATAGACAGCAAAAATGAAACCATCCATTTCCTGACTGATAGAAATGTGTGCATGATACACACAAAGTGCCTGTGCACCCAAGTTCAAAGCTCCTACTTAAGAGATCGCGTCTGCTGATAATGAATCTCCCCATCCACAGCAAGATCCTTGCAGCCCCCCATAAAAAAAGCAGCTCTCTCATCAGACACATGCAGGAATCGTTCCACAAAGAACTGCTCTCTCTTCTTGCTTTCAGCCACCAAGCTCCCCTACCAAAAGGCAGCTTTCCCCACAGAGACATCCATCACAACTGTGCTTTTTGGCAAGCTCCTCTTGGTCTCATCCACTGGAAGAGAGACTTTCCCCCAAGTCAGGAGGTTGAGCCACCTTTTGAACTGCAGGAATTAAGATGTAAATGAAAGATTTATTCATTGCAAAGATGAACGTAATTTGTTATTGGTTCCTATTTACAATATAGAAGCCATACATAAAATAAGGAATACGTTGCTTTTCATTTATTTTACAAGATGACTCTTTTCTGAATAGTTAAAAAGACACCATGATAGAAAGCATCACACCACATCACATTGTGACTAACAATAGCATTGACTTTGCTGTGACAGAACAGAGCCCACAAGAACCAGACTATTTCACTTGGGTAGCTAGATATTACTTAGAAGCAGCTTGGAGATGACATGTTCCACTTGCAGTGGTGACATTAACACAGTGGACGCAGAAGGTAAGCGAGAGGGGACTGAATACAAGATCCTGTCTTTGATCAGTGCCATCAATTCCTGTTCTAAGCGTTGTACAGTGAATTGGGATAACTGTTAATCTGTTGATTAGATTGTTTTTAATGACCACGAACAATAAATGTAATGGCTTTATCAGCTTAATGCAATGAACTGGATTTATTGTCTGTAGTAACTAGTAAATTGGAGCATTCATAATTTATGCAGCAGAAGACCACATTAACAGCTGGCCAGGTCCAGACTGCTACACTTTATGTGCACAAAGTGAAAGAGATTACAAAGAAAATGTAAGTAGTTTTTCACGTGATGGAACTACACAATATTCACCACATTGTGTTGTGGAATCTCAGAGGAATTCACACAAATCCAAGCATTGTGTTTGTTACTCGCAGACATCAAGTGCAGAATTTTCCAAGGTATTGTCTGCAATGTCTTTGTTCTACAAATCTAGAGTGTTCTACATGTCCTACTATTCTCTCTGCCGGTTACACACTAATATAGTAAAGGTCAGAGTGGCAGTTAGGAACGTGGACTATAGAGGATTGCAGGCTGCGCATTAGATATACATAAAGAATTTTTTTTAAACTTTATGCAACATTATAAATTTATCATTTAGAAGTTAATGAATTACAGTAATGTTGCACATTAGCTCCACTTCCAGTAATAAGCAAAATAATTGCACACACCAACTGCACATGCAAAACAAGCTGTTGATGGTATAGTCCATCTCTGTGTTTGCAGAGCACCTAGCCCTTAGCTTGGTTGGTAGCCCCAGGTGGAACTATAATACAAGTTGAAAAATAATAATAAAACCCCACATGATGCACACAAATCAGGTGAGTGCATGGCTAAAAGTACATCTACATGCACAATTATCTGATGTGTACAAAAAGCACAAGTCAGTGACTTTTTGTGGGCCTTGATCTGTGTTCTAACTTGTAATAAACTCTGTGTTGGAATGTGTGTGGGATGCACTAATAAGTTTTCACAGTACAAAGTGGTGAACTCCTAATACAAAAGTGTTGGACTATTCAAAGCATAGTGTAGAGTGCATGACTTTAGAAGTGAGACACTCGTTAATGATGATGGCAGTACTCATGGCTTCACGCAGCAGTGAAGCCATTTAAACATTTCATTTTTGTTTTAAAAGATCATATTTGAACAAAGACATAAGAGTGCTTGGATTTACATATTTTAATAATACAGGAGGTTTCAAAAAAAGCCAGTGCATTTTATAAGGTGGGCTCCCTTTAAGACAACCACACTTAAGATTTAAGTGCTCTACATATAGAATTCATGAAATCAAGAATATTCAAAAGTGTTCACAATTTTGGTTACTTTCTATTTTTGCACTCTTGAGATTCCCATGGTCAGGGACTCTGGAGCCTCAAGTTGGTCACTCAAAATCTCAGGCACAGAACATCAGTCTCTACTTTTGAAAGTTTGGCTGCATGACAATTTTGTCTTCAACAATGTGCAAATAGTATCACAGCCAGTACAAATAATAGCTCCTTATCTTTAACGTTACTCTGAAAAGTAACTCTGTAAAAAGAGTATTAAGGGGTTCCATGTTTATTGTGTCTCAGTGATACCAGATCAAAAAAATTGTAAGTTATGTTTGTTTTTTTCTTACTGTCAGCCTTCCAAAATCAGCCTGGGTACTGATAGTCAAGCTGAGTTCTCTTCTTCTCCTCATACACTTCTCTGTTAAATGAAAGATTTTGTGGGCCAAATTATGACCTCAATTACCGTTTCATTGGAATTGCACAGCAAACCGATTTGGCAATTGGCAACAATTCTGTTGGGGACAGATAAGAATAGATTGACCTTACTCACAACAAAGGGATTTAGAGTACAGTGAATATGTTGACAGACTACTACTAGTACTGACTGCTTAAGTGCTGCTATCATAGGAGTGACCAAGACAAAGCAGAGTGAAGGTAGATTCATTCTGTAACATCATTTTAAAATGGCTTTAAATCACTGTTTGGAGGAGCTATTCTTATGTACCCTATACAATTTCTGCTAGCTGTTAAAAAATGCAGATAAACATGACCTTAAACATGTTAAAAGAAAAATATGTACAACCAATTACCTTAAATTGGTTGGAAGATCTGCTATTCCTTTCTTGCACTGATCTCAGCTCAACTTATGTAACATTTTATTACAAATGAATGCCTCCTGCTATTATCTGGCTCACCATCCTGATAGAGTTTCTTTCATGGTCACTAAAGCACGTTTGTTTTTAAGCACCCGTTTCCTGTCAGATGATGGATTTCTCAGCTAAATCCAAGTCGGTCTTTCAGTCAGTATTTTTCATGTATTAAACTTCTGTTTGTGAGCTGGTTTGTTTTAAGGAAAGTATTGGCAAGGGTCCTTACACTATACAAGTTGTTTCCATTTCCTCCAGAAGGACACTTCTTTCATTAGCTGTGGGCCACAGAGAATTCTCCAAGCAAATTAAGTGTAGCATCTCTGAAGCAGTGACAGTTGGCTGTTTTCCATTCTATTGTTTAAAACTATCTCCAACAAGTCAGAATGTCCTTTGATTATGATGTTTTATTAGTGCCACACGAGATTTAAACTTCTCTGCCTCTACACTCTCCACCTAGATGGATATCCATAGCTGCACATTTTGTACACCTGGAAAAGATAGTGATGAACACACTCAGTTACCGGATATACCCAGAACAAGGTGGTGTGCAGCCATAATATGGGAAGGATACAATGAGTCCTCTTTTAGGCTCACTATTAGTCTTGAAGTTTGTGAGCTAGCTGAGTTTCTGGGCCTCAAATGGTTGTATTCTCAGATATAGCAGGAGTAGTGAAGCAATACAAGAAAATTCGCTACCAGACAATAATTGAAATGCTAAGCAGCACTGAAAAGTGGATAATTCTACGTAGCAAGGGAAAGGGGAAAGCTAAAGCTAGGAAAATAAGACTTTGTTAATCTTAAACTACCAAAGTGTAAAAAAAAAAAAAAAAAAAAAAAAAAAATCTTGGCATGGATGTTCCTGATATTTTTTTTCCTTATGCATCATTTTCTCCCATTGGTGTGGTTCTTCCACCCTGTTTTGCTGCACTCTTTATAGGTCTTCAGTTATTTGCTTTGCTCAAATGAGGTGACTGATATGTTTATGTACAGTTGTTTAAAGTGCCGTGAAAAGAGTTTGTTTCTGAACATGTGGAACCTGTTACTACAATATTAAATGTATAACCGTGGTATGGAATGGAGGGACTGTTTTTATCTGTCATTATCTTTAAGGAGAGGCTCACTGTCTACCCTCAACAGCAATTATTTCCTAATCATCTCTTTATCTGCCCTAAGCCTCTAAGAGGCTGCAAAGCCAACTAAACTGTCCAGACATAACAGCAAGACATCAAGACACAATGCAACTACACCAGACTTTTGAATGTTTGGAACAAAGAGACTTACTCGGCCAAAAGCAGAAGAATAGTCAATAAGACAAAAAGCTGTTCAGTTCTTGTTCTGCAAGAACTTGTGCTTCGATAAACACCTTTCAACACTTTTGTATTCTATAATTTTGATATTTAGCTTTCCCTCTAGAAATAAACATCTTAAAAATCTCTACTTTGGGCTGGATCCACAAATTGTGTATGTTTATTGCAAAGGGACTCCACAGATCTAAAGCAGCTCTGGATCTGGCCTTTTATGGTCAAAATCCACCATCATCAGTTCAGGAAAGGTTGGGGTCCTTTTACAGCACAATCTGTATGACGTCCTTCCCCATTTGGAGAAACAGAAGACATGGTTTCCCCCAATGTACTTTTGTTGTGGCAGCAACAGGCCTATACATTTCTGCCACAGACTGAGCCAAAATCCTGCACTTTGCTATCTAGTTGGAGAGAGGAGTTGTGAAAAGCTGAGGTAGTGTGACTAGGTTTTTCCATTAACATAATTGTGAATAGTGAAAACACACACACACACAAAAAGAATCCCAAGAGGGAAAAAAAGTCAAATTGTGAAAAAAAGTGAAGCAAGGTAACATAAGAAAATCTACATTTCTAAGAATTCTAAAGCACAAGGACATTTAACTTGACAACATATTTGAAACCCAGAAAAGTACTTGTGTTGTGAGAGGAAACAAATATATGTGAACAGACTCAGTAATTTATACCGTTGTAAAGTCAACTGCAAATACAACCTATGCCCAGATAACCTCTGAAAATACAATTAAAGCAATTCAGAAAATGCCGAGCTTTAAACATGTGCATAGTTAATGTTAGTTGTTCTATATTTCCTCACATCTTACAAGGCTTCCTCTGATGACTGTTGTCACATATTGTGATTGAACAAAGAAAGGGCCAGATCCTTCACCAGTGAAATCAATGAGAGCACTCCTATTGACTTCTCTAAGCACAGGTTCAGACCCACATTTTATCCCAGATCCTCAAAGGTATTTAGGCTCCTAATTTCCATTGAAATCAGTGGAGCCTAAACACCTTTGAAGCTCTGGGCCTTTCATCTTAATCATATCCTAAACAGAGATGTGTTTTAGAGCCAATCTCACAAGGAGTATAAGGATAAAAGAGGACATTCCACCCAGAGCCCAGTTCTCACATAATGGTAAGGCTCATGGCTCTAATTGCAGTGAAAAAACTCAGATGCTTCTTTTGCAAGAGCAGTACGACACACAGGAAGAGTTCTGAGAGATCAATGACTGATACAGCTGCCCAGATGGACAGGCTACATGGAGAAGTTAAAAACAAGGAACTTAAAGAACTCGAAAGAAACTTTGATGCTCAGTGTTAGTGAGACATAACTAATGCCGTGCACTGAGAACAAGAAATATTCTATAGCCCCAAATGTAACAGAAATTCACTAAGGAACATGTCTTGCTGCATAGACACTCTGTAGATATCAAATTTTCCCTTTACACGGACACAAACTTCTAGGGAGCAGCAGAAAAATTATAGAGATTAAAAATGAAAGAATGTAGCAAGTTATGGCACTCCATCTGCCTTAAATGGAGAAATAACATGCCCAAGACTCTAGTTACTGCTATCCATGATTTTGGCTGAAATGTTTCCTGTCATGCAGTCAGAAAGAGGAAAAAAATCTCTGTCAAGAAGTGAGTGCTAAAAGCTTTGCATACATGGAAGAAAAGAATCTACATTAATCTCTCTCCAAATAATTTTTGTTGTTCCAGATTTGTGCATTCATCTATCATACAAAAACAATATGGGCAGTGGCTGGATACGCTTCCCCACAACGCCCTATTAACATGCTTCAGTCCTGTGCGGAGGGATCCTTTTATAGGGGTAAGGGAGGAACTTAGTGTCCATGACTGTGGCCTCTTTTCTGACCTTGCTGTAACAGGATACAATCATAACAGGTTTTCTGACCAGAACCTGCCCAGTATCCAGCTGTACACAGTTGCAGTTACATGACATTCCAACTACATTATTCAATAAAGAGTGTCTGGCTCTCCAAGCAAAGCCTATGTGTGTGCTGAAGACAATTGCCGTGGATCAAATCAGAGGTGCGTGTTACCTCTGTATATTATATTTCTTATGTACCTTCTGAGGCAATGTTTGTATTATCTTGAATAATATCATTACAGAAAGTTAGTATTTACAACAGTGAGGTAGCTTCAAAAATTAACTTTTTTTATTGGCAATACATATGGTAGTGATAATTATTCATAATGATGGTCCAAGATACCCTTCCTGTCATCTAGCAAGCTGGGTATACAACTAGTTCAGTCATATCTAATTCTAACTAGTAGTGAATTTCTGCTTAACCAATATTTTTTCACCTATAACTGGTCGCATGTAGATTTCATAGTCTAATCTGACCTCCTCCCACTTTTTCCTCCTTACTATGGGATTTAATATAACCAGTGCAGCCCCATTTCTTAGGAAAATTCTGTTTCTTAAAAAAAACAAACGAAAAAACAAAACAAAAAAACCCACAAAACCTTCATCAATAAGAAAAATAAAAAGGGAAACATTCAACTGAATTGGGTGACTGATAGGAAACATTTAACAAAGAAAAAGCAAAGTTATCAGAAATCATGGTACTGTACTACAATATTGTAGCTTAATAAAGGTTCCCAAAAAAGTCATTCTTGAGCTTTTTTTAAAAAAAACAGGAGGACCTTGACCTAATTGCTAATACACTTTTGCCGATTTTCAGACTTTCACAAACTTTTAGCAACGGCTTCATTCCAGCCACTGTGAGTGAAGAATAAGATGAATATAAGAAAGTATCTAATTAAGAAAGTTTCTTCTCTGAACAAGTTCAAATAAGGATCCATTTGAGCATTCCGCCTGAAATATTCAATAGCACATTAGTCTTAAAAAAAGAAAAAGACAAGGAAAAAAAAAACCTTGTAAGACCCACCCAGAGTAAGTCATGGAATTATGACATGGAAAGTACATCAAAGGGTTTATTAAAATTCATCATGTCCAATATTTTTTCACTTTCTCCATGTATTTCATTTAATGACATAATTTTTGAGAAAAAGTTGGGTGTAAAGTAACTTCATTGGAAAAGTCGAGGTCATATATCTGGATTTCATGCATTTGTGAACTTTACCTCACTGAGTCTGATTTGCTACTTCATCAAAGCTCCATCCCAAAGAATACTTTTCCAGAGTAGATTGCATGTAAACTGGTATTTTCACTTCCTGACTCCAAGCATGTTTCCCTACCATGGCCATAAGAGTAGCCTAAAGGTGAATATAATGAACAAACTCAACTGTCAAATGGCTTAGGCAGAGATAAACATTTAAAGGAGACCAGAGAAAGGAATTCACAGTATTTGGATCCATAAAAGAAATAACTAAGTGTGTAAAACTAGGAAAAAAAAACCTGTGAGGAAATATTTATGTTGCCCATGTTACCGAAACAAAGAGAAATTCAAACACCCTTCCAATGATGCCATGACTCACAGATTACTCCAGTGCTCAACAATGGCTCATTTCCTTCCAATGTCCCACTACTGAGCTCATCATTCGTGTAGTTGAAAGCATCATTGTCCTTAGTTGTTCAGTTGTCACTAAGTGGATTCCACCCTTCTGACATTCCAGAGCTCAACAGATGTATTTTGGAGATTGGCCTTTCAATGAGCCCATGCACCTGCAGAGACACTGACCTAGCTCAAGATATGGGTTCCTCCATTTCTAACAACCAACTGCCAGTCAGCATCAGGAGCCAGTGCTTAGATAAAAGTCTGCATGCATTACAGGCTGTGGAAGGTTACAAAGCTCTTTGCTCAGAACATGTACCCCATCACATGGCAACTTAGAGAGTATTTTTGGCAACAACAAAGCTAAAAATGTACTGAATAGCTGAACATCAGTTTCTCGGCTATTTAATCTGGGATGTGGTGATTTCTGCTTAACAGTCCCCAGCAAACGAAGGGCTAGATGAACTGTGGCCTTAGGTCTGTGGCCTTACTCCAAAAATCTACTGAAGTCTATATAAAGCCACCTGCTGACTTTGGGCTTGTCATCATGTACAGTGCTAAAGTGATGCAGCTGCACTGGTGTAGCGCTTTAGTGAAGATGCTGCTACGCTGACAGGAAAGCTCCCCTCAGCATAGTTAATCCACCTCCCAGAGAAGAGGTAGCAATGTTTACGGGAGAAGTCCTCCTGTTGACATAGTACTGCCTACACAGGAGTTTAGGTCAGTATAATTACATTGCTCAGGGGAGTGGATTTTTCAACCAGAGAGCGATGCAGTTATACTGATATAGGTCTGCAGTGTAGACCTGGCCTATGTATCAGGCCGTGTATGGATGTATGTTGTAAGGTATAAGTGCTGTGTTCAGGAGTGCTGGAACAATTTTTATACTGGGGATGCTGAGAGCCATTTAATCAAACTGTAAACCCTGTATATAAATGAAACCACTTCAAGCCACGGGGTGTGGCAGCATCCCCAGCACCCCTAGTTCCAATATCTATATCCAATCCAAGAAGCTCTCATTCTCTACTAAATCTTGCATGTTGTCACTATTCTTTCATTTTAAAGAAAGAAACTATAGAGAGCAATATCGTGTGTATATATGAAGAAAAAAATCTAGTCTACACCCCACCAATGGAGAGCAATGGTAATCTATATACACACACATGCACTTTTTTGGTTCTGAAGACGGTTTACATTTGTCCTTGAGTGCGTTATGGATTCTAAACCCACCTTTTGTCCTTTAAGAGTCAGTAGCACGAACCAGAAAGTGCATACACAGCCTGACTTCCTTCTACATCAGTGGTCTCCAAAGTGGGGTGCGTAAGACCATCCCTGGGGTGCAAGGTGGGAGCAGCGCTCCTGGACCTTTGATTCTCCTGTGGCATGCCGGCAGCAGCTCTTTTTTTATTTTTTGCTTCCCTAGAGCTGGCCCTGGGGGTGCGCGATCCAAAAAGTTTGGAGACCACTGTTCTACACTACTGGAAATGGGAATATTCTGCTGACATTATACCTACACACATTAGAGCTGGCTCTAAAAAACTTGTATGGAACCATCTTCTATTGGAGAAAGCAGTTCTGTTAACATTGAAACACTGTGAAATAGTGTCAATTTTGCTGAAATTTTGTTTCAGAGAAAAAAAGGGGAAAGTCCTGTTTTGCCCTTTTTTTAGAATGAAATGGTTTTGTTTTGTTTTGTTTTGTACAAAATCAAAAGTTTTCTAAAGGTTCTTTTGTTTCAAGCTTTGTTTTGAGTTGAACCGAAAAGGAATTCCACAATCTCAAAGTCCTTTTTGAAATGAAATTTCCATCCTCTGCACAGCATTCATACATATAAAATGAGAGAACATAAATATGAAAAAATATAGTCACATTATACACACACTGAGAGGCATGTTTATAGAACAAAATAACCAATGGAGAAACAGAACAAATGTGCATTCTAATCTTGGTTAAAACATTAAAGGACAGGTGTAATGTATTAGCAGACAAGAAACCAGCTCTGTAAATAACAGATTCATAGAAAACTCTTCAGAAAGCAGATTTGTAAACAAATTAGTTCTCTACGAGTCTTAGTACTTTTTACGGTGGGGATAATCCACTAAAGGTCCCAAACCCCATGACTCACAGCGGGTACAAAAGGAATTATTTAAAATATGGGTTCATTACAAAATGGCATATTTTCTCTTCCACGATAGACTTTTACACAAGAAAAGCACTTTTCTGCCAACTCACCAAATTCCTATGAGTGAGTCAACCTTGACTGAGCCTTGCACAGATGTGTTATGAATATAAATCACAGTGTTTCACACAGGATATTTTGATCAAACCAGGCCCCCACTCCCCTTACCAAATGCACAGCATACAGTAATAAATTCTCCCATTTCAACATCCATGTTTTCCTGGCCTGAAAGATGGTACCGTTTAGGTTTGCTTGAGAAAACAATATATACAAACAGAGTCTATTTTCTGATATGCCTATATTATAGTCTGGTGTGTTGTGCCTCTAGAGGAGATATAGAAAGTAGTTTGTCAACTGCAAAGAAATCTGTTAAGAACAATTATTTGAATACTGCATAAAAGGATACATCTTTTATCTGCAGATTTAACTTTCTTCTCCTTTACTCTTGCAATTATTTTTCCAATTAATAAGAAGTTAATTTTAAGCACACTCAAAATTGCATATTTCTAATTAACTGTTACAGTCAACCTATCAGAGGGAAATCTCACCACAGCATGTGAATATCTGCTGTCACATTGGAATTCTGCTCATTTGTGGCAGAACATTTTTAAAACTTTGCTTGCCCTGCATGGCACTTAAATAGTGCATGCTCTCTATGAAGCTGTTCCTCGAAGCCAAGGAATTTCCCTATTCGAGGATAACTGGCAACTTTCCCTATTTGGCCAGGAAGGTTCCATTCTTGAGACTCCCTCTTGATTTCCTGCACAGTATTTTATAATGAGACCTCTAGTCTGGTGGAAAGCTGTCAGACAGAAAAAAAGAATATCCTGGAATGGTAGGAGACATAGGAGAAATTTTCCATGGATCACACAGTGGACACATTTATAAATACAACAGAAAGGTCCCCCCCCACACCCCCAATGAAAAAGGAAGATTAAATGCCAGAGGGAAACCACCCATAAAAAATACATTGTGGGAGAAAAGTTGGCAAGCATATTATAGAAACATGGGTTTTACATTTTTTAAATGTACATTAAAAAAAACCTGACCTCAGGGACCAAATATACAGTAGCTTTTTTAAAGCAAAAGCAGCAGGGTAAGAGAATCCTTTAATGAGTGTGAACTGTAAAACTTACAAATATGTTTTTCTAAAACATATGCTGTGGGAATTATTTTGGAGAAGTTCCAAGGCCTCTGTTATACAGGAGGTTAAAACAGATGATCACAATGGTCCCTTCTGGCCTTGAAATCTAGGAATATGATTTAAAAAATTTACAGATCACCTCAAACTCAAAAAACTACAGGTCCAGTTTATGTATCATTTTAGCAAACACCACTTAATCATCTGGCTTTTTGTTACATTAATATATGAAGTATTAGACATATTGAAGAGTTTGTTATATTATTGTTAATTGACAATTAATTGTTGATGAAAGCAGATGATCATCAGTCACCAGTAAACCCCACAGCAAAATTATGGAGAGAGAAAATTATTTATTAGTTGGATATTTTGTATTACAGTAGCACCCAATTGGGGACCAAGGCTTATTTCCGTATTGGGCGCTTTGGGGCCCCTGACCCCAAAGAACTTCCACTCTTGGTTAATGAAAAAGATGAAACGGTGGAAGAAACACTCAGTTTGGAGAGGGAGAATGAGGTAACTATGAAGTGACCAAGATTTGCAAAGCAAACTGTAGTCAGAGCTCACTGCCTGCCTAGTCATATTACAAACTGTAGAGTAAGCCATGGCACCATGAGGCAGAGAGCAACAACCTGGGTTTCATTTTAGGTGTTTGTTTTTTAACATGGTTGCCCACTAACTTTTTCAAATACAATGCAAGGAAAATTAAGGTACAAATGCAGCCTTGTCTCAGGTGTCTAGAAGCATTGAAACGTTTGCCACATACAGGGTCTGATTTTGGGACCAGGTTTCCCAAACCAGCAGGGGCCTGGGAGTGCTGAGAATGCAAAGTGCTTAGTCTCTTAGGGGCACTGTCAAATAGCTTGAAAACTGGCTATGATCATACATTAAGGGTAATGACAAACAGCAATGCACCGATGCACCAGGTTAAGGGGAGGAGGGTTAGTGCAGGAATAAATGTTGGGACTTTTTAAACATCTATATGATCTGTATTGTGTATCCCTCATGCTTAAGTAAAAAGCAGTAATGTGTTAGAATCTTGTGCAAAGTCTGTGTGTGTTACATGCTATGCCTACCACATGCCTCTTGAGAAGGTACACCACAACTGCTCATGCCTTTGGGTGGAATTATGAGGATGGTGTGTTTACAGTACTAGGAAGTCAGAGGGGTCAGCACTGGTTCTAGGGGCTGGGCAGGGGACTGCATGGCGTAAGCTCTCAGGAAGGGCTGCTAGACAGAGGAGCTACACCTTGAGAACATGCCCATGGCCCCTAAGACCGGGACGGTGTCTGTGCTTTGTTCAGACTCCAGAAGCTTAAAAGATATGCAATTCAGTGGCTGGGTCCCCTTGTAGTAGTCTGGGGAGCCCAACCAGATCTGTAACAAGGGCAAAGAGCATGTTAATAAAATTCAAACATAACAATAAATCTGAAGCAGTTGAAAAGACCAGTGAGGACTGAGAAAAAATAAAAAGAGACATTAGGGAAATTTGAAAAGGGGGCAGAAAATAAAAATGAAATTCACACTAAAAAAATATAAGCGAATACATCTGGGGAAATACATCTGAAGCATTTATACTCAGTGTGAGGGAGAATCCTGGGAAAAGTAATGGTGAAAGAAACCAAGAGGTGATAGTGGAAATGTTCTAATTAATTTTCTTAGTCCACAACATAATGATCATAATTTTTTAAAAATTAGAAATCCAATTTCCTTCAAAAATTTTATATGAGTTTTGGACAGTCTCAATGCGAACAGCAATTGTATTGCAGCTTCTATAGCTTCATATACCATATTTAATGACAGACTGAAATGATCTCTAGTGCATCACTGCTAAACATAATATATTACATTAAGAAATATTTCTGATGAGTACAGAAATAGAACATTTCTCACTCAGCAATTCATGATGCACTTGCAAACTACACAAAGTACGGAGCTAGGGGATGCTGAAGAATTCAACTCTGGTGACTTCTTTTAAAATCTTTTAACTCATCACTGAAGCTAGAGAGCTAAGCTGTTGTAGTATGACCATGGACAAGTCACCTTGTAGCTCTGTGTGTCTGTTTCCCCTCCCACCCTTTGCCAGTCTTGTTTGTTTAAATGGGAAGGTCTTTAGGACAGACTCTCTCATTTTGGGTTGCTACAACCCCCAGCACAATGAGGCCATAAATCTTGATTGAGGCCTGTAGGTGCTACTGCAATACAAATAATAATACTAATTTAAATCAGTTTACTGCCCCTTCAAGTAACCCAGGGATAAGGGACTAAGATATTTTTAATCCACCGATCTCCCCCCCCCAATTCTGGGCTGCTCCAAGGGTACTGAACCACCCTACGGCATAATTTAGACAGCCTTGGGAGGCTGCAGAAGTTATGACAGCTGTACTGCTCAGAATCACAGCAACATGATATGATATAGCTCTTTCCCTTGGCACCTCCACAACAGCCCATAGATCTGGCTTTGCATGGCAGACCCTGAAGATTGCCTGCATCTGTATCACTTACTAGTTGTGCTGCAGGGAAATCTCTCCTGGCTGGACCCAGGGCTTTCAGAGGCCCTTTACACTTCTGTGTCTTACCATAAGGGATCCACAGTGAGAGTCAGAATCTCACCCCTGCTTTCTCTATTGAACATTTGTCCACATGACAAAAGCACTGCTCATACTGTAATTTCAAACAACATGAACACTTTGCTTAGGAGAAGTTTAAGTGCTAACTGGGATTCTATAGATTAGGAGAATGTGCATACAGTTGTCTATTTCACTATTTGACTTTTGCCAGTTTTATCAGTTTGTCACTTTTTCAAAAGCATTGAGATGTAGCCAATAAAAACCAAGGGATAGCATTAATTTGTTGCTAGCCAATGGAAGGCAAACTTTTCTGCTACATTACAACAGAAGAAAATTGGCCACATTTTTAACCTCAATTAAAATCTAAATCAGATTAATGAATTGTAAAACATCTCCTTTTTCAATTCATTACAGAACAGTAACTCATGTAAAAATAAGTAAAGATGGCCCATAATTGGAATTTCAGTTCTGTCTCAAAAGTCGCCAAAATCTTCTGACAACAGTTGACTTTTTGAGACTTCTACCATTCAAAGTGGTGTAAAGGTAATGAACTCAAGAGAGTATTACAATACTGCTGCTCGTTTGTGTACACCTCAAGATTTCAGCACTGTCAACTTCAAACTCAGATCCTAGCCCTGATTCACCTGCAAATTAAAACACTAGCCTAACCTTAATTTCAATCTGGATTTGAAAATCCACCCAATTTAGCCAGTCTCTAAAAGCAAGCTGAAAAAGTTGAGTAACATAATAATGACAGGTTTCAGAGTAGCAGCCATGTTAATCTGTATTTGCAAAAAGAAAAGGAGTACTTGTGGCACCTTAGAGACCAACAAATTTATTTGATCATAAGCTTTCACCTTTCAAGCTTATGCTCAAATAAATTTGTTAGTCTCTAAAGTGCCACAAGTACTCCTTTTCTTTTTGCGAATACAGACTAACACGGCTGCTACTCTGAAACCTGTCATTATGCAAGGCACTGAAATTAGCAGTATGGAGGAAGTGAGCTGTAGCTCACAAAAGCTTATGCTCAAATAAATATGTTAGTCTCTAAGGTGCCACAAGTACTCCTTTTCTTTTTGAGAATAGTGACAGTCACTGGCCCATTCTGCAAGAAGAAAAGCCTATATAATTTGACCAAATAATGCAAGAAATCAAAGGAGGTAGAAGTGAAAAATAAAAAAGGTTGAACTGTATCAGAGAATACTTGGTGGGGGGAGCCCACATATTTAAGTGTTAGTCATCATATATAATAAGTCTCCCTCTGTCTCACTCACACACACCGAATGTAAGCCAATTTTTGTTTTTAAAAATTCCACTGGCATAAATCTAAAGGAAAAGCTCCAACTATTAACTATTACTGAAGGCTGCTGAATTGTGATCCCTGCTTTTTTCCACAACTAAACTGTAAGTTAGCATTCCAAGACCAACAAAAGTCTCCAACCCTCAGCAATTTCCAAATCATGTATGTACCATGTTATCATCCAAGATAATGGCGAAAATATTTTAAAAAACATTTTTCTCCAACACTGGATAAGAAGAAAATGTCCGTGAACCAACAAAACATGTTGTTCAGTTCAAATAAGGTCTTGGTTTGAACAAATAAAGAAACAATAGATTCAGTAAAATGATTAAGCAATACGTTAAGTATATATTTGAACTGAAAAATAAACACTGAGAATCACATTCTGGTCTCAATTCTAACAGTGTACACACACAGTAACTGTTAACTCCAATTAATCACATAGCAAGGTGCAGGTAATTACTTACCAGGTCATACAAGATAGCCTTTCCTTCAATCTCCCAACAACGTGATGAGCTTTTCATGGGTTTTCTCATTTAATTGCATTTAATTTAATTAAATACTGACTGGAATTTCCTGTCCACTTAATGGGAGTGTTACACTTTTTTCAGAGATCAGGACTAACTTATTCTAGAGTGAAATACTTCATGGTACAATACTTTTAAACAAACAAACAATGTAGATTTATTTTATATCAGCATTGAAAATATAAATAAGCAAAATCAAATCATAGCACAGGTAGACCCAATATGAAAATATTATGATAAATAATTTTGGAGTGCACAATACATGCGATGTACAATGGCATCACAAATTAGAGTAATGTCAACAGGAACTTGTAACTGGCTTTTATATATATACAAGGACAACATATTTTTTTATTATTCTAGGAATTACAACAGCAGACGGTGACTGCAATCTGGGTCAGGATGGCACTGTATAAATAAAGTAAAAGATGAGGCTGGGCATAAACAGGTAACCAATGCTTAGTTATATTAGGGCAATTTTAGCCCCGGTGTAACTCTATGGGCACAAAACTATAGAACGCTCTCAAAGTTGCAGGAATTATTTGAAAAAATTCAGCAGAGGAAAACAATTAAAACGAATAGGTACGCAACATTAACAAAATCCGAATGAAATCAAAACTCATCTTTTAGAAAGTCTTGAAATTGGCTTTAGAGATTCCAAGCACATCAGCAAAGTACCACTAGTCTAGTGCAACAAGGGGGAATTGGGAGTCCTTAAAACTGCAGTCTAACCACTTTAGAGCATGATATGAACACCTATGAGCATGTCTCAGATTTTATGAGCAAGGCAGCAAAGAAATCTTCAGAAAGTTTCCAGCGGGAGGACAACAAAAATGATTAGGGGGCTGAAGCACATGATTTATGAGGAGAGGCTGAGGAAACTGGGATTATTTAATCTGCAGAAGAGAAGAATGGGGGGGGGGATTTGATAGCTGCTTTCAATTACCTGAAAAGGGGTTCCAAAGAGGATGGAGCTAGACTGTTCTCAGTGGTGGCAGATGATAGAACAAGGAGTAATGGTCTCAAGTTACAGTGGGGGAGGTTTAGATTGGATATTAGGAAAAACGTTTTCACTAGGAGGGTGGTGAAGCACTGCAATGGGTTACCTAGGGAGGTGGTGGAATCTCCTTCCATAGAGGTTTTTAAGATCAGGCTTGACAAAGCCCTGGCTGTGATGATTTAGTTGGGGATTAGGTCCTGCTTTGAGCAGGGGTTTGGACTAGATGACCTCCTGAGGTCCCTTCCAACCCTGATAGTCTACGATTCTATGAAAGTTGGAGAGGTTATGAGAAATCCTATGGGATATTATGGGACAGCACCCACGATATACCAGGATACAGTCCAGACCAGTGGGAGGCTGTGTCACCCCTGTCCTGCAATCCCTTATAATGCCTTGCTGAAGTAGCTCCCACCTGGGCCGCACACAGTCTTCCACCATGCAAGCCACACCCTGAGTGTCTGTCTGTAACTGCAACCTGCCAGCTACATTTGGATTACTTTCCAGCTCTCACCAGCCTTGGTTATACTGCAAGAAGATCCCAAAACATCCCCCCCGTCTCAGATTTCCCCCCCAGAAATGTATGCCCTGTACTGCCCAACCCTCTCAGACAGTACAAATATTTTAAGTCTTATTCCTTTAAGGGAATAACATGCCAGCTTATTATCTCAAATAGTTATTCAGACACTTCAATTTAAACACATTGGTGTAGATAAAACAGTAAAATAAGTTTAACTACAAAGTGAGAGATTTTAAGTGAGTACAAGTAATGAGGCATACAAAATCAGAAATGGTTACAAGAAAAATAAAGATAAAACATTTATCAATGCCTAACAAACTAAAGTTGCTCACCACATTCTTCCAGCAGGTTTCTGACCAAACTCTCAGGTCAAGGCCCATCCCCCAGAGTCCAACGACTGCTTCATTTTTCCTACAGGTGTAGTGAAGGTGATGGGCAGGGTGAGAGAGAGAGAGAGAGAGAGAGAACGGAGACCCTTGCGGTGTTTGTCCCTCATTTTTACAATTTCAGTCCCCCTCTTGAAAAACATTTCCAGCTGGGCACTAGGAGACAAAGAATCTTTGTGGAAGGATGTTCCCTGCTGGCTTTTTCCTTGCTTGTCTGAGCTTGCTTTGTTTCCCTCCCTGTTTGATGACTCTGTTTACTGCTTAAATGCAAATTAAGCAGAGCACACATTCCTTTGTTTAGTTTCTTCGTTAGGAGGGGAGTGGGCGCGCCATTGTCCATGATCATCCTATGGTCTGAGATGACTGTGCTGGGGGTAGTGATGCCTACACACTTTCTGAACAGGTGATACAAGGGGCATTTCCCAGCACACACTTCTTCCCAGTATGCAGAGGGTATTATCGCATTACAAGATATAGTGTGAAAATGTCACAAGTGCCATAGAAGCCTAACTCACATTGGACGTCAAGAGGATTTAAGCTCCTCAGTCATTTAAGTGCTTTTGAAAATTCTACCCATAATACCTCCAGGCACTATGATCATGCACCTCTTCTGCCTTCCCAGCAAAGCTGAGCCTTGAAAGAAGCTAAATTGATCTTTTCATCATACGGAAGGCCACGTGAATGTCTTTGCAAGGGCTACTGGTTGTCATACCAACTACCAGAAATACTAAAGCAACATACGAGAGGATTACTGTGTCACAGTGATTCAGATTTATGGCCAAACCCTGAAGCCCTACTCAAGTGAAACTTTCACTGAAGTCAAAAGGTTGCGCCTGTGTAGGGACATAGGAGGTTGCCTGGTTCTACTCTCATACTAAATGTGACACTGTTGCCCTACCTTGCTTTCAACTGAATTATTCCCAATTTACCCCCAGTGTAACTAAGAGCAGCAAGAAGGCCAATACATCTCTGTTAAAGGAGTGCACTATACTTGATTTTATTGCAACCCAAAACACAGGATTAGATGAATCTCAACATTTCCCCACAAAAGCTCCCCAGTGATTAAAGGGCTTTTGTTTAGGCCCTTCTTGTCCAACACTGTGGTTCCAAGGAAAAGTAGAGAACTGAGTTTCCCTCCCTAAAGAAAGGAAAAAAAAAGACGAAGTGGAATAGGCAAAAGTTGCTAAGAAGAAAATGATTAATATGTTCTCCCGGAGAGAGCTTTCTACCCATCAGCAAAGAAACTGGCTCTCTGTGTCGGAACTTAGCTTTCCTCCCCAAAGAAAGCCATCTGCTGCCTCAGTGTCCCCTACATTTGGGCCAATGGAAAAAACCCTCCACTTCCCACCCAAACAGAGCAGCTTAAAATAGGCCAATAAGCAAAGCAGCTCACCCTGAGAGAGAGAGAGCGCGAGCTGATCAGGTTTGCACAACTTACTTCACGTGGCAATTTGTACAAATTTTGAATGGGTTAATGTGCATACTTCTGGCAGAGACTTTGTTCATCCTCTCAGTTATCTTATTTCTAAATGGAAAAGAATAGTAGTTACCTATCTCTGGAGGTAGGGATAATAGGCACTGGTCAAGAATAAGGGTTGTGAACTGCAAAAAAAAGTTAAAGCTAGTTAGAAGAGGTGAGGCCAGACTACATGGGTTCCCATCTCCTAATTCACTGCACCTTTTCTTAGGTTAAAGGGTATTCAGTGAAGGAGGCTCTCTCTCTCTCACTTCACCTTGGATAGGGATATACCTCTCAAATGTACCTCTATTTGAGGACTGTCACTCATTCAAGTCCCAAAGTCACCTATATTCCACAAGAACATTGGTGTCCCTTTGCTTTTATTGTTCAAAACTGACATCAGGAATGGAGAACCATGAAATTAGAGATTATTAAAAAATGATTGACATTAATATAATGATTCTCACAGTATTTTGAATTTGCTGTATGCCCTCTTCTTTGGGTCTTTGTCAGATATGGTGTCTGAGACTTGGGATGAGACCTGGGCAGGTGTGATAGGGCTGCTAAATGCAGACTTGTCACAAAAGATGCGATGCTTGAAATAAAGAAAGATGTAGAGATATCACAATTATCCTCTGGTAAAAAGTGTTGTCTAAGTAATCACAGATATAAATATTTCTCCTGGTGAGTCAGAGGGAAATGTTATCACAACCAGAGAATCTCATGTCCAAACATTTAGAAATCAGAATCAGTGCAATACAGTGTGGTCAAAGCCATTGCAAATGTGGAAGATTCCATTCTTTGGAGCTGAAGAAAAAAACTGTAGCCAATTATTCAGTCTATGATATGGAGAAATGATTAACAATAAACAGCAAAAGAAAAAAAAACATACTAATTATCATAGGGTGGCTTCCCCTGTCAGGGGAAATGGGGCCAGTCCTGCCTGTGCTGTGATTAACTGCATCCCAGCATGAGGGGACTGAACTAATGGGGTCAGCTGTTAATATCGGAGTCTCATGATAAAAAGGTTTATGGGAGCATATCCAGGGGGAAGCCATGATAGGAACCACAGGGAGCTGCTTAAACTCCTGTGGGAATCCAAGAAACCAGAGGGTCCCTGGGAGAAGCTGCTGGAGTTCCTGGAGAGGGAAGCCCCGGGAAACCTGCTAGGAGGAAAAGCATCTCCAGAAAGAAGGCTCCAAAAGCAAAGCTCGGTTAAAGAAGCAAAGAACAACTCTGCAGATAAACAGATGCAGGGGCAAAGTGCAGGGAACTTTGGTAAACCATTGGCTGTGATGAGGACTCCAGGGAAGGCAGTTTGAGAGTCAGCTCTCTGAAACAGAGCTGGCTGGATGTAAAAGGTAGCCCAGAAGGGTTATAGCTAATCCCAGGAGATAGGCTACAAAAAAGTCCAAGAGGGACAGAAGTATGGTTTGTCTAGATGTTTTGTTTGACATTTAGTTGGATTTTTGTTCTCTCAGAAGGGGACTGAACTTTAAGTGGGTATGTCTGCCCAGCCCATGGCAGCAAGTTTGGACAGACTCTTGAGACCAGGGCTTACATGAGTGCTCTAAAAATAGCTGCACAGACAGTGCTTTGAAGTTGCAGCTCAGGCTGGAGCTTGAGCTCTGAAGCCTAGGGAGGAGGTATTACCCATGTACCCTGGCCAAAGGGATAAGTCTCCCAGAAGAGGACCACTACAGAACCAGATCAACCAACAAAAGGGACCTCTAAAAAAATTCCTGCAGCATTGCATTCTGGCACAAGGGCACGCCAGTGGTGAGTTGCCCCAGGACACTAACTGGCAAAGCAGGAAATAAAAATTCTAGTGAAAAGTTCAAAGCCCTTGTTTGGAATAGATTCTTTTTCGGGGAGAGAGCAGGGACAGAGCTGTTGTGTGATTTAAATTAAAAGGCCAAACCCTGCAAAAATTGGCTGATAGTGTGGTTCCCTTGATAGAGAAGGGAGATCCTACAATAATAGAAATTAATGCTAAACAGCATTGAAGTAAATACTGAATTAAGAAATACTTAGTATGTTTGGTTTTAAAATAGACTATTGAATTTCTATGAAGAAATATTAATACTTGAAACAAAAAAAGAACCTTGTATTTAATTATTTATGGCCCAGTCACACTTTAAAAAAAACCAAACACTTACATTAATTTCAGTTAGAATTGAGTATGCATGCAAGAAATTCAGGACTGCACTCTAACCATACAACTCTAAAATTAATCAATATTTCTATTAATCTAGTTGCTTTTTTCCATTTGCAATGTAAAATTCCCTGATTACATAAAATGACGAACAATTAATTCTTAAAAAAAGCTAACATAAGAGGTGCTATTATGGAAGATAAACAACAACAGAACCAGGTAAAAGCTAAAATTAAAGTAGCAGAGATTTTAAAACTTCAGCCAAATAGTAAGTGATGATCTAATTCAGTACTGTAAGCAGAAATCTACTTCCACATCTAAGGCTATGTTTACACTACCACCTATGTCGGTATAACTTATGTCGCTCAGGGGTGTGAATTAGCCACCCTCCTGAGCGACATAAGTTACACCAACCTAAAGCACCAGTGTGGACAGCGTTATGTTAACAGGAGAGCTTTTGCCACACCCCAAGCCCCACCTGGGGCATTCCCATTTTCTGGTGCCTGACCCAGGAGCTGCAAATCCCAGGAGACCCCTGGCAGATCTTCCTTCAATAAGCCCTCATCAATTCAGGAGCAGCGGATAATTTTATGGATGCAGCTACCACTCAGGCTCTACATATTCCCTGCAATACAAGGCCATGCCAGACATGACAAAGTATTGAGGTTTCCCACTATCTTGAGGTCCAGTTCTCGAGGAAACTGTCCCCCTGGAGGTCATTATTCAGGGACACAGAGAGAGGATTCAGTTAGGCATGATCCATTCCTTGCATTTTCCCCCTGATCCTTGGCATCTCCTGGCTAATCATTCAAGACCCTTTCATTCAGTGGTGGGAAAAGAACATTCTTTTCCCATTGAAATTCTGCCAATGACATAGCCAGGGACCAGTGATGGTTGCACCCAGACCCAAGACAGTCCAAGTAGGTTTAGTCACCCACATCAAAACTCTTACTGAGACAACTATCAAACTGCCCCCAGATACTGTGACTATGAGGACAGCTTCAAAAAGAATGCAGAGAGCCCATTACATCAGGACTATGATTGCCCCATAGAACCCCAGCCAGTTGGGAAGACACCATTTGGGCGGATCTATGCAATGTCAGAACTTGAACTGGCAGCACTGCGGGAATACCTCCAAGAAAACTTGGCCTGGGGTTCATCCACAGGTCAACCTCCACTGCCAGTGCCCTAGTTCTTTTTTACAAAAAGGAAGATGGCAGCCTCCATCTCTGCATTGATTACCAAGCCCTAAGCTAGGGTACTATCGGGAACCATTATCCACTACCCCTACTCCCCAAGTTGTTGGATAGTGCGAGGGCCACCTGCATATTCACTAAATTGGACGTCCAGGGAAATCACAATCTCGTCTGTATCTGAGAGGGGGATGAGAGGAAGACTGCTTTCTGAACCCACTATGGTCCTTTTGAATATTTAGTTATGCCATTCGAACTGACCAATGCCTCAGCAACATTCCAGCACTTCATTAATGACATACTACAAGGCCTACTGGACCAGTTTGTAGTGGCACACTTGGATAATGTATTGATCATCTCAGACGATCTGAACCAACACATCACTCATGTCTGCACAGACCTGGAGAGACTACAACAACATGGTCTCTACGCTAAACTCTAAACATGGGCATTCAATCAGACTTCGACTGAGTTCTTGGGTTCCATCCTGTCCTGAAAGGAATCAAGATGGACCTGCACAAGGTCCAGGCTATCCGTGACTGGGAAGCCTCCTGCAATGTGTGCAACCTACAATGTTTTCTAGGCTTTGCAAATTTTTACCAGAGATTCATCTCAAATTTTTCAAAACAAACTGAGCCACTCACTGCCCTACTCAGGAAGAATGCCCAATTTCACTGGTCACCAGAGGCTCAGCACACACTCGAACAGCTAAAGTTTGTCTTCAGCACTGCTCCAGTACTGGCCCACCCAGACATGATAAGTTTTCATCATGGAGGCCGATGCCTCACGGATCCAAGCAATTACTGCACTCCATTACCTACTTCTCAAGGAAGCTTACCCCAGCTGAGAGAAAACTATTAAATTTTGGACAAAGAACTCTTGGCAATCAAGACCGCCTTTGAAGAATGGCAACACTACTTGGAAGGGGCCAATCATCTGGTCCAAATGTTTACTGATCTCAAGAATCTGGTGTACCTGCATAGGGCCAACGCACTAAAACAAAGCTTCAGTTGCGTCCTGTTCTTCTCCTGGTTCCACTTTACCTTGACCTACCACCCCGGAACCAGAAATGGCAAGGCTGACACCTTGTCCCAAAGGTATACCCCTGATCCACAGGGCCTCAGTCTGGAATCAGCTCACATTCTCAAGTCCCATAACTTCCTCAGTGTGACTCACTGCCAGAACCTGCTCACACTAATCCCCCCTGCCTCTGGGATTCCATCCAATGAGATGGCCATTATCAACCAAGAACCACGTGACACCTGGGAGAGGATTATGTTCATAATGGACTGCATCTCCGCACCCTCCCCCCAGTCCTGTGAGATTGGCAGTTCTTCAACTATGCCATTAATCCATCCTGGCCAGACACTTGGGGCAACATAAAACCTGACAATTAACATCTCAGTACTTATGGTAGCCCTGTATGCGCCCTAAATAAAGACCTTTGTTGCTTCCTGCCAGGTGTGTGTCCACACTAAGCTGCCACAACAGAAACCCTGCAGCCTTCTTCAACCCCTAGGCATCCCATCTCCTTGGATTTTGTGGTGGAACTACCTGAATCCAGTGGCTTTACAGCCATTCTGACATTGGTGGATTGCTTTTCAAAGATGGCCCATTTCATTCCATGCATGGGTCTACCCTACGCGGCAAATCTGCAGGGGCGGCAAATTTGTAAGAGCAGCCAGAAGCGCCAACTTCCCCCTGCGGCTGCTCGGGCCCCCTCGGCCCTGCCCCAACTCCACCCCTTACCCGCCCCCATTCCAATCCCTTCTCAAAAGTCCCCGCCCCAACTCCATCCCCTCCCTGCCCCTATTGGTCCTTCCCCAAATCCCCGCCCCGGCCCCACCTCCTCCCCTGAGCATGCCACGTTCCCCCCTCCCTCCCAGCCGCGTGAAGCTGTTTCACGCACAAGCACTGGCAGGGAGCGGGGAGAAACAGGACCCAGCGACGCACTCAGGGGAGGAGGCAGAGTCGGAGCGGAGGTGAGCTGGGGTGGGGGGGGGCCACGGGGAGCTGCTGGGGGGGGGACACAATTATTTCAGGGCTTAGGGGCAGCAAAATCATTAATCCACCACTGTATGCAGGGAAAACTACCTGGCTCTGCCTAACCAATGTAGTCCATCCTCATGGCCTCCTGGATCACCTCACCTCTGACCAGGGACCCCAGTTCACTGCCTGCTTCTGGAATGAGGCTCTATGCCTGTTATGAATCTCTGTGCACCTGCCCTCAGCCTCCCACCCTCAGTCAAATGGCCAAACAGAAAGAATCAATGAAATCCTAGAGCAATAGCTACAATGCTACACCAACCATCACCAGGACAACTGGTCTGCACTACCATATGCTGAGTTATTGTGTAGTAATGCAGACCATGCATCCACAGGCCACAACTCTTCTTTGTTAGCTATGGCTATCACCCCCGATTTCACCCACAACTACCGACATCTTCCCCCAACACGTCAGCCTTGGACTAGTACAGCACATCCATCACACTCAAGAAGAGGTGAAGGAACACCTTGAGCAAGCAAGGGAGGACTACAAAAGGCAAGTGGACATGGACAGGCAACAGGCCTGGCATACTCCATGGAACAAAAGGTATGGCTGTCTAAAGAACAACTGTGCACAGACTGACCCTCTCGGAAACTAGATCACCGGTTCTTTGGCCCGTATCAGATTAAGTGACACATCAACCCGGTCACTTTGAGCTCCCACTCCCTCAATTCCTTAGGTCCACTCCGTACTCCATGTCTCACTCCCAAAACCCTACACTGAGAACACATTTCCCCATAAATCCCAATCTCCAACCCCACTTATGCAAGTACAATGTCAGGAGGAATATCTTGTCCATGAAGTCCTTGATTGCAAGATCAAGCAGGGCAAATTGTGGAACCTGATTGACTGGGAATGTTACAACCCAGAGAACTGCTGGCTCCCAAGTGCATAAAATGTTCATGCTCCTGCTTTGGTTCAGGCCTTCCATAGGAGCCACCTTGAGAAACCTGCACTCAGTTGCCCAGAGGGTGTCCCTAAGGGAGAGGGTGATGTCATGACTGACATGCCTGGAACCTGGGTCCGCAGGTTTACAGGAGGAGTCACACTGCAACCCTCTATTTGGCTGCCTGCTAACAACTGCTGACCCAGGAAGCCCAGCCCTAGTTTGAGGCTCCGCCCCGACATCCCACTGGCAGATTCCAAGAGGATCCAGTTGGACCACTGGCCCTACTTAAGCCAGCAACAGGAACAGAAAGCTGTCTGAACAACTGGGATTCATCTTGCTCTGGACTGTGTATCTTGTGCTTCCTGCTCCTCTGGCTTGATTTGCCTGGCATCTTGACCTGGCTTGGCTCTGGATCTCTGTCCTCCTGGTATCCTGACCTGGCCAGATGCTCGTTACTGACTTGTGGTTCTGATCTCCAGTCTGTCTCCGGCTTCTAACCTTCCGGTATCCTGACCCAGTTGACTCCTGACTGTGGACTCCAGCTCCGATCACTTGGTCTGGCTGCCCAGGACCCAGCCCTGACACATGGGGACTTCAAACCAGGAGGTTACTTTCCTCATTATTTTGGCTGACACAGAGAAGAGAGACTATGGAACCGATTCCGATTTCACTTTTGCATTGTTGTGAATGACATTGACCTCATTGAAATTACTCCTAATTTACACTGCTGAGAGATAAGAATCAGGTCCATGCTATTTAAAGTGCAATTCTGTGCTGAAAAATAAAAATGACTTTCATGAAGTTCTCTCTCTCAATGACTTCCAGACGCAGTCTGCATCTTTTTCACTTGTAAAACTGAGTTTATTCTGACTGCCAGCCCTGCAAACTCAACCTGGATTCTTTCTGGTTCACGCAGCATTAACAATAAAGATTCTGAAATTTGAACTGGGCTAACAATTCTGTTGATGATGTGGAAACCAGAATAGAATCCAGATCACTCTCCCATTGCTGTGCTGGCTCTGAAGAGCTGACAGGAGAGAAAAGTAATGAAAACATATTTTAGCGAGTAGAATAAGCAGGTAAGATTTTGAATATACACAAGTAATGGATTCACTGAGTTAAGAAGTTTTCATTTGTAGACAATCAATCACTTTTCAAGTTAAAAGCACACTAAGTTTGCAATGGAACAGTAAATTATCACGTAAAAAGGGAACAGAATTTTCGTTCCTAGAGGTAAACCCAGTTAACTCAGGGCAGAACAGAAGCCAAACACTTTCGTCAAGAAAAATATTGATGAGGCTTTGTTTTTGTATTCTGTAAAATTGGAGAATCATTACTTGGAGAAGTCTTGTATATATATTGAGATGAAACGGCAGTTAAAATATTTATAGAATAAATAAGGACAGGCAAACGTCTGCAGGGAGGAGTCAGTGAAGACTCAGGTGGTTAACTCTTGATGCCATGTAACTAACAGAACAAATACTGAACAACACTTTCTTTTTATTTAAATAGGGCATTCAGACTTATAGCCCAAGAATACTTCACTTAATTTAGGACATGATCCTGCAAATCATTACCTGTAGGAGAAGTTCCATTGAAGCATATGGGACTGTTCATCAGCAAAAGGACTATTTCCCAATAATACAGGTATGCAGGATCTGGTACCGAGGCCTCAATCCCTCTAGAGCTTATAGGAGTGTAATCACTCAGTTCAATGGGAAGAATATCAGCCTCTTTGTTTGCAAAAAGAAAAGGAGGACTTGCGGCACCTTAGAGACTAACAAATTTATTTTAGCATAAGCTTTCGTGCGCTACAGCTTTCTGTTCCTGTTGCTGTCATGAAAGCTTATGCTCAAATAAATTTGTTAGTCTCTAAGGTGCCGCAAGTCCTCCTTTTCTTTTTGCGGATACAGACTAACACGGCTGCTACTCTGAAACCTTTGTTTGCAAAGTACCATGTAAATACAGGATGCTAAGTAAGCAATTTATAATAAACACACCAACTATATTATTAATTGTGCAGTGCTCTTCTAAAGTTAAACTGGCATTTATCAAATATCTTCTTGTTGGCTCCAATGATCAGTTCAGAAGCTTCAGCCTGGTCCATTTTTTAAAAAGAAGGCTCAGATTCAATGTGTAGTACTTCTGAGATCAATGATGATTTCTTTAGCTAGTGAGTACCAGTCTCCTGCTTCAACAGTGAAGTAGCTAAAGCCAGAGAACCAATAATGAGGTTTAGACAGGGCTCCACATCTGAAGAATAATACTGAACCAACCTGAGTGGCAAAGAGTCAAGAATACAAGTGGTTTGCTTTGTAAGTATAACATGCTTACTTGGTGAAGTAATAAAAATTCTAGAAAGCTAATTCAGACTAATTAAGATGACCCATAAACTACGGAAGAATGATGGATTCATTCTACTTTTTAATTTTTTAAAAGACTAAGTACCAGAAAAGGTATTATCTCACAAAAGGATAAACTATAAGAACATTATAGATCTGTGGCATCAAAAGGCTAAAGAGTATGGTCAAAATCAGATATTTGACTTACAACTATCTAGAATTTCCTTTACCACCAGTGATTATAATTTAGCTCCCCCCACCGGGGGTGGGGGGAGGGAAAGGAGGAAAGAGCATGCCTGCACATTTCAGCACCAGTAAGAGGTTCCTAATAATGATGTAGATGTTTCCAAACAGAAAATTGATTGGAAGCCCAGATGTGTTTTACTGTCATTTTTCCAAGAAGCTTGATACATTTCAGTTTTTAAAAATGAATATAAATACTGATTCTGCTATGCCAGCAGAAATAAGCATTTTTGACAAAATAGCTAACAGCATATCTACAGAGATAAGAGGTTTTCAGACTTTGTTTAATTAAGCTAGCACATAAGCAATCCTCCAAGAACATGTAATGGCACTATAAGGAGTTCCTTGGGAATTTAACTGTCATTCCCTTAAATATTAGTCTCCTTGAACTGATGTATTCCATCCCCTGCTCCCTATTTTTAATTGACAATTGCTTTTTAAAAAACAAAATTAGTTTCAATAATTAATGTGTTGGGTACTATCAACTTGGAATCATTGAAGTGCTGGAAGCAATGAAAGTTTATGTTACCATGATGCTTGTTGTGTAGTTTTGCCAGGGAAAACTTTGCAATATGATTAGGACATGGACAGAGGCTCTTAAATGAGTCAAGAGCCATCTGAGTGGTAGCAACTGAGGATTAAAGTTAAAAAACAAAGAGCAAATAGAAATGTAGACACTTGAGGGCGTGTATGTATGTGAGTGAGAGAGACAGAACTGGATTGAGTTATGCGGGACACTACATATGAGGTCTTTTGAGGACATACTCATGTCTGAGTATTTTTTTTGAATGCTCACAAACAGTGGCTTGGTAAACTGAGTTTCAGCCCATATCATATCTTTTACAAAGAAAACTAGACCTTACAATGAAAACTAGCAGAATCTCGTCAATAAGAGTGTCAATATAATATATTAACTGACCTATCTGCCATTCATGCCGCATTATCATTTCTCTTATTTATTCAATTACACTGTATTTTTCACAGATTTGCAAAGTGCCTCATACCTAAGATTGAACTAAAGCAACAAATGTGCCTTAAAATTAGTCTAAGTTTGAATGTAGCAATTGGATCTACTGAAGATGTGCTATGCTGGCATTTGGTGAATAAACTAAAGAAGATTTGAAACAAGCACAGGGCAGGTAAACAGAGTGTTTTCTATTCTATGTGACAGAAAGGAAAAAAAATGTAAGCAAAAGCTGCAAATATATTGCACCTGACACTATGTGTATCTTGTTCTTTTAATGAAAGATGATTAAACAAGTTTAAAGGAAGGCACCAGGAAGTATGAGAATAATCAAACCAAAAGTGTGTTTCAATAGTCAAATAGTAGCACAACTTCAATTAAGGTTTTTAGAAGCTGAAGTGTCCAGAAAACCCTATATATTTTAGGAATATTGAAATAATGAAGTTTAAAAGATTTCAACATAGATTTAGGCAAACCTAACTTGACCTAAAATATAAAAACAAAGAACTATTAGGTGGGCAAAACAGCAGCATCCCCATACTGGAGTTCTGCAAAGACAGCATAACTACAGTGAGGAAAGAATCAAGACAATTCACCATATTGCAGCCCACATACATTCAAGAGTAGGAAGTGCAACATGCTGTACACCCGGTTTCCCAGAGTGGAGAATGTCACATCTATGATGTTCAACTCCGATGATGGCATTGGGTATGAAGGACCAAGGACCACAAACTCATTACATAAAAGGAAACACGTTACCATAACGTGAGCTTTTGTAGACTAAGCTAAATTCCTTCAGTCCTGGAGAAAATCTTAAAGACATTAGGATTAGAATGAAATTATATCTAAGATTAAAATTATTTTGAAGAGGTAATGCAAGATTTTTGAGTGCAGAGAATGGCTTGCGTACTTGTCAGGCTAACATGTAACAAACCCCTGTTTTACTGAAGGAAAGGAAACCCTGAATTGGGAACTGATCTTACAGAAAAGAGTTTCAAACCTAAGTAATCTCTCCCACTCTGGCCCCTTTTGCCTCTAGGAAGGGAGGAGCAATCCTTAAAGCACAGTAAATCCTTAAACCCAAAATCCTAGAGCAACAAGACGACACTTCTTTTTTAGCTGAACTCAGTGAGTCAGAGCTCAAACTGACAGACAAATAATATAAAGGAAGAAAAAAAAAAAAAGACAAAACATCATCCACATTATTATAAAGGTAAATTTTGAAACAGTGTGAAAGAGGGATCTATTCATCACAAAATGCTTGTACATGTCATAAGAATCAGTCATCTATCAAGGAATCAAAACAGCCACAAAGGCATGATAGCTCGTAAGAATTAATAAAAAGGAAGCAAGTGTTACCTTCATAACTTTACAAACTAAGAGCACGTTGTCAACGAGCCGCTTTGAACAACTCTGGAAACCCAGTGCAGGACTTAAACTGGCAAGTCTTCCATTTTCTCTTAATAAGATATATAAATGCTGTTTCAGTATTTTACCACATGTGGGCACATATACAGAGAGCAGTAAATACCTCATTTAAAATAAAAAATATACTTAGCTGAACGTGCTTTAATAAATCCACTGATAAAACATACACTCCAGTGATTTGCTACCTCCTGTAACTAAAGATCAACATTTTCTGTTTGAGGAATAATAATTCCATTTGTATTATTACCTTGCTAATCAGATTCCGTAATTCTTAAAATATAACCTATTAAATATTTTATACATATCTTGCTTCTGGTCTCTTGGATCAAATTTCTCAATAATCCTTCATTATAAGTGGCATTCTCAGTTGAGATTTAATCTTCCCTTCAGCTCATGTAGATCAACTGTACTCATTTTTATTGCTATAAACACAAACTAGAAATGATAGATTTGTAAGATGTTACAGGCTATTTACATTAAAGAAATGAATCCCACAAAAATGCCAAGGTCTCCATGTTATTATTGTTCTCGGGTCTTTGTCCCATATTTGGGAAGTTGAGACACATCGGACTGACATCCACTTCTGTGGAGTATCTGAAAACTGCATTTGATAAAAAGACAGTGTCACGGTTACAGGGCTAGCTACACCTCTCATCCTTTTCTGGTCTTTCTGAGTGCAACATCTGAGACATCAGACTTGATGTCTTCACCTTTCCTGAGGTGGAATTCCACCTTTCTCCCAAATCCCAATCTTAGAGCAGGGCTCTACTTACCCAGAAGGTCTTACTGAGTCTGGAGACCTGTAATTCTTCCCTTTGGGAGTCTGCAGCCAGGGGTATACCATGACCAGACAGCCTTCTTAAAACAAAAGACTGATTATTTTGCAGTAAGAGCAACGCATTAGAGCCAAAAGTATTTTAAAACAGTCTACATACACATGTATCTTACCTAAAGGCTACCACACCCTAATGGTAATCTGGTCAGGCCTAACTTCTTCAAGCTCCCTGAGTGGGTGTCTGTGTCTTAGTCTTGTTCCCCAGAACAACTTCCCCCTCTCTTCAGAGAGGAACTCATTTTGAATTTGCCAAAGTTCTTTGGAACTCTGTGTGCACAAGCCTTTTCCTGTCCTGGAATTGCCCCTTAACAATCCTCAAGTGTTTGCTGAGAAGTGGCTTATTTTGAGCCATTCCTTTTCGCCCAGTTTTCCTTACAGCCCCCTACTAAACTAAACCAATATAGTCACACAGTAAACACCCCAATAACCAGGTCAACAAACAGTATTTGTAAATACAGAGCAGCTCCCATTCAAACACAGAAAGCACGTGGGCATGATCATGCCTTGAAGAGAATGGGCCCACTCTGGTCACTATCAGCTACTTGCATGAGCAAAGATTGCAGGAAGGGACACTAAAAACTTTTATCTAGGGGAGAGCGTGAACAGCAAACTTTTCCCCAGCCAAGGACACTCTAAAGCGACAATCTCCTGAGGGCAATGGACAGAGGACAAGACATTGCTACCTAGAGTTCTCTGCCTTCCAGAGGCCTTTGACACTGCTGATCACGAGGTGCTGCTGAGAAGACTGTATTAGTTGCCACAGAAAGTTGGAATGGTCTTAGATGATTCTTCTCATGCTGTTGTTACAATTCCCAGAGACTGTGATGGGTAACAACTATCCCTCTTCTCCAAAGCCTTCTCAACTATGAGCTCCTCTCACCTCTTCTGTCCCCCTCTCTACATAAAGGTGTGGAGAGAGACTGGGAGCTGAGACAGGCTGAAGTGCCAGCAGTATGCTATTGACCCTCAGTTCTGCATCTCGTTATCCAACCCACACACTGCCGAGATCCAGCTGAAAGTTTAAATCGGACAAGATGGAGATGACACGGATCAACACGGACAAACCATTTTGAGAGTCCAGCATAATGTACAGCTAGCCCCACATCTGAGGCTCTAAGAGGCCAATGCAGCCAATGCTTTCTTATGCAGATGTCGGTGGAAGCCTATAACAAAGCAGGGGGTCAAGCAGTAGCAGTAGAGCTAGGGAGGAGCCTGGAGTGCCAGTGAATGAACAAAAGATGCCTAGGACCTGGAGGGCTTTGGCAGCCTTTATCCATGATTCCATAGCCTAAATTTGAATTATAAGATCGTGCCCACTTCAATATGCTTTGTCTCCTAATAAAACCAAGGGAAAGAAGCAATGTAGCCACCCATCTTTCAAAAGCCCTGGATCTTTTAAAATAGGCTCTCCCATTTTTGCACAGCTGGATATACTATTGCCCTAAGAGCTTGGCTATTGGTCCCAAACAAGAGTTGCATTGCTAAATGACATGTTAAATCAGCTGCTGTACGCTTGCATCTGTATTTAGTAGCATGCTGGTCAATTTTACAAGATACATGGACACTGCTATCTGCATTTTTTGGTCCTGACTGAGCCCCAGAGGTTTTTCATGAATTATTAGCTCATCCCCACTAGATCAATTGCAGCAAATAAAAGTGATGAACTATGAAACTCAAGGGGAACTGACTACACAATAAACTACTGCTAAATTAACCTTCATCTGGCGGGTGCGGGGGGGGAGCTCAACATGAAGCCCAAAGGAATAATGAGTGCTGCAGGGTAGGAAACAACCTTAAATCTGCCATTGCCTATCATACCACTGTTCAAATTTCATAAATAATTAACAGAGTTACTACCATTGCGTTAAAATCTGTTTACAGATTTATTGGAAACCATTTTTCTTCCTGAAGTTGCAGCCTTTTCTTTTGCTGGAACATTTATCCTGCCCCAAGACAGCTGGCAATCAGATTGTACCAGCACTGCAAGGGCATATGCTTGATTATTACAGAGATCACACTGGTTATATGACCACTACACTTAACATTGCAAAACATTTTTATGGGCTCAGAACTTTCTTAAAACAGTGACCTTTTAGCTAAAACTTTTCATGCTTGTTGCTTGAGTAACAGCTATTTTTAAAAAATCTGATCAAAATCTCTTTATGTATGAGAGGATAAAAAAAATTATTCCCATTGTAAATAACAACGCCTCCCGTTCACATCGAGCAAAAGTCGACTACAGGGACAGAGTCTGATGCCCTTACTTTGATTTAATACTTTACTTCTCAACTAGTTCCACTGATGTCAGTGGGACTGCTCATGACTTAAGGTTCTATTCAATGTGGATAAGGGTATAAAAAGCTGACATACATTTCAAATTTCAAAACGAGGGACTAGAGTCCAACACTTCTACACATGCTGACTGCACGTTGCAGCAGGTATAATCCCATGGAATTCAGGGAGGCTATTCATGGGGTCACTCAGTGTGAGTGCATGCACCAAAATCTGGGTCCTGGCTGGTAAATAGGTTTTAATGAGCTGCATGTTTTCTTCCAATTTTAAGTTTTAAAACAAAACTCTGAACAGGATTGGGAGAGGCTAGTTTGTGACTTTAGCATAATCCTGCACCATCCCAGCAGCAGCCCTGCTGGTGGTGGTGGGATAATACACTACTGTCCTGAACCAGCATGAAATTATACTGCTTGCTCTGGCTCAGATGGGTGAGCACACCTTAGGGGAGTATGTGGACTGACAAACCCCACTTGTTCCTATGTGCCTGGACCCAAAATTTAGGTAGCCCACACAGGAGCATGGGGGAATCTTGCTCTCCCTTATGCCCTTTTGTGAACACACAGTCCAAGCCACAGTCCAGTGCAGAGTGAGCAGTAACTGCAGAGAACCCTGTTAAACTCTTGCCAACACACTTAAGCCCTTATCCTGTAAGACCTTGGATAGTGTACAAGGTTGTTGCACCCCAGCACAAGGGAAACCCCAGCTGGCTATTTAATTCAGCTCTGGCAGAGCAAAGGGGATAGAGAAAGAGCAAAGATCTGGCCCAAGGACTATCCTTTATTTTCCCACAGGAAACAGCATACTCAAGGGAAGATTCTTGTTTCAAATCACAAAGGCCTCTAGACTGGGATGCAGTTTACATAGGAAACATTCACATAAATAAAAGTGTAAAATCCACGAAAGGACAAGATAGATAAATACAACCAGATACCCTACTCAGAGCCTCTACTCGCAGCTCTGCAAAGACTCTTCCAGGGATTTTTTTAAATGCACTGTTGATCAGATTACAGAAAGGAAAAAACAAGCAAAAAAGCCACCTCACATTTGTTTAATTTCTGAGGGGGGAAGGGAGGGAAATGAAGTGGTTAATCTTCTCCAGTCCATCTGAAGGAAATGAGATAAGAGCCACAAACCTCTCCCAGGTTTCAGAGTAGCAGCCGTGTTAGTCTGTATTCGCAAAAAGAAAAGGAGTACTTGTGGCACCTTAGAGACTAACAAATTTATTAGAGCATAAGCTTTCGTGAGCTACAGCTCACTTCATCGGATGCATTTGGTGGAAAAAACAGAGGAGAGATTTATATACACACAGTGTGTATGATAAACCCATTGTTTCATGTTCTCTGTGTGTGTGTATATAAATCTCCCCTCTGTTTTTTCCACCAAATGCATCCGATGAAGTGAGCTGTAGCTCACGAAAGCTTATGCTCTAATAAATTTGTTAGTCTCTAAGGTGCCACAAGTACTCCTTTTCTTTTTACAAACCTCTCCATAACTCAACATGGAGCAGCTAGTGCAGGGGTTCTCAAACTGGGGGCCAGGACCCCTCAGGAGGTCACGAGATTATCACGAGGGGGGGTCACTAGCAGTCAGCCTTCACCCCAACCCCGCTTTGCCTCCAGCATTTATAATGGTGTTAAAGATATAAAAACTTTTTTTAAAATTTATAAGGGGGGGAGGGCGGACACACTCAGAGGCTTCCTATGTGAAAGGGGTCACCAGAACAAAAGTTTGAGAACCACTGAGCTAGTGTCTTCCTGACCACATCAAATCGACAAAGACAGACCCATCACCACCACATTTCGGCTTTCCTTCTGCTTTCTGAAGTAAGCACAATGGCAGTGATGCCCTTGTAGCTGCAGAATCCTTCTTCCTGAGACGATAAGCTCTCTCTTGTCCCACAAAGACTGCAGACTCAAACACCTTCTGATAAAACCTTCAGAATATTACCTCACATGATTAGACATGATTACCCCACATTATTAGAATACTTGAAAGAATTGTCCAGTAAGGCATTCTGGCAAAAGTCGCTATTTTCATAGCAAACAACAGCTGGGTCATGCTGTTCTGCTGTTGTGTCTTACCCTTGCGTTTCAGAAAGATTTATGCACTTCTGTAACCTACAACATGGAGCTGCTAAAACAGCCCACTGGGAGCAAAATAAACTGCATAGATGATGTTCTCACATTAGTCATTTCCATATGGATTCCTATCGGTTTGCATTGCCCAATACCGTGATATCCCACATAAGACAAACAAGATACATTTGCTCTTACTCGTTATCAATACACAGCTTATAAAAAACAAAACTGAAATGTCACAAGAATTCCAGGAGATAGCTTAGTGAAAATATGCAGATCACAGTCAGCAGTACAGTACAAGAATTCTGTGTGTACCATCCAGCAATAAAAACTGGATTACAGATGAGGGGCCAATCTCTTAAAATACCTAAACTGCTCATCTGCCAAGTCTGAATAAGTAAATCTTAAGAATCTAGGTACAAACCAGCACAAGACTATGTGGGGAAATAGAATAGAAGTGATTTTTCTAGTGACAGATGTTAAGCACAGATTTTCAAAAGTACAAATGGAAGTAAGGCAACTATGGGAACTGGGTGCCTTTATAAAACTCCCTCTTATCTACATTGTCTGTTGCGCTATAAAATTATGTAGACAATAGCTCTGCAGGGTGAAAAAAAACAGAAATTGCCATAGAATCACAAGTGTAGGGGTAAAACTCCATGATACTGTAATTTCTCCTAACAGATGATGATCTCGTGCTACTATATAAATAGCTACGCCTTGTATAAGTTTTCCATAAAAATGCTGCTCAGTTGAAAATACTTGAACTGTAAAATAAAGAGTTTGACAAGAACACTTTTTCTCTGTGTGGTATACATTTGTATGAGACATGTATAGTATTACCACATTTTAATATTAATGCATATGATGCCCTGTAAAGATATAAACAGCTAGTTATCACCCACAATCTGTTTGAGGCTTATTTTCTTATGTTTTGGACTGCTGGTTCAGATACATTCATTTTTATAAAGAGGTTTTTTTCCCCCTTCTAATTTTTGTTTTCCCAGGAAGGCTCCACACTGATACATGGTTTGGTTTTCAGCAAAGCCCTGCTTTTTGTCTTGAAGTGACTGAGGCACATGGGAGGTCAAATGACTGGCCCGAGGTTAAGGAATGAATCATTCCTTCAAGCATGATTGGAAGCCGGGATCCCCCTGACTCCCTGTCCTTTGCTATATCACCCAGCAAACTTCAAAGCATTTTCTACTTATAAAGCTCAGAGAGCAGAGGAGATATTTCTGGCTTTCAAACAGGGGCATTGCTTTTTTGTCCAGAACTATTTAATCTGAAAGTTCAACTGCATTTATATCATCCCTCCCTTCAAGGCACATTAGTACTTCCTTATTTTACTTTGTGTGTGTACGCATATACACAATTGGAGTTGCACAGTATTGCCAACTAGAGTTGTTCAAAAAAGTTAGACAACCCAAAAAATAAGATTGGCTTAAAAAAAAAAGTCAGGAGATTTTTAAAATATAACCAAATTATTTGCTTCCTGGTGTCTGAACTATCAGAGTACGTGCAGGCCATGTTTTCAAGCCTCTCTTTATAACCATGAGGATTAGAAAGGTACTTTCTTTTATTTGTAATGAAAGCTGGGATTTTCATGTAATCACTTGCCTCCCAAAGCTGAGGGGCTTTAAATAAAACACCAAATACTGCAAGACTTGCAATAAAATGACAGGAGTTGGCAAATGTGGGAACAGATTGTGATGGGCTCTTGTGAAGGTGCATGAGAAAGGGAAGGCTGCAGAGAGCCTTGTTTCCTGCAAAGCCTGTGTGAGAGCCAGTTGCAATCACAGAATCTGCTACCACAGTGCAACTGAGGCACCCAGCACCCCAAAAGAAGCAGGAATGACTTGGGGCATGGATCTATACTCCCCTGCGCAGAATAGTGGGACACTTGGGAAGGGATTTAGCCTCTCCCCTTAGCAATCCACCTACCAGGTCTTAAGAATAACCATATGAATATCACACTGGGAATTATTATGCATTAATTCCAGCAGAGTCCCCTCGAAAACAACAAAGGAGTCTGGTGGCACCTTAAGGACTAACAGATGTTAATTAACCAGACTCCTTGTAGTTTTTGTGGATACAGGTTAAAACAGAGTCTCCTCAGTAACTATCAAATATTGAGAACTGGCACAGGTCAGGTGTGTGGTATATTGTGTGGTTTTGGAGGAAAAGTATGAAATCACAGTTAAGGTTTTGGAGCATACCACGAGGAAGCTCATCTATTGTGTATACTAAGAAAAGGAGTACTTGTGGCACCTTAGAGACTAACAAATTTATTTGAGCATAAGCTTTCGTGAGCTACAGCTCACTTCATCGGATTGTAAGGGGCTCCCTGGACCTGATGAGAGATGAATGGGAGGGGAAGGCCACTCCCAATGGAGAGTCAGTGGTGGAGTATGTCCTGACCTTCCAAGAGAGACTTGCTGAACTCATGGGCCTGGCCAGGGAGAATCTGGCCAGAGCCCAGAAGAAGCAGAAGGTCTGGTATGACCACACGGCACGGGCCCACGCCTATGCCACCGGGGATCAGGTGATGGTTTTCATCCCCGTGAGAAAAAACAAAGTACAGGCTGCCTAGGAGGGCCCTTTCAAGGTTGTAAAGCAGCTAAATGAGGTAAACTATGTGGTGGAGGTGTCGAACCGGACCCACCACCGCCAGGTGTACCATGTGAATATGATGAAGCCATATTATGCCAGGGGGAATGTGGTGTTGGCCGTGTGTGGACATTGAGAGGAGCAGGGAGATGACCCTTTAGTAGATCTATTTCCTGGAACCAGAGCTGGTTCACCCCTGGAAACAATTCCCCTCTCGGATCAGCTAACCCCTCCCCAGCAAGCTGAGATCAGAGGGGTGCTGCATCCATACCGACAGCTGTTTTCCAACCACCCTGGACACACTAATCTGACTGTCCACTGGGTGCAGACAGGATCGCACCTGCCAATAAGATGCTCCCCCTTCCGAGTCACAGGGAAAACGGCTCAGGACCTGGAAAGAGAGGTCCGAGACATGCTGGCTTTGGGGGTGATCCAGCCATCTGCCAGCCCTTGGGCCTCGCCAGTGCTGGTCCCCAAAAAGGACAGGTCGATCTGGTTCTGTGTGGACTATCGGAAGCTCAATGCCATCACCGTATCTGATGCCTACCCCATGCCCAGGCCTGACGAGCTCCTAGACAAATTGGGAGGAGCTCGATACCTTACCACCATGGACCTTACAAAGGGCTACTGGCAAGTGCCGCTGGATGCAGATGCCCGGCTGAAAACGGCCTTTATCACCCCTCTGGGGCTCTATGAGTTCCTGACCCTGCCTTTCGGCCTCAAGGGAGCACCAGCCACCTTCCAGTGCCTGGTGGATCAGCTACTGAGGGGGATGGAGAGTTTTGAAAGCTTATGCTCAAATAAATTTGTTAGTCTCTAAGGTGCCACAAGTACTCCTTTTCTTTTTGCAAATACAGACTAACATGGCTGCTACTCTGAAACCTGTTATTGTGTGTACGGTTTCCTTATCAGTTGGAGGAAAAAGGAAGTTGCTTGTGACCATGTGGAATCTGTCACAGTCAGTGAAGACATGCTGTGGGAACATCAGGGTACAGCTCAGAGGTATCCCATAACTTGGCATTTCCTTGCTTATTAGGGTTTGTGTTGGAAGGATGTCACATTTAAATCAAACTTACTCCCTTTTAAAAGGAATTTTTGTTTATGGAATATTTTAACCACCCCCAATTCTTCAAATATTTTCTCCTTCCTTCCCATCGGGAGTTTGAGGGATTTTATCAGAAACAATATTAACTCTGGAATTGCTGTTGCTGTATCTTTGTATTTGGGTTTTCACTTTTCGCCTCAGACAGACTTCTCCTTTAAGTTTTTCTACTCTGGCTGTGGGTATCTGGGGCGGGGATCATGTCTTTATCCTTGGTCTTATTTAAGAATAATTTTCCTTTGTTATTGCCAAAAATTAAAGATGACTCAAACAGATGGAGCTCCCTATTTGTATCCTGGAGAGGTAGTATTAACCTATTTGAGATGGAGATGGCATCCCAGTCTCTTTCCAACACCTCGAGTCACATCCATGCAACAGATTTTCTGGGTTGTTTTTTTTTTTTTTTTTTTTTGTAAGTTTTTATTCTGCTATAAAGTCTAGATCTTCTGAGACTCCCATTGCCTTGAATGGGAGCAGGCTGATATAGAAGAGGGAGGAGATCTTATACTTATTGACAGTTTTATTACTGGGTAGTCCAGGGCTTTCTTCTTATTAGTGTTCAGTGATGATCTATTATCACCATAGTCAAACTAGAGCTGTAACTCCGATGTGTTACATCTCATTAATCTGATCCTTTTGGAGGAATCTGGTATATAATTTGTACATGGCTTAGTGTCTACAATACAACTGTATACCATCAGTGATGTATTCTCTGTACTGACCAGGATTCAGTTCCCACCTCTGCCACTGACCTCCTAGGTGACTTAGGGCAAGTCACTTACTCTGTGCCTACTGGCAATAGGCGTTTTTCAGCTCTTCTCCCCAACAATGCACATTTATCCTTTCTCCGTGAATAGTTTACAGGATTACTGAATGTTTCATTTTAATGTATACTCTTGGTCTTCAAAATTATTAAATTATTTTAAAAAATGAATATGATGAGGTCTAGACTGTATGTAGCCCTGTTTGCATGTGGAACGTAGTTGCAAAAGAGGGGACAAGGCGTTCACCCATTTTGCGCCTCAGAGAGGAGCTAAACAAAATCCTGAGTCTTGTGCATGAATGAGGAGATATTCACAGCAAGAGTGATGCCAGCTTCTCCATATGGGCCGAGGAGGGCCAGGTAGGGAAGCATGCACAGAACTCTTTCAATGCAGGAATAGAAGCCAGGAGAGAGAGTACCTGATTCAAGGACTACAGAACCAGGCCTTCAAGCCTTTATCTGTGTCTCAAACTTAGACTTATAAATGTAGGGCTTGGATTTTTTTACAAATTAATTTAAGGAAGGTTTTAAGACATATTTTTGGAGTGTGACCTAAAAACATGGTAAATACCACGATACCAGCAGTCATCATTAAAATATAGCTTCACTGAACTATGGCAAGTCAAGTCAGCACTAAGCTGTGTTGGTTCCTGGCATATTAGTGGGGCTATACTAAGTCTGTCCTTCTGGTGGATCTAATATAGGATGGCAGGGAGAGCACCATATTACCAGTCTTCCATGGCCTAGTATCACAGTCCACACACCTGCGCCTGACAACGGTTTTCTTTATTTCAGGTTTAGTCTTGTCTTGTTTTCTTTTCTAAATGCTAAAAGCAAACTAAAAACTGCATGCCAAGTGCCAATCCAGAGCAAATGTGTAATGCCAAGCAATGAATTCTTAGTGACAAATGACAGAAGCCCATAACTGCAACACACTGGGGAAGGATGCTGTATTCTTGACTTAAGTGTGTTACTGATTGGGACTTAAGCACATGCAAAACACTTCACAGCATAAGTAGTTTTCCACTGTAGTCAGCAATATTTCTACCATGCTTAAAAGTTACACAAGTCCTTAAGTGCTTTGCTGACTAGGACCTCATTGCATTTCCTTTTACCCCTATTGCTCATCTTCCCTTCCCCCGCCCCCATACATTCTGAATATACTTTTTGTCAATACACATTTTCCTTCTCACTGACTTGAGGTGCACCTATTTGGAAAATACCTCTGTTGCCAATCTTTCCTTTGATAAAGTAAATGCTAATAAAACCAAAACACTAGACTAACAACCTCATTGTATCTTGTAATAAATGTTAAACAAGGTTTACTTGTAAGCATGCTTGGAAAAATTAGATTTTTTTTTTTTTACTGGTAAATGTCAATTTCACCATACACAAACCATCAAAACTTATTTCCATCAATAATAATATAAATTTACGGATAGGGTAAGTAAGAAAGATGCTGCTTGAGAACTTGCTAGAGCTTTCACTTTTTGAATCTCAATGTCTACTGACAATAATTATTTGCTGACACCCCCATAATTTTGCACACACATGAAAATTTAAAATCAATTAAAAAAATTAAAATGCTTAACAAACAGATATTATCCATTGAAATTATTTAAAAAAAAAAGAAAGTGGAATTCTACCAAGTCTACTTATAAACAAAGTTCTAGCAGTTCTAGATAATGGGAAAACTAAAGAAATTAGATCAAAATTGTTTATAGTAGGTCACAACTACAATCAAAGAACATGTGAAAAATCATTTCATTGCACACTACACTGCTGTGTCCTATAAGAATCAATTACATCTTTCCATTTACTGTTACTCACTATTAAGTGGTATGATGTGCTGTAGCCAATGTGTGTGTTCTCGAAACACAGGCCATGAAAAATTCTGCATAGAAAGAGTTAAGCCACCTACTGGCCCAGCTATTCCTTTATGGAACATTGGTGTGCCTGAGAAGCACCGAGGCTCTCAGAAGAAGCAATGTTTCTTCCCATTCTTCCTACTTCTGTTCCATAGTTTCATTCCCAAGCAACCAGGAGCAACTCCCAAATCATTTCTTACTCCTACATGTTTCCCACCTGGGACAAAGACATTCAACCCTACTGCCATAGCAACCACAACAACCACACAAGCACTTTTCGTTCTTTAGGGAAAATGAAAATCTTGAAAGGAAGCTGGGAAATAAAAGCTCCCAATTCCTTGTTCCTCACTGTTAGGAAGTAATTACAAAAATTACTGTAATGCAAAGCGCTTTGTGGATGAATAGGTTGCATGCTTTAACAAAGAGAAAAGACTGCAGGTGAAGGTAAAAATGTGGAAATAACTTTTACGGTGTTAACATGAGTTTCAAACTAAAGGACATAACCACCATTGTTCTTATTAAAGAGAATCAGCACCCAAAAATGAATGAATCGAAGGACATATAAATCAAACCCTTTGTGAGCAGCTCAAGGAAAGGATGACCCAAAGCCCATCTCCATAAGGGTTCAAAGCTCACTGAAATAAATGTGAATCTTATCCACTGACTTCAACAATCAGAGGAGTAGCCGTGTTAGTCTGTATCCACAAAAACAACGAGGAGTCCAGTGGCACCTTAAAGACTAACAGATTTATTTGGGCATAAGCTTTCGTGGGTAAAAAACCCACTTCTTCAGATGCAAGGAGTGAAAATTACAGATGCAGGCATAAATATACTGACACATGAAGAGAAGGGAGTTGCATTATTGGGAGTGAACCACATTTACCCTGATCGAATCGGCCCTGTCAGCACTGGTTCTTCACTTGTAAGGTAACTCCCCTCTTTTCATGTGTGAGTATATTAATGCCTGCAACTGTATTTTTCACTCCATGCATCTGAAGTGGGTTTTTTACCCATGAAAGCTTATGCCCAAATAAATCTGTTAGTCTTTAAGGTGCCATCAGACTCCTCATTGTTATGGACTTCAACAAGCTGTAGATCAGATCCCTAATTCCTGAAATATATTACTTGGATTTTGTTTTGTGAGACTACGGTTTAGGTTCAGAAGAACTTATAAAGAAAGTCCTTTATGGCTAAGCATCATGGATACTTATCCTTCCTGCATAGGTGTGACACATTCTAAATCTTTGATTCTTGGCCTCCCTCTGTTGTTTTTGATGTGGAAAACAACTAATACCCAATGAGGCTGAAAGAAAACAAATCTGCATCTGATAGAATAGGGTATGAATTTTCATTTAACCTTGAAATATGGACCTGAGATCCAGAAGCCACAGTTAAATGGTTCCAAAAGGAAGAGGTGAATAAATTCAGATATCATAGCCATGTTTGTTTATGTTTCAATGAAGAAGAGGATATTCCTTTCACCCGATTCTGGCAGAGTGATTTTATCATTACTCTTTCAAACCTGCCAAGTCTGTAAACATTAATTTCTGTTCTCAACTGAAAAGCTATTATGCTGTCAAAATATTAAAGATTAATAATTTGAGGTTTAAGATTTTTTTTAATGCTGCAGCCTTATAAAATTGTCTGCTGCTTCCTTAATCTTTTTGTGCACAGACTATGAAAACAGCTGATATTCTCTTGACATCTCTCTCTTCTTAGTTTCATATATTTTATAAATTTTAGATTAAAAAAAAAAGATTTTGGAACACCTTTCCTGACATAAAACCAAGGCCCTCACCTTGGAAAGTGCTGAGCATTTACAAACACTGACCCCAAACAAGAGTTGCAAAGAGTCTCTTCAGATGAAGCCCTAAGTTGCTAAGAAAGTCAAGCATGCCTACACCATTTCATCCTTGGACCCTTGCTATGGAAATGCCTACAGGAGTAGAAAAATCCTTCTGGAAACTCGTCATGGAGTTTCCAACATATATCACCTCCAAATGGAAAGCAGGTGGCCTGCAACATCTACCGAGTGTGAGGACCCACACAGTAAACAAACCCCAGTGGCAGAGATTCCCGGTCATCCACAGTATGCTGAATACAGGGCCCCTCTTCTTCCCCAACGGCATGTGCTCAGTACCCCCTGGACCACTCACTAACCTGTCCGGGGGAGAGGAGGGGGACACAGAAATTTGAGCTGAAGAACACCTATTGGGTAATAGCTCATCCTGCAAGAATCTCTCTCAACTGAAGGATACATCATCCAAATACAGGATGCTTCTCATTTTAAAATATTACACTTTAACTATGTCATTGTTTTTTCATGTTAAAGCAAAGGTTGTTACACTAATGCATACTATTATTACACAAATCCAAAGTACTCAACATAAAGTTTTCTGTCACATAGACACAACTGTTCCAACTGCATCTTTTATTTTTAAATGCAATTCTACTTTATGAAAAAATAGATTTTAAGTAAAAATAATGTTTACTCCCCAAAAGGATATCCTTCCTAATCAGGAATGGCTACAGTATTGAAAAGCAAAGCAAAGTTTTCATCCATCAATGTGTGGAACTATTCTGGAGGCTTCTTGCTTGATCACTCCCAGACTGACGACTGACTTTTTAGCATTACATTATTCAATAGTATGCTTAGATGAATAAATATAGTATTTTTGGCACTCAGTCAATTTCTGAGCTGTTTATTTGATACAAGAGGGGAATCTTTATTGCAGATGTGGATTCTTGAACTGGCTTGAATTTAATATCAGGACTAAATGCTGGTTGGTTAGATTTACCAACAAGATTATTATGCTGCTTTCTCTCTCAGGGATATATTCACATCATGCTGTATAGGGATTTAACAACCTGACTCCCACTGAGAATCAAGACCGTCTACTGTGCACATTTCACCCAAGTATTTTAACCAGGTTGTGGTCGATTCCACAAATGTTTAGTATGGTCCTTAACTGTGTGGCTTTGTGTTTCAATCCTGTTTATGAGGGCTCTAAGATGAACGTTCTAATGAGGGTCTTTTGTTTGTGTATCTGACAGCCTAGCCATTTTGGTGTAACTGAGTTAACTATCTTCCAATCCTCTTGGACAACATCCAAAAGTGCATCAGTCTACTACTCATGGCTTCAGTTGTGGAGGCAGTATGGGAAAGCTAGGTGCCTAGACTTCCCAGAATGCAATGACATGCAAATGTGGCTGTGCAGTAGGTTGGATACCAATAGGCAAGCACAGCTGAAAAGTAGATGAACTGAATGCTGTTCATGTCAGACTTGTCCCATCCCGGTTACACTCAGTATAGTTCTCTCTGTAGTGTAGGTGGGGGTCTGAGAGGGCTAACTTCTCACGGACCGTAGTGAAAGTGCCCTCCTTGGAATCCCTGTTCTGAAGCAGGTCAGTCAGTGGGAGCCTGGGAGGTTGTAAGGAAACCGGGTTGTAAGGAAACCATTCTGGGTTGGTAGAGAATCACAGAAATCATGATTCACACAGTAAATTCACTTTAATCACAAGACAGACCGACCAAAGTGACACATTTCAAATTCAGCCACTCTCACAGCTCACCACTTTAACTGAAGCTCTTGATGTACATATTCTATTCAGTGCCTGAACACAAAGCTCCATTAAGCTCTCTTCCAGAGACCCTCAGTGCCTGTGAAAGTCACAAGCCACTGTTTTGCTCTCCAGTCAGATGCTTTATGGACAGTGAAGAATTCCCCTGAAGTTTTGCACTTGGTGATACACACACCACTTTTCCTAGAGATAAATTCAGCCAGCTGAAGCAATTTTTCTTCTGGCCATTTCGGTTTGGATCCAGCCCTTTTATAAAATGGGACTTCCCAGTTCTTCAGCCTTAGCTATTAGCCTGCAGGAAAGGAAATTTCCTTCAAGGGCCCTGTTTCCTTACATGTGGATAAAGGAGTTTCTCTAGGCTGTTTTCCCTCCCTCTATTTCTCTGATAGAAAGAACTCACCTGATTTCCTGGCTCTGATCTGGCCAGTGTGGGTAGCAGGCAGAGATTCTCTTCCTAACCAGCTACTCCCCTGGGGAGCAGCCTAACCCAAAACAATGGAGACAACAGACTCTTTTTTGGTTACATTTTAAAATTAATCTGTGCAGAGGGAAACCCTATCTGAGGTTTAACTAGACTAGTGAGGGGAAATAGCCTTGTTGGTCCAACAATGATTAAGAACATCCATCCACTGCAGTAAAACAATATGTGGAAGACAGAGGATGGCTGGCCAGCTGAAGAACAGAAAACAAAGCCTTGCATAACTAGAAGGATTATCCATACAGTATCTAAGTCCGTACATGTACCCGCAGGTAAAGGGAGCAGGACAAAAAAGCATAGGGGGAAAGAGTTCTGTGGTGATATGGTCATATTGCTTTTCACTTCATCCCTGCAGCACACTAGGAGTTCTACCTTACCACGCCCAAAACATTCCTAGGAAGGAAGCTCAAGTCACAGGAACTCCATTCTGTAGCTGGAGGGAGGCAAAAGGCTAACCTTTTTGCTGCCTATATTGTAGGCCCCCAAAATATGCCATTTTCACTTCCCATCAAAGAACTGATTTCTTCCTTCCATTTTACTTCTACTTAAAATAAAACCAGTTGAAGAGAGATTTTGGCTAGAGACATTGAAATACACTTTTGGTCTAAGACACAGCTCAAATGTAGAGGGTGATATTCTGGCTCCACTGAAGTCAATGGCAAAACTCTGATTGACTTCAGTGTGGCCAGAATCTCATCCATAATGTTCACACACAGCAGAGAGGCCCCTGATTTGAAAAGTCTCATCTGGCAGTCCCACACCAAGTGAAATGCTCTGAGCTCAACATCTACCTCTGAAGGACAAAATGCCTCAGGCAGAATTCACACATGGGGCCCTATGAAGTCTAGATTTTTCAAAATTGATTCTTAGAACCCTAAATCCTCTCTCACCCATCCATATGAAAACAAAACAGTAAAGTTGTAGAGTAACGTAAACATCTTGCAATAAAATTAAATACAAATAATCATTCAACATCAATTTTTCCAAATAAAAATAATACTTTTCATTTTTATATTTGAGGAGATAAAATCACTTTGCAAACAATAAGCCTTTCATATGACATACCACAGGTAAATATTATGCTACCCATTTTACAAGTTGGTAAATGGAGGCACAAAGAAGTTAAATGACTTATCGAAGGTTACACAGTTAATCAGTGGCAGAGTTGGGGACAGAATCCAAGAGTACCAACTCTCAGTTCCCTACTTTATTCACTGGACATTATTGCCTTACTGCATTCAGAGGTTTTATGTTATACATGCAAGTTATTAACTGGAAAGAAATATCTATCTACTGTAGGAAAAACTATATTTTTTTTATTACACAAACTTAGAAGCAGGTATACATACTGTGACAGGGTGGAGCCAGATGACTACAGGAGAGTAATAGAAGGCAGATATATTAGCCCCAGGCTAAGTAGGTCCTTTTTCCCTGGGTAAGGTAACAGGGAAGGTTCCGGAACAATCAGGAACCTTCTGGAGACAATCAACACAGGCTGATTAGAACACCTGCAGCCAATCAAGAAGCTGCTAGAATCAATTAAGGCAGGCTAATCAGGGCACCTGGGTTTTAAAAAGGAGCTCACTTCAATTTGTGGTGTGCATGTGAGGAGCTGGGAGCAAGAGGCACTAGGAGCTGAGAGAGAGAGAGAGAGAGAGAGAGAATACCGACTGTTGGAGGACTGAGGAGTACAAGCATTATCAGACACCAGGAGGAAAGTCCTAGGCTGAGGATGAAGAAGGTGTTGGGAGGAGGCCATGGGGAAGTAGCCCAGGGAGTGGTACCTGTCGCACAGCTGTTCCAGGAGGCCCTCTAGACAACTGCATTCCACGGGGCCCTGGGCTGGAACCTAGAGTAGAGGGCGGGACTGGGTTCCCCCCAAATCCTCCCAACTCCTGGTCAGACATAGGAGTCGTCGACCTGGATTGTGAATTCAAAAAACGGCCAAGCTGAGGGCTGCCGTGAAGCTCCAAGGCGAGCAAATCTGCCAATAAGCGCAAGACCCTCCAAAGTAGAGCTTGAACTTTATCAAAATACCTTTAAAAAACTGTGTAAAGATCCATCGTTATTTTGATAGCTCTTCCAAACACTACCTCAGTAAACATAATAAAAATATTGTTCTACAAATATAACTACTAGTCACAAGTTTAGGGGTAGGAGACTCCATCTGCCTAGTATAATCAACTTTCAGATGAGTAAACAGCCTTTCAAAATGCTCAGTACAAAACTCCCACTCATTCCTCCTCAGGTGACTTGACCGCCTTAATTACAATGTCTATTACCGTAACCCAAAGCTGGTCCAATCACTTGGCATTCTGCCTAATAAATAAAAATCTGCTTATAATGGATTTATCCTGGGGACATTTCAAATGACTAAGGTAAATGCCAGTACTGAGGAAGCTTATTTAATAAATTCTTACCTTTTCACAGACCTGCTAGTTTTCAGTTGTTTCTGTAAAAACACTGTCTCATACATTTAAAATGAAAAACATTCAGAAGCAACATGAACTACTCTAGATTCCAAAACATTCCCCCCGCCCCCCCAAACCTAGTTCAACAAAAAAAAGCATGGGAATTTTCTTTAGGGTTGAAAACTAGGTTTGTAAAGCATTGGCTCTTGAATTTGAAAAAAAAATTTGGGGGGGGGGGGGGGAGTTTCAAGCTTTGAAAGTGAAACCAAAACATGCAATAACCTTAGAATAGGATGAGCTTGAATGATAAACTAGATGATTTAGGACTAACCGACACCAAAAGTGACAGTCCTGTATTTGCAGTGGAGAGCTACACCGCCCCAGTGGGAGCACAGGAGATGTTGTGCACCAGAGAGGCACTCCCAGAGCTTCCAAGTTACACCCAGGGGAAAAATTTCCTACACATCCTTGAAGAGTGCAGCATAAGTCCTTGAACAGCTCTGCTGGCTGATACAAAAGGGAGGACAGAGTCAGGACTCCAACTATGCCATCACCATCCTCTTGTTCAGCCAGTTGGTCCGAAGGGGGCAACTAAGTAGCATCCCTGATCACAGAGGTTGTGATTTTTGTTTCCTCTGACAAAGGCCACTCCTTATGCCTTCCTCTCCCATTGTGAGTTTTACCCAGGATCTAGGTAAAAAATATGCATCTTACACTGCTAAAGGCACACTGGTATGCATCTTACATTGCTTAATCAACATACAATTGCCTGACCTCCAGCTCCTTTGCACCTCTCCCCCTCTGGGTTCTGGGGGAGGTGGCTGTGACAAGAAAGCCTAGGTTGCCTCTTCTTCAAGGGAAAAGTGAAGGAGTAAAGGATTTAGCAAAGATTTTCAAAAGCTGCTAAAAGAAAAGGAGGACTTGTGGCACCTTGGAGAGTAACAAATTTATTTGAGCATAAATTTTCGTGAGCTACAGCTCTCTTCATCCGACGAAGTGGGCTGTAGCTCATGAAAGCTCATGCTCAAATAAATTTGTTAGTCTCTAAGGTGCCACAAGTATCACATTGCACTGTTTCAACTAGAGCTAGTCAACATTTTCTGCATTTCAGATTTTTAATTTGGGGGGAGCCAAAATATTTTAATGAACATTTGCAACCATTTTTAGTAGCGAGCTCTTCAGTGCTGCCAGAATATGATCCAGCAGCGATTTTTTTCAAGAGAGCGTACAGCCATTCATTGTGGTATGTCGGAGGAGTTTTATATTTCCTAGATTTGTTATTTGTAAAAGGACACTTCTATCATAGCAGCCCATAATAAGCATTTCTTTAAATATAATGTCTCCAGGAAATGTAATTCCCTATCCCAATTATAAAATAAAGTTCCATTGATAGTGAAAACACTACCATTCCCCTCCAAACTGCAGTCTGCATGCTCAGATCTCAACTAGTCTTCAAGATGAGCCAACATGGAGTGTGGGGATTATTTTCACTTTATATGCATGTGTCATGCTGTTACCTTGGTTCTGCCAGTCAGTTTCTTTTTTGTGGGTTGGTAGACAGCACCAAAAGGACTATCTGAGAACAGACTTGCCTACATGCCAGTAAGTCTAATTGCAGGTCTGTCATTCTTGACAGTGTCCCTTTAACAGCATCGTCTTAGCTTGACATTGTATTTATAACTACCCTTAATTACCTCTATTAGGCAGTTTATACTTGGTAAGGTTTGCTTCCTTTCCTGCCCTACAATTTTGTTCATTTTCAGTGTAAACTTTGCCTTCTACTCAAACAATCAAAGCATAAGAAGAAAATATCAACCCACTTACTGAGCCTTGCAGTGATATCTTGAAACAGTATCTCATGTGTGCAAGATTGTGAGACTGCTGTAGACATGTTGATTGTTTTAATCGACTTAGATTCATAGATACTAAGGTCAGAGGGGACCATTCTGATCATCTAGTCCGACCTCCTGCACAGCGCAGGCCACAGAATCTCACCCACCCACTCCTATGAAAAACCTCACCCATGTCTGAGCTATTGAAGTCCTTAAATTCTGGTCTTTCCTCATATTAGATCTCTCAAAATATTTACAAAGACTTTTCCCCCCTCAACTGAACTTCAAGTGGCCTGTCATTTCCAGATGTGTCTCATGGCCCACTTGTTCACAGTATTGTGATGTAAGCAACTTTCCTCTCACTGGGATCCCTCTTGTAAATTTGTGAAAAAGTCTGCTGGAGATTGGCTAATTTCTGTCTCTTAGTCCTTTGGTGTATGCTGTGTGTGATTTGGTTTTCGTTCCTTTTCCATTAGAAGATCCCTTAATAAAATAAAGAATAATTCTACTATAGTCTTATCCTCTCTAATTCTTCACCTCTGTTAGGTTTTACCTTGGCCGAGTGTACACATAGAAAAATATAAAGTTTTATTATAATTTTCCTGATATTTGTTGGAGCTGTTTTTTTCTCTAATCCTGCTCATACCTGCATTACATTTCCTGGATACATTATATTTAAAGAAATGCTTATTATGGGCTGCTATGATAGAAGTGTCCTTTTACAAATAGTAAATCTAGGAAATATAAAACTCCTCCAACATACCACAATGAATGGCTGTATGCTCTCTTGAAAAAAAAAAATCGCTGCTGGGTCATATTCTGGCAGCACTGAAGAGCTTGTTACTAAAAATGGTTGCAAATGTTCATTAAAAATATTTTGGCTCCCCCCAAATTAAAAATCTGAAATTCAGAAAATGTTGACTAGCTTTAGTTGAAACAGTGCAATGTGATACTAAGTGGCAAATAGAGTTGAAGCATTTTAGTGTTATTAAATAATGGATTTAAAATTATAGTGCTAAAGGGGGAAATATTTTGCAGATGACATCATAAGAAAAAAAATAAGGTACAAAAAGGTATACATCCTAAAAAAAATAAAAGTCAAAGCATGTATTAGAAAGTGACACAAAGAACAACAAGATCTTCTAAATTGAAAGGTTTTGCACCATCCTAGAGGTGATAAAGACAATGTATACGATACACTAAGAAGGAATCCTGCCCAAGTGAACAGTATGTATAGATTCTGAGTACTACCATGAAAGAGGTTTTATTTGTTTTGCTTTTTGTTATGAAAGGACCAAAAGATGGGACCCAGAACCTCCATGGCACACTGATGTTGAGAACGCCATGATCCAGCAAGGCTCCATGGTCTTCTCATTTCCAGAGAGAGACCACCACACTGCACTCAGCTGTATCACCAAGGTTAGATTCGGCTGGAACCTCTTCCATGCTGCCTTAGGCCTAGTCTACACTGAGGGGGGGATCGATGCAAGTTATGCAACTTCAGCTACGTGAATAACATAGCTGAAGTCGATGTACTTAGATCTACTTACCGCCGTGTCTTCACAGCAGTAAATCAACTGCTGACGCTCCCCTGTCAACTCTGCCTGCACCTCTCGCTCCAGTGGAGTACCAGAGTCAACGGGAGAGCACTTGGCAGTTGATTTACCGTGTCTTCACTAGATGTGATAAATCGACCCCCACTGGATCGATCGCTCCGGAGGCAAGTGCAGACATGCCCTAAAGACTCCAGATCGTAAGTTTTCATTTTAAACAGAAAGGCACTCTCAAGCTGTTATGGTGGGTGAGAGAGGCTCAAAAACAATGAGCTGAGTGTAACTGATATTGTGATGTCTGCCTGTGTTTTCAGAACCTGAAACAATCATTGAGAGGTGTGACCTGCTCCCTTCATCTCCGTGACCACTATCTCAAGGTGCCCAATGACAACCACTTTGGCTTTTAAAGTATTATTTGTTTCTTGGATCATAAAGACTTGTAAGAAAAGGAATGGGAACAACATTTTATGAAGGGAGGATCATACTGTGAAGAGCTGCACAAGCTATTGTAAGAGATGGCTGGTTCTGGTACCACAAGTCAGTGGGCTTGGGAGAGTACCGCCACTTTCCCCCAGTTCCCAGTCAAGAAGGATTCAAACCCAAGGAGCCTAACAGAGCCCCGGCACCCGCAAGGGGAACCAAGCGCAAGAAGCTCAGTGGAACAGGCCAGCCTCACTGAGGGGAAGAGAAGCATGAGGAGCTCAGTACAGCCCACATGTGCATTCAGACCCTGCTGAGGAGAAGCGAAGTTCAATCAACGCAGATAGCATATGTGGTCATGTTTTGAACATCTGTGCAATCCACTGTGCATGCCATCTCATGTGGGCAGAGCTTATTTTGTGGGCAAAGCTTGGAAGAGCACTTTCCTTCCCCACCACGTCTGACCCCTAGATACTGCTTACACAATTGCCCAATTTTTCCCTTCCACTTCCTATGAGAGTAGGTTTTCATTTCTCCCCAGCTGGGGACTGTGGGCTGCTGAGAAGTTCTGAACATACCAAGTAGGAACTTCACTGGTGGGAGAGAAAGGGATAGTGGTTTTCCCTGTCTGACCGACACCCAGCTAGAGGAATCTTAAATTAGGTAATCCCATCACCACCATCTGGCAGTCAGAAAGGAGGCTGCAGTACCCCACTCCCCATTGTCCCTCACTGCCTCCAAATGAAACAACCAATTTTCCAGTTTATTTAAAGCAGAGGGACCCCAGTCTCTATCCCCATTTCCCCTCCCCTTGCAGCAGCTGCATGGAGTGGAGTTTACTGCACTCCTAAGCTTGCAACAACCTGAGCTGGCACAGGACTTGTATGGATCAAGGCTAGCACCCTAAGGCGGCTGCTTGGAGACTGCAATGCTGAGCTTGTTTCCATAAGCTCACCAGACCAGATCCAGCTGCTCTGCAGCTTGCTCCTCTTATCATCAAGTACGCATTGGCTCTGACCCTCTTCAGATTCAGTCAGACTGGTTTGCAAATAGTTTACAATACAATAAGGTATTGCTGAGCCCAATATTTCTGTGTAAATCAGCCTGTACTGCTTGCTAAGAGGTAAGGGGCTGTTCAACTTGGTAGAAACTAGCTGGGATTAGCTATAAAGCTGCTATCTTTTGGAGAGAAGCTGCCAACCCACAATGGACAATTTAACTCTGCGACGACTTGCTGTGGAGCAATGTTTTCTGTCTGCCAAAGATTTTACCTACCTTGGTGTTTCCATTTCCATAAACAATACCTCTCAAGGCTTGGTTAATTGCAAGCGCAGATTTATGCCTTATTATTGGGGCAGGGGTGCACAGACAATTGGCGGAGGGTGGAAAACTGAAAGAGGGTGGGGAGAAAAGTTAGAGCACTGAAGAGGGAAAAAAAGTTTCCCTACACTTCAATAAGAAAACCTGTGGTGTCAAAACGAAAAGAAGAATCTCTTAACGTTTTCAGGAGGGTCAGCTTGAGATCACCACGACCCTCCCATTCGGCCCATGAACATGTATTCCACTGCTAGACATTTCAACAACCAGTGGCTTAGAGCAGCGGGTCTCATCCTTTCCATACTGTACCACCACTCAACTTATAACAGGAAAATGTCTGGGCCCTCCCACCTTCCTCTAAACATGGAGAAAGAGTAGGGTCACAACCCCTTGAAACCTGTTCTCAGGTCGAGAAGCCCTGGATTAGACAGCTCACAAATATCAAAAAGCTGTTTCTCTGATGCATTTGAAAAACAAAAGCCTTTTTTAAAATCTCGCACCCTGTGCTACACCTCAATGTGTCCAGCCTTATTTGAAGAAAAGTTGCTATTTGCTCCTCTATGTCTTGGGCCCTCAAGCATTTGTAAAAAGTTAAAGAGAAAAAAAAAGTCTCACAGACAAGACTGCACAATAATTATTTTCAGATGGACCAACCACATTGGCTTGAAAACTGAGGGCAACTCTTGGCTATGTCAAAACATATCCTATCAAACCAATTATTTTGAAATTGCATCAATCATATTCAGTAGACAAGGGTTTAAAAATCACAGCCATTTGTACAACATCACTATTACTGAGGAAAGAAACAAAACCCCAGAAGTTTAAACAAAAGTTGTGTAAGCTGTGTGTGATATTAAATTCATGTGAGTGAGCATTTCTAGTTACATGAAATATCCCACAATATCTTCTCAAATTATGTAGAGCTCATTGTTGCTTCCACTGAAGTCAATAGGAATTCTGCCATTGACTTTAATGAGAGCAGGATCAGGCTTCTAAAGAGCAAAGTATTTTGCAACATTTCTTTAAAAAAAAAAAATTCATGGCCAAGTTCTGCTCTCAGATATGCACGAACACCTGTTGTTGTCATCAGGGCACACTGTGTATATGTAACCAAGGAAAGATTTCAGTGACAATTTATTTTTCATCTATCTTAGTCAAAATTGCCTTTTTCAAAGGCTAATGGAAGAAGCTACTGCTATCTGGAATAGATTTCTAAGCAACCATGGACATCTGCTGTACCTTCCGTATGGAAGTCTAGGAGCATGTCGCCGGGATCTTGTGCTACAGCTGATCTCCTGTAGACCACGTGAATTCTTCCTCTCTCTTCTTCCATTTGTTTGCCTCTTTCCAAAGGTTCAATGAAATATTCATCCTTATCAGTTCTTATCATTCCAGCCTGGTGAGGAGGGAGGAGAGGAAGAGCACAAAGTATGTCAAAAATCCATTTTCCTGACTCGATACATTGATAAGCTTCTACTGACATTTTAAAGATGTGTGAAAAGTATTTGTTAGTCTCTAAGGTGCCACAAGTACTCCTTTTCTTTTTGCGAATACAGACTAACACGGCTGCTACTCTGAAAACAGCCAGCAGCTGACCATAACACAGATTACTTCACAGTAAAATAAAAACAAACCTAACTGATTTTATTTGGGCTTTACACAGGATCCAGAATATTTCTAACTACAGAGCATTTTGACCTGTGCATAGACTAGCTCTCATAGGCATTAATGGGAGTCATACATATGTAAACACACACACACACACACACACACACACACACACCAAAATACATGCCTAAGGCACAAGTTTTATAGGAATTCTAGCATTTGTATGTAATGAAAATACAGATATTTATGACTTGAGGAATGCAGTGCCGAGTGTCTTCAATTTGTCTGTGCTCAGCATCCCGCAAGAAGTGCTCAACACCTTACAGGACTGGGCCTTAATTTTACTAGACTACAGTCACCTGGGCACTCCCCCTAAACAACTGCATGCCACTCAACCCCCTAATTATTGATCCCTGTGGATTAACAGGTCATTCAAATCCCTCTCTCTGCATCTTTCTCTTGGGAGGGCTGTGAACTGGACTTTAAAGATGTATGGCTTAACTCTGCTTTCACTGACACTGGTATTAACCGGGACTAAACTTACTGGAACAAGTTACATCAGCATAAAACAGGCAGGTAGGAGCGAAAGGAGATTCAGGTTTATGATCATTTGGCAAAAAGTCATCTTCCGATAACTTAAATGTAAATCATAGCAAGCAATGGAGAGAGAATTAAGCAGTGTAATCAAAGGGAAGACTTTCTTAAAAAAAAAATCCGAGGGAAGAAAAGAAAAAAAAAAAAAAAGAAAAAGCTTTCAAACTTCCTTTAACTCAGAGAGCAGCAGCCTACATTCTGTTTGGCAGAGTGACCGGCCATATGCAGACTATTTGGAGATACCAGTGAAAAAAAAAACAGAGGGATATTCTATTTTGAGCATTCTGCCACCTACTTTTAAAGGCATAATATGAACGCCTATATACAAACGTATGTACCAGGCAAGAAAGTGACTAGAAACAATCATTATGCAACCCATCTTTCTGTAATGTTGTTCAATATTCTCTCCCCTATGGTATGATGTAGTCACTTTGCATCCAAATATCCGAGTTACACAGACATCCAAATGTGGGAATATTGGGCAGGCTGTGCACCCCTCCTTCCAAGTGCAGAGGGGTTCTCTGCCCCTGGATCACAGTGCTTCCTTGGGGAGTAAGGGGTAGAGTGCAAGACAGCCACGTCAGCAGCTCCATCTCCTCTCCCAACTGAACTCAGCACAGTCCTCTCTCCATGTGGGCTGCATTTGCTGTGGGGGATAGGCTCCAGACTAGACAGGGTTCAGGTGGCAGGATGAGAGGGTTAGGAAAAGAATACAGCCCCAAGTACAACCTTTTCTGCCAGCTTGTCGAGCATCCCTCGGAGCTGCGGGGGCTGGTATGTGGGTGACAGGCAAACCCCTAGCTGCATTTCTGAGAGCTCCCCTCTACAAATAAAGCCCCAAATGCTAGGCTTGCACAGAAATGTACAGGTAAGTACAGAAGCAAACAAGCAGCTGAGCAGAATCTCTTATATTATTTCCCAATCAGTCAACGTGGTGCAGCCTTCTTCATCAACTCCAGATATCAGATTAGGATGAAGCGTAACCCAGTATATAATGTGTAACATTGCAGTGATCCAACCATAAAGTCACAGTTATGCATCGCAAGTGTCACATCAGAGTGCAAGAGGAAAGGCATGGTGGCATTCCTAAAATGGTAGAAATAAGCTTTGTCTGAGGCTAACACCTGAGTATGGGCCCCCCCTAGAAAAAGAAATAAGAGTGTGACAAAGCCTTTCACCAGTAAGACATTTCAAACTCTCACGCTGACTAACATGCATTTATTTCAATGCATTATCCTTAGAGTTGCATATTGATTATTCTTCTCCTCTCTTTTCAGAAACCAAAGAAATTCAGTGCAAAAGAGCTTTTCAATGTAACATTCTAGCAGAGGATTTAAATGCATTTGAGCCATGAATTTCAAAGTTATGGCCCTGCCTGTAACCACACTGTACATATACTGTGTGGAATAAGATGAGATTTAGTGCCAGACTTTCGAAAGTGCTCAACACCCACAACTGGGTCCAGATACTCAAAAGATCCTGGTGCATTGAACGGGAGCTGCTGGAAGCTGAACTCTGGGCTGAGCGCCTAACCCCCGGTCCAAGCTGGGCAAAAGGGCCAGAGCAGCATCAAGAGGCTACAAAAGCCCTAGGTCCCACCAGGGATCTGCTTACAAGGCCTGGTGTGAGAAGTGTGTCGGGGCTGGTACATGCATTGAAGATTCTGGATTCCAGGAAGCTTTAAATTAAACAGGCCTCGGGGAGTTACATCAGGTGCCTCTTCAGCCACTGGAGCAGCACAGGATCGAGAAGGCTCAAAGGCAGCCACTCTATATCAGTAATTTTGCAGACCTGCATTGGGACAGAGTTCCAACACCTACCAAAGTTTTGCATTTCAATTCTGAATCATAAGGACACTGTGCATGTTCTGTACAAAATAGAAAAAATTATTTCAACTCGGTCTCAATATGTCAGATGTAAATGATCTGTGAAGGTTTAAAATGCAAAAGTTACAAATTTGAGAAGTCATCAAAAAAATTCCCTCAAAGTGTCATGAACACTTTATCACCTACCACCGCTTTTTTCCTTAGAATTTGAAGAATGGGAGGTGTACTGAAAAGTAGCACTCTTATATCCATAAGAATGTACAGCATGCTGGATCTCCTACTTGATTATCACTGCTATACCTTGAAATCAGTGGGTTTGCCTTTAAACAGCAGTAAGTACTGTCTAAGGTCACCAACCCTCCAGGATTGTCCTGGAGTCTCCAGGAATTAAAGATTAATCTTTAATTAAAGAGGTCATGTGATGAAACCTCCAGGAATACATCCAATCAAAACTGGCAACCCTTATGTCCAGTAGTATCAGGATTGGACCCTATGTTATAAATTATTAGAGAGAAATGTCTAAAGGAAGTGAAAGGTGATATCAATTACAATCATCAATAAAACTTACCTGAAATATCTATGATTTCCAACAGCACTCCTACTGAGCAAAAGTCATTGTGATTTTATTATTTCTTAAAGACAGCTTTAGTTTTCAAAATGCTTTACTGCATGAAGAATATTTACTTCAGTGCATAAGAGTCAGGAGCCAAACCACATATTTTGCCTACATCATTTTTTCAGGAGGGTTTTGAAACAGTTTGACTGAATTCACTTAAATCATAAAATCATCTGTTAACCATAAAAATGAATAAATGATGGTAATACATTCCTTAAATATTATGGAATTTAAGTAACTGTAAATACTACTGTTTCATTTTTCCTTTATTTTTATTATGAGTAGCAGTAATCATTGTGATTTTTAGGTTGGAGTAAGTCAAGTAACATCACAGTTTTTTCCCTTTCATGTGGATAACCAGCATTATTAGATTGGGAATGAACAAGTCCCTTTGCATGTTAATGGTTTATTTTCTTGCCATTTTTCTGGCCAAAAAGTGAGTTTGTGCCTACAGTTGCTATGTTACTGGTGTAAGACCTTATTCTGGCACACAGATTTTGTTTAAATAACCCACTTTTTACAAAGCTGTTTGCCTACAGTTTGAAAGTAGCTGTGTCCCAAAGGCAGCGTGAAGTCCAAAAGGTAACTCTGGCTTCCCTTCCCAGCTTTAAAATGCGTTTTTTTCTTTTCTGTGTTAAGTCTACAAAAAAGAAAGGAGCCCATAATTATATTATTCATAATGTGGGTGCCTTTTTGTACAAGGAATACCAGAATAAGTTGCAAGAATTAAGTGAAATTTCAACTTTTTTTTGTATTTACAGAATATAAACCATGTTTTTAAGACAGACCTACCACAAAAAACCCCAACTCATTTACTGTACCTAATAACACTCCTCTTCACTTAACCTTCTGCCACCCCAGTAACTCTGCTATTTAAAGGGGGGGGAAATGTTCATTTAAAAAAAAAAGTATTACTCTACAGCGAACAGTACCCAAAGCAAGTGTCCAATTTCGTGTAAGCATGCAAAATTAATCTGAGTTGATATTACGAAATGCAAATTGAAACATTATAAACACAGAAACAAAAATGGCATAGGTTCAGGATGACTTGCCATACAAACATACCTAGCAAAGCAGAACAGCAGCTCAATTTAGAAAGCATATTCTACTCTGACTGCATCATCATCAGGCACAAACTGCAGCATACACCAGATTTTCCATAAAAGATGCATAACAGTGTTCTTGCCTAGACATACATCTGGATTGCACACAAATAGTTAATATAGTGTCCCTGATTTAAAGTTAGTAATGCAATCTTAATCAATGAGAATGTTACCTTTTTATTAACAACATTTCCTGGCATTTAATGGCATTCTATGGATGTGTTCCTGATCTAACAGTTAATATTAAATTACAAAGTCACTGAACAACTGGAATGGGTGGCAATAAACACAGAACCTGTTAAGACTTGTATGCATTCCTATCTTAACAGGTTCAGTATCCTGTTTTTATAACTTGATACCGTGTCAGTCCATGGTTGTGTCACAGTATTAGTAATGGGATATAGAGCCTTTCAGCTCTGAATCAGTTTCACATCCATCCTGGGTCAGTAGTAACCAAAAGCCATTACCATCTAATTACCTAGGAGAAATGAGGTCAGAGACTCAATCCAGTTCCACATCAAAAAACATCTTTGCAACCAGCACCCATGCTGGCGACCTCGGCGGAGAGGCTAAGAACTGAATAGCCACCCGCCCGGGAAGGGTGATCATTCCAGAGAAGGTTTGAGGTACATCAATGGAGCCCATTGGAGAAGCTTATATACTGCTGCTGCTGCACTTACTCTGTAGATGAACAAAGGACTTCATTCTCCAGCATTTTCAAGTCCCATGCCAAAGCACTTCAGCCACCTTGACACTAGAGAATTCTGGGACTGCAAGCCTCTGCCTTGCTTGTTGTAACACACCTTGTGCCCACATACAAAAGGACTTGTATCTGTGCACAAGTGTTCTGCATCATGCTAAGGCCCACAGATCCATTCTAATGGTACTTTGGATCACTCGCAGCTTTGGGGACAAAAGCAGACCGGTCATCAATGGCAGCATGGGAAATGTCCACCTCTGAAGTTCGCAACAACTCTGATAGGGCTCCAAATAGAAGTCAGGCTCAATCAGACCTCTCTGTGGCAGAGCCTTTTCTGAGAGAAATTATAGTATTTTACCTTTTAACAATTCATCTGAACAATCTGTCTGCCTCATTCCCAGTCATGTTACTGCATTTGCCTTTTAGAGGATTTTACCCCAAGGCACTGCAGAAGCTGGTGCCGAAAAAGTCAAAGGCCTAAGGAAATGTCTGTCTTCTGCTTCCTCCCCAATACGGAGTCTCTTACTGCAGAACTCAGCCTTCTCTGTGGGCAGAACACAGTTTCACCCTCATGGCCCAGTCCAGGTGAGGTCACTCAAGCCAACCTTCTCTCAGGAAAGCAAGGAGCCAGGCAGGACTAGAGAGTCCAGCTCTGGGGTGGCAGAATCAAGGATTTACTGTTTTTGTAACGGGAATTAAAAAATATTAATTCATTTACCAAATTCACTCAGGGAAATTCTCTGTGTCTCTACAAATTTCAGGTTATATTACAAGAAACAGAATTGAGAGACATGGTATCAAAGAGTACATATCCTAATGTCATCTTGCTGCCTAGCCACTGTGGAGGAACTTGAGAGGAGGTCATGGGATTGCTTCAAACAAAGATGAGGTGCTGCTGCTGGGTTGGAGATGAGCAGATTATATGGAAACCAGGATTAAAAAGGGGGGTGTTTCAGTGTGGTCACCCAAGTTACCCCTCACAAATCAGGGCAGTCGACGACCAATGGGTTATCTGGTCATCATATACAAAAACAAAATGCAGATCTGGGAAAACACATTAGGCTCTATTCTGTGGTAAGGTAACAAGCTAGTTATGGGAGGGGGGAGGGGTCAAGCATACAAAGACCATTTGCACTAACACATCTAGTTGAGATTCCACTGTGGAGCAAAAGGCATAGAAGTTCAGTGCAAGGAGCAGTGAAAAGCCAAAGGGCACATGGCAAAGCCAAAAAAAAAAAAAAAAGCACGTTTTAGGCAACATGGGTGTACGCTTACACATTAGCCATCCATCCATCCATCCCAGAAAAAAATTCAGATGGGTACTGTAGAGTAGCATCCTAAGCACTGATCACAACAAGCTCTGATGTGTGGTTTCTTTTTATATATTCTATGCTATCAAGCACCTATGTCTATCTTTTGCATTTCCCTATTGATTTACCTTTCTAGTCTGATCTTTCTGCCTCTACTGTAGCTCAAAACTGATTTTTTGCTTGTGCCTTTGGGACACTTGTGTGCTTTGCAGCTGGCCCTGCACTGCCCTGAGTCTCACCATTTTGGTACAAACGGGAAGGTATTGCATACAGAAAAGTGGAGCTGATCCATCTGTATACCTCTTTCACACGTCATTCTCCACCTATCCCTTTAAGATATATTCCCCAAAGACTACCAGTATCCTACAACCTGTATGTGCATGTAAACTGCATTATGGTACAGCCAAAGAATCAAAAATCCAAAAGATCCACTTTTGTCTATTAAGGAAAATTAAATTATTAAAATATTGGCAAAGTTCCATGAGGAATTTCAACCTTTAAAACTGCAATGCAAAAGAAGAGGGCTAGGACTTCTGTTATTCTGATGTACTGTACAGTTTACAGTCTGCACTAATTCCTGATCTTCTCCCCTCTTCATACTCCTTTTTCTAACTAAGGCAGAGGTTCTCAAACTGGGGGTTGGGACCCCTCAGGGGGTTGCGAGGTTATTACATAGGGGGTCGTGAGCTGTTAGGCTCCACCCCAAACCCCACTTTGCCTCCAACATTTATAATGGTGTTAAATATTGTATATAAAAAAAGTGTTTTGAATGTATGGGGGGGATGCACTCAGAGGCTTGCTGTGTGAAAGGAATCACCAGTACAAACGTCTGAGAACCCCTGAACTAAGGCATGCCGTGATCAGCCAGCCTCACAGACAGAATGGATTCCCAACCATGCAAGCAGTAGTTACAGAACTCCACAAAAAACAGACTCCCCTCCATGCCAGAACTGTGTGAAGCAGGACATGGTTCCCATGTTTCCCTCTCCCCGATATGCTGGCTGATGAAAACAGGAGCTGATGGGATTTTAAGCAGCACCAAATACATCTGATGAAGTGAGCTGTAGCTCACGAAAGCTTATGCTCAAATAAATTTGTTAGTCTCTAAGGTGCCACAAGTACTCCTTTTCTTTAAGCAGCAACTGTCACTTGCATTGACTAGACAATTATATATGAACCTGATTATTTCCTTCAGGTCTCATACTGACCTATGCTTATTCATACAGATCTGGGGCCTGATTCTCCTCTGACTTTGACCAGCTTTATACTAGTGGAAACTCCACTGGACTTCAGTAGAGTTAACCCTGATCTATGCTGGTGTAAGTGAAAATAGAATCAAGCCCTTAATCTTGAATGAATGTAACTAACCGTCAGAGATGAGACTAAGTGATATTCAGTAATGTTATTACACTAAAATAGATGTTAAATTACGGTAAAGAGAGACAATCTTCTCTCACTGACACTGCTGTAATTCCACTGCAATCAGCAGTGCCACACTTGTGAAAGAAATAGACCCAATTTTTTTCAGCTCAGAGCTAGATTTCCAAGTGTTTACCATCTACAATTAGCCAGATTTTCAAAAAAGAGTAACATCTCCTAAGGGTCCTAAATAAGAGGCCAGAGTTTCAAAGCTGCTCGGCATTCAGCAGCTGCCACCATGACACCTCTGGTTAGATTTTCAAAACAGCTCAGATCTTCCCTCCATCTTCACATGCCACAAACAGACTTCTGGCACAGCTGAGGAGCTAGTCCACAATATCTGGTGGAGCTAAATTACCTGCAAAGCATTAAGGTTGGATGCCTGGAATTTTTAACACCCATAAAATTGGGCCATTTCAAGCATTTTATTGTCCATGCGCCATAGAAATAAAGGAAGTTTAACAGATGTAGAGTATGAGTGAAGAAGTGGGGAATTTTGTTTTGGTACCCAACGATTCTTAAATATTAATGGTTTGAGATGCTTTAGCAAGTGACACTTAAAAACCCACACAACAAAAAGGAAATTAGAGCTGCTGAAGCAGAATGTCCACGGATAAGAACAGAGAATTCATAGCTATATAAATAATTTGCAGAACCTGTTTACTCAGTACTCTCTCTCACTCTCTCTTCTTTTGATTCTTTTACAAATAGGAATTTTACTTGGATGGGAACTGATCATCCCCACACATCTCTAGAAATATCTACATTTTTCTGGTTTCAGAGTAGCAGCCGTGTTAGTCTGTATTCGCAAAAAGAAAAGGAGTACTTGTGGCACCTTACAGACTAACGAATTTATTTAAGCATAAGCTTTCGTGAGCTACAGCTCACTTCATTGGATGCTGTAGCTCACGAAAACTTATGCTCAAATAAATTTGTTAGTCTCTAAGGTGCCACAAGTACTCCTTTTCTTTCTACATTTTTCTGAATTGTTGCACTTCTCTCTAATCCAGATCTTATGGCTCAGCCAGTTTTACATAGACTAATGTGCTATATATGAAGCTCAACTACTGTACTAAGGTTTACAGTTAACTATCGGGTGTAAATGGTATTTACAACTAAAGAATACCATAAGGTGAATTTGTAAATATACAATATCTCTCTTCTAGTGGAAATCATATATAGACCATCAACCTTGGTGTTTTAGCTACATTTTTCCAGTCTACTGCCAGTGCAAATACAGAATCCAGCTTTTGTTCCTGAGGAACCTTTTCCAAAAAAGGATCAATAAAAAGAGCTTGCAATTTTCCAAGCAGATGGAGAGGGAGGAGTTTGGGTTTATATGGTCCACCCTTATACAGCCGTTACATTTTCAGCTGATCGCCACTGAAAACTTTGCATTTCAGCACAGAACATTTTACAAATCCCTAGCCAGTGGAGAAAAGCAAGCAGGTGCTTACAACACCTTTTGTAAAAGGCTCATTTGAAGAAAAACAAAAAAAACCAAAAAAGAGTGCAGTGGAGTTTCAGTGAAGTAGTAGGTAGTGGAAAAAGTTCTCCACAAAAACATATTTATGAGGAAATACAGGAAAGTATAGTCTGAAGCCCTGGACCGTTGTTTAATTGACAAGCAAAGCAGTAAAATTAACAACATCTTAATGTGTACAATGATTCCGCCAAATTAATGCAAATGTTTAGTTTAAAGATTGCAGTTCTAGTAAGTTTACCTGCTTATTATTACTATTTTCCATAGTATCTAAAATAGACAAACAAAACCACAACAAAACTATTACCGCTAAATGAGGAAGCTTTATAACCCTTACCAGCTTTGTGAGAGTAAGACCTGAAAATAAATATCAGTCCATTACCTGCGCTGTTTCATATTGGACTGAGACTGGAGGTCTGGGTTCAACTCTCAGCTTTCCTACATGCTTACTGTACAACCATGTCCAAACGAGTTACTCTTGTGTGCCTCAGTTCCCCATCTGTAAAATGGAAACAACCATACCCGACCTCAAGGGCTGCCACAAGTATAAAACTCATTAATGATTGTAAAAACAATGAGGAGTCCTTGTGGCACCTTAGAGACAAACAAATTTATTTGAGCCTAAATTTATGCCTCATAAACTTATGCCCAAATAAAATTTGTTAGTCTTTAAGGTGCAACAAGGACTCCTCATTGTTTTTTGCTGATACAGACTAACATGGCTACCGCTTTGAAACCTGTCATTAATGATTGTGAGGCACTCAGATAATACAGCGATGGGTGTCATACAACCTAGGTAGATAATGCAAAATAGATCTATGCACCAAACCTCCCCACGCAGCTCTCCCATCACACCTCAACCCAAACTCAACTGGGCATGCATAGTCTTAAGTCAAGAAGCTTGAGGGGGTCTTCATAACATACATGAAGTCTGTTAAGGGCTGTTATAAAGAGGACAGTGATCAATGTTTCTCCATGTCCACTGAAAGCAGAACAAGAAGTAATGGGCTTCATTTTCAGATTTAGAAGGAGATTTAGAAAGTTTTTGTAATATCTAACCTAACTCCAAGGGTAGTTAACATCTAGAATAGACTTGCATGGGGTGGGGCTGTGGAATCCCCATACTTAGAGGTTTTTAAGAACAGATTGAACAAACACCTATCAGGGATGGTCTAGGTTTACTTGGTTCTACCACAGCACACGGAACTGGTTTAGATGACCTCTTGAGGTCCCTTCCAGACCTGTATTTCTATGTTTCTATAATCCAGAGGTAATGACAGAATAAAAACTGAAAGCAAAACTCCCCATTGACTGAAATGGGAGCAGAACCAGGTCCTGAGTTCAAAGTAAAAGGCCACTAGGAAGGTGGTCAGTTTTGCTCTGGTTTGTATAGCATGCAGAGGGATCTCTCTCAGGCTAGGAGCAAATGTACTACTACTACAAAATATTGCTGGTAAAATCAAACCCGCAATATTATGCACTTTTTAACCTCAAGACATTGAAAAAATAAAAAACCAAGAAGAAAATCCAAAATGATACAAAGACTAGAGAAAATAACCTAACAAGGAAAGTTACACTAAGGAATTACATTTATTTAGCCAAAATCAACAGCATTTAAGGGGGAACATGATTCTATATAAATATGCAAAGGATATTAATGTAAGAGGAAAGGACCATTGAGTTGGAGCAGTAAAACAAGGAGATATGGACTGAAGATTAAATACTGATATGCTTAACTTGAATATTAGGGGAACTTTCTGGGTGGAACTATCAAAAGCATTTGCGGAAGTCTGATGTTCAAACTTCCCTTGATTACAAAGACAGATGGGAGCATAATTCTCTTTGAACTTTTAGAAAAGCCCACCCTCCAGCCTCTGACAGTAAGGACAGCCAGAGAGCGGAACAGCTCACATAGCTAATTAGCACAGTTATAGTGGCTGCCATTATAAAGCCAAGATTTGCCAACGGTTTCTATGATACCCGGTTTTCCCTAGTCTTAGAACAGGAAAAAGCAGAAGTGGAGGGAGGTTGGTTTGAAATGTGCATCATGTGTCCATGAGATAAAAGTTGTTTATTTCAGCTTATAGTGTAGAAACGGTTTGCAAGGGTTGAATGTTTAATGGTGAGCATATGTTTGGATCAGTGAGTTGGCCCTTCCAACCTCATCACTCTACGTGTAAGAAGCTAAATCCAGAGAAGAATCATGGTGTCCAAATGTTCAATCATTAATCACACAGGTGATTAGTATGCTGAGTAGGACTGGCAAAAGTCAAGATTCAGGAGAGACCAAGTTTGATGTGATACCAGGAGCTCAGCATTGCAAATTGGTGGCCAGTCTGCTAATGGACAAAAACAGGCCCCTCGGCACATAACAATGGCCTCCATGCATGCTCATTAAAGATCTATTTCCTTCAGGTCTGCCATATCACCTATTTCTAATGAAACAGTGAGCAATGCTACCAAAGGCAAGAGGAGGGCTCATGTGAGTAAGAGCTCCTCAAAGTCAGAGCTGCATTATGTGACTGGGTCTCACACAGGTTTTTCCTGAGAGAGCATTAATCCTCCTCTTCCTCAATGAACAGCCAACCAACCCTGTTGCCCAGGATGTTTACATCAATAGATGTTTGTAGGAGAGCTACTGAGCAGTAATGAGGAAAGACAGCTAATTCTTAAGAGGTGCAAGATATAAACGACAAAGAACTGGGACACAAGACAGAGAGATGGAGGCTAGAGGAGAATCAGAAGTGGGTTTTTGCTTTCTCATCACCCATGAAGGTTGAAGTAAGCCTTGTCTGATAAGTAGTTGATGAAAACCCTGCTTTATTTTTAACATCAGTTCGGCTGAGGGCAGCGTTGTTTTGGGGGGCTGTCTGTTTCTTTTTTGTTTACTATGGATGAGAAAAGCCTTTTGTGTGTCTATTTGGCTTTAAATGGACAAAATACTTTTCTATAACATGTTATTTGTGAATTAAACTGCATCTCACAGTTCACTGCTTGAACTCTATTCCATGAATGCTGAGTCTGCTGCCTTAGCAAACACTGCACTAAAAAAGGCTATAAGAAGGATCAAATCTGAGCATTACCGCTATGCGTGGTGCTGATGTGCCATTGAATTCTGCACTGACATTTCCTATGCACATAAATTTCATGTCACTATGACAGCATACTGTCCAGACAACTGGAGTGCTCCAGAATTGTATTTAATGTATCCTGTAATAAGAAACTAATTTCTGCAACTCTTTTCTCCTCTGAAATGAAAATAAAAGACCTCTCAAATGGGTGCATGATGTTAAAAATTATCTTCAGTGAAGACTGCTAAATATTAGGGCTGTCGATTAATTGCAGTTAACTCACGTGATTAACTCAAAAATTAAAACATGATTAATCAGTTTTAAATCACACTTGTTAAACAATAGAACAACAATTGAAATTTATTACATATTTTGGAATTTTTTCCCTACATTTTCAGATATTGTACTCTGTGTTGTAACTGAAATCAAAGTATATACTATTTTTATTGCAAATATTTGCACTGTAAAAATTATAAACAAAATAAATAGTATTTTTAGTTAACCTAATACAAGCACTGTAGTGAAATCTCTTTGTTGTGAAAGTGCAATTTACAAATGCAGGGTTTTTTTCTTACACAACTGCACTCAAAAATAAAACCATGTAAAATTTCAGAGCCTACAAGTCCTCTCAGTCCTACTTCTTGTTCAGCCAATCGCTAAGACAAACAAGCTTGCTTACATATACAGGAGATAATGCTGCCCTCTTTTTATTTACAATGTCACCATAAAGTGAGAACAGGCATTTGCATGGCACTTCTGTAGCTGGCATTGCAAAGTATTTACGTGCCAGATATGCTAAACATTCATAAGCCCCTTCATGCTTCAGCCACCATTCCAGAAGACATGCTTCCATGCTGATGATATTCAATACAAAAAAAATACATTAATTAAATTTGTCACTGAACTCCTTGGGGGGAGAATTGTATGTCCCCTGCTCTGTTTTACCCACATTCTGCCATATATTTCATGTTATAGTAGTCTCGGATGATGACCCAGCACATGTTGTTCATTTTAAGAACACTTTCACTGCAGATTTCACAAAACTCAAAGAAGGTACCAATGTGAAATTTCTAACAATAGCTACAGCACTCGACCCAAAGTTTAAGAATTTGAAGTGCCTTCCAAAATCCGAGAGGGATGAGGTGTGGAGCATGCTTTCAGAAGTCTTAAAAGAGCAACATTCCGATGCAGAAACTACAGAACCCAAACCACCAATAAAGAAAATCAACCTTCTGCTGGTAGCATCTGACTCAGATAATGAAAATGAACATGCATTGGTCTGCCCTACTTTGGATTGTTATCGAGCAGAACACATCATCAACATGGATGCATGTCCCCTGGAATGGTGGTTGAAGCATGAAGGGACATATGAATCTTTAGCGCATCTGGTACGTAAATATCTTGCGATGCCAGCTATAACAGTGCCATAAGAATGCCTGTTCTCACTTTTAGATGACATTGTAAACAAGAAGCAGGCAGCATTATCTCCTGCAAATGTAAACAAACTTGTTTGTCTGAGTGATTGGCTGAACAAGAATTAGGACTGAGTGGACTTGCAGGCTCTAAAATTTTAGATTGTTTTATTTTTGAGTGCAGATTTTTTTCACATAATTCTACACATGTAAGTTCAACTTTCATGATAGAGAGATTGCACTACAGTACTTGTATTAGGTGAATTGAAAAATACTATTTCTTTTGGTATTTTTACAGTGCAAATACTTTTAATCAAAAATAAATATAAAGTGAGCATCGTACACTTTATATTCTGTGTTGTAATTGAAATCAATATATTTGAAAATATAGAAAACATCCAAAAATATTTAAATACTATTATATTAGTGCAATTAATGGTGATTAATTTTTTAATATTGCAATTAATGTTTTAATCACTTGACAGCCCTACTAAATATGCACCTACAGTAAAAATACCACTACAAGCAAAAGTAATCCAGACAACAGCTATTTGGATCCGTAACAATGCCAGTCTTCAACTGTTTTGTTTTGTCTTTTGAAAAACAAACTTAACATTTTCCTGGGATCTTGGAGTCATCTGCATTCTTGTGGGTTTTAATCAACCTGTTCCAAAGCCAGTGGTAAAGCCCAAGGAAGCTGCATGTCAACTGTGTTCTTAAAACTGACCCTGTTCCTATATTACTGTATAGAAGTATACTTTGAAATTTAAAACAATCCTCAGTATCAAGTTCTACGGAACTGAGATGTTAACAACTAATAGCTTTCAGTTACCATTCTCCAAAGCTGGCTCAGAAATAAAATGAATGTTTATATACAAACCAGAAATACCACATTTATACATTATGACATGCCAGGTCCCCAAAATATATGGCATGCCTTGGGGTCAGTTGCAAAGACATAAGGGCTAAGGTCAGCTCTGCAGCCAAGATGGTGCTACCTCCCGGTCATACAAGGTCTCTTCTTTTTCTTAAATCCCTTCATTGCTTTTCTCTGTAAAACCACGAAAATATGATTCGTTGCCATCAAGATGTTACACCCAAGACCGTATTTCTGCTCTCATCACTGCCTACCTGCCCTCCTGCTTCCTATGCTCCAGAGGATTTGTCAAAAAGAATAGTCTCCTTCCCATGCCCAGACTTTGGACCTGTTGCATATTGCCTTATGTGCCTGGAATGGGCATGGATGAATGCGAAACCCAGACACTCTCCTAAAAAAAAGTGTATGTGTATAGACTACACAATACTTCATGCTTGTTATCTTTGTGTTGCACTATACAATACCAGCTCACACTCTTAGACTACAAACTCACTGGGTCATTACCACCATTTGGTTGCACCCAGATGCCTCTATAAGAGTACAAATCCATTGTGTGAGGGAATATACAATAAATGGAAAGACGGTCCCAGACATCTTGTTACTTCTGTGGAATGGAGCGCATTTTTAAGATGTCTCTATCATCTAATATGTACACTACCTTTATACTGACTCTGTGATGGTGGATATGAATGCAGAGGATTCGGTTTCAAGGTAAATGTATAGTATGCCCCCACATCTCTCAAGAGAGCCTCTATTTAATGTATAGGGTTTCTCATAAACAGATCTGCAAAGCAAAGTTGATGGGTCCTCTCCTGGATGCACTGAAAATGAGGCACCCTGTAATCCAAAGAGGTAATTTTGGGGCACCAGACACAGTGCTTTTATTATGAAGAACTGAAATATGAAATGACAAACAGCTACTGAAACTCTAAAATTCAAATAAAAATGAAGGGTGCTCAGTCCCCAAAAACTAACCTTAAAATGGAACAGATTATTCTTTTTTTTTAAATTGATGCACTAAAAACAGATTAACAACGGAATAATACAAAAGGGACTAGAATCAGTCAGGAAAGTTATGTAAATACAGCACATTATATATGAGGTCAAAGTGCAGGATCAGAAGAGAGGAGGTACCTTTTACCAAGAAGCCTTCAAGAAGCTTAAATGTGGAGCCCTAACTTCCCGGGTCCAATTCCTCACAGGACCAAAGTCCTTGGACCTCTCCAACTACAGTTTTAGGATTTCTCAGGTATCCAAGGAATACTACAGACCCTCATTCACCAGAGACAGGTGAAGAGAAATTGGATAAAACAATTTCCTGATACATGCCAGAGGACAGCATTTGGAGAAAGCCTCCAAGTTAAGACAATGGCTATTAAGGAAAAATTTCTGCGTTAAAATTTCCAAAAGCACTGAAGTGACTAAGGAGTCCAAGTCCAATGAAATATTCAATGAAACTTGTGTTCTTAAACCTCTTTTGAAAATGGGACTTCAATGCTTTGAAATTTTTACATGAAGGTCCTTTTCCTCTCTCCACCTGCCTCTAATGAACATACTCTAACGGAAATCCCTGACATTTTGACTGAATGACTGTTGGTAAATTTACATGAAAAATCTTTATGCTATAAGATTAACAACTAACTGCCTCTGTGAGATCACACTGATGAACTTAGGGTGGCTCCAATGCCTGTCTGTGGAAAGCTGAGTCTATGAGCTAAAGCAATCAGAACATAACGAGACATGACAAGAGGGATGGTAGTTGGAATCTTTGAAGGTGAGGGGTCAGGGAACCACAGTTCCATCAGATTGCAAAACCATCTGTGAGTTGCCTGAGAAATCAGCAATTAGAGACAGGCCAGCATGGCTTGACATTCAAAGAGATGGCAAACAGATCTGTGGAAGAGTGCTCCCCCATCTTGACATCAGAACTTGGAACACAGAGAAGGAAGCTGCAAGGAATGTACTATGACTCAGACCATTTGTTAGCCAACTTTTTCCCCTGTTTGTGAGATGACTGATCCCCAAAGCAAGATTCTCTGACCAAGACAGTGGAGGCAAATAGACCCCAGAGGATTTTGGAGGTTTGGTTGCTGTGTTTTCTGACCCATTTGCTTGACAGATTGGGAAGAAGAGAAGCAGCATACTGTAGCTGGCTGTGTGCAAGTGACAGCATTTCCTGGGACAAAGCATAATGTGGTATTTAAGCTTGCAATAACTGTTGTATATGGTTTTAAGAGGAGATTTTTTCCAGAGGGTCTTCCAAGTCCCTCTATCTGCCCCCCCCTTACAAGTTCTTGCTGTTTTGGCTGAGGGGGGGCTTGACTTGGTTCTCTCTGGAGAGAGAATCCATAGCACAGTTTTGGTCATAAGGGTCATTAGATGGCAAAGGAAGGCACTCCTAAAGCCTGCACAGCACACTCACTTTCTGCCAAACGAGAAGTGAGGAACCATACCTGACCCCCAACATTCTGATTTCCCTATATGGTAATAAATGTTGATACTATCAGACCACTTCACTCACCTGCCTTACAAATGAAATAGAGATGAAGATTATAATACATACTGCATGAATTTTACAGCATAAGCCTGAGAGTTGGGAAATCTGGTAACTATGCTTACCTCTGCAAACCGCTTAACTACCCCACTCCCCAACCTGAGTTCCCGTAAAACTGGCATGATGATAATGGAGGTTGTAATCTCATACCAAAGTATGCAAAGTGCTTTGAGATCTTTGAATAGATGGCTGGAACTAGGTAGCTACAAAACTTTGTAGTATAAAAGCATTCTGGATACAGCTTTGCTTTGTACAACAGATGTATATTTTGGAACAGCACATTTTATATATCTTCATTCCCAATATACGACAAGATAGAACTACAAAACCGGATTGTTTGAATTTAGTTACACCCACTACCGTCATTTATTTCACCTTCTGCAGACAGGGTGGAACCAGAATACAGGCAAACAGATACCACAATAATGTAGATGGATCCAACCTTTTAACAAAAATGTCGCTACTTCCCAAAAAGTGCTTCCCTCGACCATCATTTATGAAACGGAAAATGCTTTCAGGATTTTTTCCTCTTATTTCTCCCTTTTCTCTCCATTGGACAATTGCAGGTGGCTGACAGAACTCTATCCTGCCTCTAACTAAATAGAAGCCCCAATGAAAAGCATCAAGAGCTCTGTGTTCCATCAATTTAATATCCCAGCACCAGCCAAGCAGACACTGCAGTCCTGCCAAGACAAACACATGGGACTTGGCAGAAGGGGGGGGCAGTTTCTGGAGACAGCCCTCCAGTCTAAACTTCTTAAGGAGTTGGTATAAATGTGCTTTTATAGAAAACGTGCTGCCTCGTCTAAAAACACAGATTCAGCTCAAAACACTACCACCTTTCACCCTCTGTTAGTTTAAGGTGTGTTCAGTTCAGTGAGTGTGCAGAACCTGCGTCACAGTTACCTGCTGCTCGCTTTTTTAATCCAAAGACGAAAACTTTTTGGAGCCACACTGAACACTGGCTGATTTATTGAAAGAAAAATAAAAGCAAAGAAGGATGCTTTGCCTGCAGCACATTTCCCTCTGCCTGCCCCCACCAGAATAGAGCTCCAGTAAGTGAAAAATTGATTATAGGTTTCCTGAATTTGTACCTCCAGGGACGTACCTTAAATTCACTGTGTAGATATTATTTTTCACCCCACATGGATATATTTGGTCAAGAGTCAACTGCTTCTGCTAATTTGTTCTTTGAAAACATGGGAATTTAAAGAAGAGCAAAATATTCTGGAAATATTTTAAGCTGTGTAGTTTGCACCAATTGACCCATTAGTAAATAATTAACAAAAAAAGTATATTTAAAGAGGCACTTTCCTGTAATAGGTAACTATAAAATATGCCCTCCAATTAAGTCAGTCAGGAACACACTTTAAAAAGGAAACAAAATGTGTGATTTCTTTACCAGTAACCTCCAAATATATTTATGATCTTTGGACAATTCCATCCTCCGTTGTGAGGCATGGACAGGATGAAATATCAGCCACAGTGCACATCCTGCATATAAAATGTAAACCTTAGGGGTTTTTTTATGGCATACATTAACAAGGGGGAAAGCAATAGAAAAGGATATATGGGTCTGATCCAACGCCTAATGATGTCAGTGAAAAGCCTACTACTGACTTAAATGAACCTTGGATCAGATCATTTGTGTGCAATGTGGCTGAGTTAACATTACTGAAGCAACTTTACATTTTGCAATCTCCTGTCTTTTGAGTACTTAATGCAGCATTAAGGTTGTGAGATCAACTCTAGTTTTTTGCATTTAATTTTGTAGTTATATTATTTTAAAGGGGCGGGGGGGGAGACTAGAAGCAATAAGTATTTGCAGCTCATAAGTACCACTGGCTTGACCAGTGGACTCTAAGTTCATTCGCTCAACAAATGCACACCTAGCCTGGTCTGCATTAGAAATGCAGGTCGACATAAGCCACCTTGCGCTGACCTAGTTGTACGCATGTCTACAATTCAATTTGTCTCCCACCAATGAAAGAGCCCTTTTATGCCAACACAGCAACACCATGTAGCACTGAGCCATGGTTATGTACTGCAGTCCATGCACTGTGAGCATAGACACTGGGTTACCTGTGTTGACCCGAACAGTCCTCCAGCAGCTGTTCCACAATGCCCGTCTCTGACCACTCTGATCACAACTGTAAACTCCACTACCCAGGGAGTCACCATGGAAGCCCACCTCCCTCTTTAAAACTCTGAGCCTTTTTGAAAGGCCTCTTCCTGAGTTATCCAGCTTGGTGAGCACGTCTCTAGCAGCTCTCCACTGCAGTGCACAACTGCCCAGCTGACCATGCTGGCTACATGCTCCAGACACACTCTAGCCTGGAGTAGGCAGGAGATACTGGATCTCTGGGGCCTGTGGGGAGAAGAAGCTGTGCAAGGACAGCTACAGACTAGCCACAGACATCCACATGAATAAGCAGATTGCATGGAGGATGCAGGAGAAGGGGTACAGAAGAGATCAGCAGCAGTGCCAAGTGAAAGTGAAGGAACTGCAGCTGCAGCAAGTATATCAGAAGGCCAGGGAGGCCAACAACCAATCTGGTGCCAAGCCACAGACCTGCTGCTGTTTTTAAAAAGAGCTGCTTGCCATACTTAGCAGAGACCCCACCACCCCATACACCACAGTGGATACTTCCAAGGATTCTGAGCCACACATCCCTGGTATGACTAAGAAGAACGAGGAGGTGGTGGTGAAGGAGGGACATGCGACTGCAGGGTCCTGCTACACCTCAAGCCAGGACCTGTTTGAGACTTCACCACAGTTCAGTCAGTCCCTGCAGTCAAGCACGGGTGACCCCAGTGCAGAGGAAGGAATCTCAAGTTAAGTGTGTACATTTATTTCCATCAGCTTAGCAGGACACAACTATTGACTTCTCATTAAATTTATTCATACTAGAAGAGGTACAACAGAGAGAGGTAGAGTTGTTATCTGGTTTTCATTTCTCTCTAGAGTTAGGCAGGGGAGGCCACATGGACCTGTTTGTTTATGTACAGATGGATGTCCCTTGAATCCTCCAGAAAGATCTTGATGAAACTGCCACGGAGGTACTCTGCAATCTTCTGAAGGTTTCTAGGGATGGCAGCTTTAGTTCTTCCTCTGAAACAGGACACTTTCCCACACCAGTCAGCAATAACTCTGGCAGGAACCATTACAATACACAGGCTAGCAGCATATGGGCCTAGGCAGCTTTGGGATGCCAGCAGCAGCTGTCTTCTCTGTGCCTTTGTTACCCTCAGGAGTGAGATATCTTGTAAAATCACCACCGACTGAGGAAATTGGTGCCAGTATCCAGTGCCATTGCCCTATTCTCCCATATGGTTTCATGCAACTGAGCAATTCCTCCTAATTTCCCTCACCCCGGCAGGCCATAGTCACTGTGGCTGGTGCTGTGAGTGGCACCACGAACAATCACTGTGAAGCAGAAGAGTCAATAAGAAAAAGTCTTGTTTAAAACCTCTGGGGAGCAATAGAAGGGAGTTATGAATTTTAAACTTCAGATTTCCATTGTGACTATACCAACAATAGTACCTGTTTTATCTGTTGCTGCAGCTGTTGCAACTGTGATGGGTTCCCCTTCCGCACCTGCATATAGTCTGAGCCAGACAAGGAGATGACTCGGGATGCCATGTTCAATGAGATCCTGCAAGCCGCTACTGCATCAGACTGTGAACAGAAGGCCTGAAGGATGAATATTGCTGACTGTATAGAGAGGGAAAGTGGACAGAAGGAAGGTCCAGGAGTCCCAGCATGAAAAAGAGAGGAAGGGAGATGCACCAGGGCGTAATGAGGCTTTTCCAGCAGCAAACGCAAATGCTGAAGACTCTTGAGTACCTACAGGTTCAATAATCCCAGACTTGCCTCCTTTGCAGTGCATGGAAAATTGCAGTATCGCCCCTCCCTACATCCCCCCCAAGCACCCCACATAGCATCAGAGGCCACATCCCTACCCCTACCGCTCTACCCTGAGGGACAGTAAGGACAACCACAGCTTCACATACATCAACTGTGGCTCTCACAGGTCAGCGTACATACAGCTAAAATGGACATGAATGTTCCTTCTTCTTCACGCTCTGTCCTACATTTATTCAGGTTTTAATGTATTTACTATTAACTTGTACAGATTTTTTTTTCCTGAGGTGTTTTCATTACTCAATAAAACTCTTTTGTTTGGAAAATAATTAATCTTTATTAGTTCCCTATAGATGCTGACACAACCTGTAAGTTCAATGACTAACACAGAGAAATAATTAAAAATTTACACAACCACCACAACATTAAAAGATGCAATGTCAGTGTTATATTCATAGATGTGCAGCGAGCACCACAAAATTCCTAACAGGCCCCAAATTGCATGGCCAGGTACAGCACAGTACACCACAATGCATTACTGTGGCTCATTGTTAAAATGCTCTTTCAAAGACTCCCTCAGACAGATATAGTGCTATGCACTGAGCTTGTCCAATAATCTTGTGTCTGGCTGTTCAAACTCAGACAGCTGCTCCACCTCTGCCCTTCTGGCTGCAATTTCCCCTCCCCCCCCTTTGATTCACAGATATTATGTAGGACACATCAGGCAGCTATAACCATTGGGATGTTTTTCTCACTAAGATCCAATCTGATGAGTAAACATCAGTGTCCCTTCAATCTACCAAAAGCACATTCAGCTGTCATTCTGTACTTGCTAAGCTGGTACTTGACTCTTTCCTTGGTGCTGTCGGTGTACAGTTTTATGAGCCGGGGTAGGCTGGGTCCCCCAAGATATATATTGGCATTTCAACACCACCACCTATAATCCACTGGTTGGGAAAGAAGGTCCCTGCTTGTAGCTGTCTGGACAGTCCCGGGTTCTTAAAGAGGTGAGCATCATGCACCTTCTCTGACCAACCCGCATTCATGTTGGTGAAGCATCCCTGGTGATCCACCAGCTTTGCATAACCGTAGAAAAGTAGCCCTTTTTGCTGATGTACTATGTGGTAAGATGGTCTGGTGCCAAAATAACGATATGCGTGCTGTCTATCACTCTACCACAGTTCAGGAACCCCACTGCTGCAAATCTATCCATTATGTCCAGCACATTGCAGAAAGGCGCAGTCCTGCATAGCAGTAGACGATTACTGACCCTGCACACTTGTATCACAATGGACCCCACAGTGGATGTCTAGTAATCTACTGCTCATCATCCCAGGGCTGCATTATGATGCAATATCACCAGTCAGTGCTTGTTTCTTGGGCTCAGAAAAGGCTCTCCACCATTTGCAGCTGCTCCATGAATGCCACTAACAACCCTGAATTGGGTCTCACTGTGTCCCACAACAATCTGCCCTCCAGGAAATCAGCAAGTTCCCCATGGCTCTTCTTGTGGCTCTGCAAATACTGGAGGATGATGTGTGCTGTACTTGCAACACTCATGACAATGGGGCAGAGCTGTGCAGGTTCCATGATTCTGTCAGAGATGGTGGACAGAGACAAGTCCTGCACAGGGCCGTTGGCTTTTCAAAATGGGTGTGAAAATTATGGGATAGTGATGGGCTTATGGGGTGGAGAAAACTGCATGATGGGAACTGGATTCCACAGTCCCAGTCATCCCTGTGCTACTCATTTCTGCCCCACAATGCATTGCCAAAAAACTTTCCAAAACACAATGCACGGGAAGGTGTTCAGTTGCACACTAGGATACCGACCCATGGTGCACTGCACTCAACAACAAAACAAGCACTTGTTATGAGTGAGTATGCATGCATACAAGTGATATACTAACTGCACTGGCTTTTGCCAACATAGCTTGCGCCAGGAAAAGTCTGTAGCGTAGACATACCCCTAGATACTTCCACTGTGCATGCTCAGTGTACAATCTGCAATAATTCACGATTCTCCCTGTCCCCCAAAACAAAGTCCAGGCACCTATTCTCAATCCAAATTTAAAGTTTGAAACATCATCCACTTTCATTTTAGCTCTCTTAAAAAAAAAACTAGTTAGAATCTTTACAGTGAGAACAGGATACTTTCATGCAACTCTTCTATGACCCCAAAATGGCTGAAGGGATTTTGCTTAAATTTTCCCCATTTAAAATAAATCTTAAAAATAATCACACCTGGGCTGAGACCAAACATGGAAAATTTCACCTCAAGAAAGACCTTTAAGACCTCTATTGGAACACAGAGAGTTATAATGGAAACTGTATTGCAGCGTCAACCACTTGCAGGTGCCCAATTTCCAAACAAATGTAATTTCAATGGTTGTACATAGGTTAACATTAAATGCACATTACAAATTTAAAATGTGTTGGCCTTGATATTCTCCTCTCCAGTTTGCTCCTTGCTTGCATGTAGGGTAGCTTTCATCCCACAAAATCTCTACTTCCAAGGCCACCATTAAACCTCTTTCTGGCCAAATCTAAGGACATCCTTCCTCAACCTATCCATTGCCTTTGACACAGTTGATCATACATTCCTCTCGAGTTCCATCTCCTCCCTGGTTGCTGTCACTTATCCCAGTTCTCCTCCTCCAACTCCAGCTTCATTGTCATCTCCTCCACAGAAGTCATGAAATGTTCCAGTCTCTTCTCCCTAGGCAACATCCCCTCTTGTAACTGACCCTGAGCAGGATTTAACACCAGGACCTAAAATGCTACAAGCATGAGGTTGTGCTAAAGGAGTAACTCCTTTCATTAACAGCTGTAGTAGACTATTAACCTCTTATGTGGACTAACCATTATAGGGAGACAAAAGTCCAACACTCTCCTAGTGTGGGTTACACTCTCCCGGCTATCACCACCGTGTTCAATATAGAGACAGCCATCTCTCCACCTCACCCTTGCACATCTGATTCTCTCTCTGACATCTCATCCTGGATGTCCCACTGCCAACTCAGGCTGGACACAGCATAAAATAAATCTGTCTAGATATCTATATCACCATAGGGGATGTAGCTCCAAGTTTCCAGTCACCTACTTGGACTTTTCATCAATGAGTATACAAAGACGGCACCAATATTTGCTTTACTTAAACAACTGCACTTGGGTGAAATGGAACGTTACAAATTGGTGCAGACTGCAGCACATTAAGTGCTGCTCCTTTAGAGCAGCCTCTAGTGTAGGCATGCCAAGTCTGCTTAGAAAAAGTTCCCTCCTTTATTATTAAATGGACCAGGAGTAAAGAGGATGAATAAACTGACTTTTCAGAGCAGAAGTGCACTTTAATGCTTCACAAAAATTGAAGAAAGGGAGGTCCCAAAAAAAAATCAAACCACCAATGATTCAATCCTGCAAGGTGGTGAGAAACCTGCTCCCAATGAGTAAGTGCTCAAACTTAAGCTTGTGTTTCAAACGTTTTGTTGTATCAGGAACAGAGGGCTCAGCACCTTGCAGGATCAAGCTTTAAAAAGGGTTACAGCTCAGGAACAACAACATAAAAGCGAAAGTGCAGCACTCAGATAAAGAACTCACTACAACTAGAGGGAAAAGGAACTCACTTTAACAAGCAAAACCACCACCATCATTTCAAAGTGATAAAAACAAAACAAAAATGCTACTAAAATAGGAACAAACAAAAAAGAAGGCATCCTTTCCATCCCAAATGTCAGAGAAAAATAGCAAGCAGGTGTGTTGTGTTGGTGGTAGTCTTGTGGATCTATACATTAACATGTGTTGAAGGACATACATGTATAGGTCTATACAAAAAAAACCCACATCCATATTTTGTGTTACTGGATGATATCACAGAGATTAAAAGCCTGTGTTAGAACATCCAGAAATGTATTCATGTAGGATTTGACAGCCTAGCAGGGTATATGTTCTTGTTGGCTAAAAGGTCTTTTCTACTTCACTTCAATGGAAAGAATTATGTTGCAGAAAATAACTCTTCAAACCCGCCTTTCAGCTCTGGACAAAAGTGAAGGGTCCTGTCATTCTCCCAGGATCAGCACATGGCAGAGACCCTCCAGACACAGACCTCACCACTCCTGCATGGAAGGAGGGATCAGACTCCTTCACATCACATTTCCCCACATTATACCTCATAATGGGCTGTCCACAGGTCCGGATGGTGGGACACACACCATTCTCCCAGCAGGGAATACTTTGGAAAGTTAGTACGGCCAGAAGCTCTAATTTGTCTGCATGGCCTCTCTCATGCTACCAGCTCTCTGTTCCAATGTGGGTCCTGAGGTAACTGCTAATGTGGGACAGGAGGAGTCAGGGTATACAACTTTACCACAGATGGCTGTGACTCACTGGAACATCCTCGTTGACCTCTGAAATTTCTGACGACAGATCACCCGTTTCTGACACTGAGGATCACTAAGGACCTCCATTCCTGCCCCCTAAATATAATAACTCAGAGGATGGCACAGAGAGCATACTGCTCTTCCACAAACTGGGATGTTAACTGCAGTTAACATGGACATGACCTCTATTTCGCATCACAGATGACCACTGATGTGAAACAACATATTCTATTCATGCCAATACAGTCTTCTGTCTTTTGTAATGCACACCAAGAATACAGTGTTTGGCTAGGCCAGTTCTGTATTAATTTCATCTATGTTAGACAAATGCAATAAAGACATTTTAGAAATAGGAACTATGCAGCAGATGCTGTAAAATTATAAAATTTGAAATGTATGTCATTTACAGTGACATTATGAATTCACACCACTTCCATTAATGACATTTGTTTGAAAGTGCAAGCAATTAGACTTGCAAAACTCTAAATGCAGAAAATGGACGTAAAACCTTAATCTCCTTTAAAAAAAACGAACAAAAAACCTAAATAGTATAATTCCCTTTTCTCTTGGAGACAAGCCACAAATTTAAAGAAAAGCAAACATCCAATTTAATAGAGATAACTAGTTATCATATTGTTCTCAGAATTCCAATTCAGGCAGTATAGTTTATCTTTTATACCCTCTGGGGGTAGAGATTAGAGACCTGTAACTGCTACTATGCGATCACTTACTTTACCAACATCGCCCTGTGCCCTCTCTTTGGAAGGGCAAAGAGATCTCGAGCTCTCAGTGAAAACAATCCCACGAGGAATTCTACACTCTACCTGAGTTTCAGTAACCAAAACTAACTAAATAAATCAAGGTGTCGACAAATTAAATGAACAAACAACTCAATGAAAACAGAGCAGGCAAAAGTAACTGAAAAGTGAGCTATAGCTCACGAAAGCTTATGCTCAAATAAATTTGTTAGTCTCTAAAGGTGCCACAAGTACTCCTTTTCTTTTTTTTGAAAAGAGAATTACAAGTATGAAGCACATACAAGGAGCTAGTGACACAAGCTAAAGACACACACAGTTATTGACAAGACTGAGCCTTGCTCCATAGGAGCCCTACCTCTTCCCACAGGCATTGGCTTGTTCAGCTAAAAATATTGTGTATCAAGTTTTCAATGATGCTGATAGAACGGTGTTCCCAGTGCATTTTTTCAATGGTTCAAGGTGCACACTGAATAAAGCAAGTTCCAAAGAAACTCTTCCCTCACAGAGTAAGCGGAGTGCACTCAGGCCCAAATCCACAGCAACAGTGCAGAGCCAAATATATGTGCTGCTCTGAGACACAGGGAGGAAAGGTAAAGGTAGTTTCATCTGATTTGTAAAAAAAAAAAAAAAAAAAATCTACAGAATCACAATTTCAGTGGTGTCATCCTCTGTGGTGTGGCAGAGGAGACTTGCTGATGAGCCCCCAGCTAAGTCTCCTCTGGTTGGTGGAAATTGAGAATACAGTGTCATCTGAAATGGGTTGTGTTTAGAACTGAGGCCATAAAGGGAAGTGCAGACTAACTGCCTCTCCAGTTCCTACTCTATCATGAACATTTAGTAAAGGATCCAAATCAGAGAGGACGGAGTCAAAAATCAAAGTCCCCCCAAGCCAATGGTTCATCAGGGCTGATGGTATTAAGGCACATCAGTTTCACAGCCAGTGGTACACAAGGGAATGATGCAGCCAGCATCACATCTGACCACCTTTAACTGCCGTAACTGAATGCATCAGGTACCAGTTTTGCAGCTGGGTGAACTGGAGGTGGCATTTCAATGCGTGATCAAGTGAGACTCAAACCTACGACCTTCAGGACTGTAGTTAAGCACCTTAACCACTGAGCCACTATACTTTGTGAAGGAGGGTGAAGAAGTGAAAGAAGGGTGGGTCATAAAATATCCATAGGGACCACACATCCTGAAGAATTCCAGTTTCATATGAAAAGTAACCTCTCTTTCCTCTTTGACTGATGGTCCCTACAGGTGACTTGCAGTAGTGCTCACTCAGGAGGGTGCAAGGAACTATGCTGCGCCACAGACCACAGGACTGTGGTTCTGAAGGAATCATCTGCAGATGAAGCTTATACAAGGACATAATACTTAGTCAAAGTACGTACCAAGCCCCATGTCATCCTGCCACAGATTTCTAAAAGGGGAATTCCTTGCAAAGAAACCACTGGCATAGCTTGTAGTCCGGCCAAGTGGGCCCTCACATCTTTGGGGGGGGGGGAGGGCTTTCCATTCGTTCATAGCAAAGCAGGATGCAGCCCCAAATCCATTTAGAGACTTGGTGGAGTCTTCCTCCTCATAGCACTCCTAGGGATCCACGACTTTGCAGCCAGGAGCCCCAATACAGCCAATGGGTGGGGTCTTATGGATATAGCCAGGGTGCCCAGGGAGGGTACCATCGGTCCCAGGCCTGGTAATGTACACTGTGGGAGTGAGAAGGTGCCCAGAAAACTCTGGAAATTATTGGGACTCATCTCATGCCTCAGGACCATCAGAGGAACCCTTGCTTTAGCCTCTGCTTGTCAGAGGAATACACGTCCTCTGACTCCAAAGGCAGAGCTAATGGTACTGCGTGTCTTACGAAGCTATGACTGGTGGAAGGGATTCGTAAATAGCACACTGATGATGTAGGTGCACCTATGCCGCAGCGGCTCGGCACGAGCATCAAATAACGTGTTGTTGGTGTAAGAATGTCTCTGGACACTATCGGACCCAATAGTGTCAGTGACTGGCTCAGTGCAAATCACCAGGTCCTCAAAGATGGTATACTCAGGCCTAGCCGAATGGAGAGCAGGTGGGGCCCCTGCCTCTGGGTGGAGCAGACAATGCAGGTTTGGGTTGGACAGGGAGCACTGGTATTGTTGGGCCAGTCTTCTTGCAGTACAGTTCTATCAGTAAATAAGGAGATTGTTCCCTTCTCTCCCTTGGTCCAGAGCTTGGTCATGCCTCTTGTGCAGGCAGTTTCAGAGCACCCGTGGCTCTTGGTACCAATGGTGCAGATCCATGCTCCCTGTGAGCTCCAGACAAATTTGTACTGGGACATGGAGTGTTAGTAGATTCTGAAGGTACAGAAAAGGTAGTCCTTATCTTAGAGGATTTAAGAGTTAATTTCTCCCGTTTCTTATGCAGGAGCTTGCCCTTACCCTGCTCGCATCTCTGTTTGGCCAAGTCCTTGGGCCTGACCTCTGATCATCCAGAGCAAGACCACACCAGGGCCAGAGGAGCACTATTTAGTAACTCCGTCTGGTGCGCTGGAGAGCCAGAAGGCCCAGGGTCGGATTGGGCCCCCAGAGAAAGCTCCATTAAGTGTCTACGCAGTTGGAGCTCATGAGACTGCTGGGATTGAGGACAGAAAGAAATGTGCAACTTCCTGAGACAGTATAAACAGTTCTCCTTATGATCACTAACAGGGAAAACTCAGGGGCAACTCAGGCAGAATCTGAAGCCCAGGATCTTGGGCATATGAGGTGCCCCTAATGTTGGAGGTAAAAGGGGAGAGAAACCCCAACACTAATACTAAAAACTGACTATTTAAAACAGAAATTACTTACAGTAAAAAACATGAATTAGAGCAGAAATGCTAGCAAAGCTGCAGACCGAGAAGTTTCGTATCAGACTACAAGCGGCAGAAAGGAATTGGAAAGATGGCCGGTCTGCGCCACCCTGTATGTCCTCGGTTCAGAGCACGAGAAGGCACAGAGTGCAGGCATGGAGCAATGGACACTGCTAGTGAAAAATCTTCCAGTCACAGATACACAAACCACATGTGAACCCACAGTGACTACCCACTAGGGCCATCACTAGAAGAACCACCTTTTGTTTTGATTTTTAAGTGGCTATTCAATATCTCCAATCCCTAAATCATTTCAGCCCCAGTTCAGTAAAGCACTCAGGCAAAGGCTAAAGTCCAGCCATATTCAGGAAAACATGTATGCATGTGCCTAACTTTTAGCGTATTTTTATATCCCACTGATTTAAAAGTGATCACATGCTAAGTGCTTCACTGAATTGGGGCAAGATAAGATAAACCAAAAAGTGTCACCAGTAGGTCTGCATGAACATGAAACAATATATCCAAGGACCCAGAAGTGTATCAATGCTTACAGAAATTAAATGGAAATGGAATATCATTTTATACGCTTATAAGAGGGGTCACACTTTTAGGATGGGTCACTAGTTTGGAAAGCAGTGACTATGAAAGGGACTTACTGGTCATGGCAGGAATTAACTGCACATATGCTTCCAGTGCTAACAGAACACATGTGATCCTTGGATGTATAAGCATCAGGATATCAAACAAGGGTAGGGAAGTGGTATTACCTACATATGTGGCATTAGTGAGACCGCTGCTGGAATGTTGTTTCCAGTTTTGGTGTCCACACTTTAGAAAGGATGCTGACAAATTGGAAAATGTTCAGAAAAGAGCAACAAGAATGATCTGAGGTCTGGAAAATCTGCATTATACAGACAGACTAAATAAAATCTATTTAACTAATTCAAGAGAAGATTAAGAGGTAACTTGATCATAGTCTACAAATACCTACATGAAAGGAAGATTTCTGACAGTGAACAGTTGTTTAATTTAAACAGATTTAGACATAAGATCCAATGGCTGCAAGCTGAAGCTAGACAAAAGCAATCTAGAAATAAAGTGCAATTTTTTTTCCAAGTGAGGTAATTAGCCAATGGAACAATATACCTAGGGATGTAGCAGATTCTCCAGCACTTGAATTATATAAATGAAGACTGGATGTCTTTCCAAAACATATGCTCTAGTTCAACCAGAATTTGACACAGGAATCGCTTTGTGAAGTTCTGTGGCCTGTGTCATGCAGGAGGTTAGACTCAGTGATCAAAATGGTGCCTCCTGCCCTTAAAAATCTATTAATCTATTTGGAATGTAGGATTTGGAATTTTGGAACATTTGTAATTAGCAAGATTATATTTGAGATGGGATGCTGTAAATTAGAATGACCCCTTGTTAATTTCTTCTTCACATCTGAGCAGCCTTATGAACCAAAAAGAAAATTTTCCCATGCTCTTATTTATTTTGTGTATGCAATGATGGACTCCCAGGACACTAGTTAGATTCAGCCTAGTGATAATATTAATAAAAAGAAAAACAGACCCTTATTCTAACACATGGAGTTACCAATATTTTGCTACATATGCATAAGAAAAAAAAAACTGCGTATATTACTATGTCATCCTGCAAGGCTAAAATTAAATTAAGATGATCACGCCGCTACTCTTCTATTGGGGACATTCATAATCTTTACAACACACACACAAATTCTTTGGACTGCAATTTCTCATAATTGGTTTCAATCCAAATATGATTTTTTTTCCTTTTGGAAATTCCAAGAAAATTCCACTGAATAATTGTTAAGAGTTATGTGAAAATAAAAAAGGAGAAAGGGGAGAAGAACTTTTGTTTTTATGTAGAAAAAATGACTTTTTTGTGCTTGAATAACCCAAACAGATTAATTTTAAAGCTACAAATATGACACACACATGGTCCTCAAAGAAGGAATTTGGTTTTAAGATCTCAGAGTTATAAAAAATTGAAAACTATGTACTACGCTTGCTCACTAAAGTCAGTTTTCTTAACTGAGCCCAGTATCTATCCATCTTTATAGAAGAACACCTGTGTGACAAACACAGCACCTCTATGTGACAGATATGGCAATTTCATTCAATATCCTGGACAAACTTTACTGAATTAAGCTGAAGAGCAGCTCTACATTACAAAGTTGGGTTATGCCCTGTGAGATATAATTAAGCCATCCTAAGCCCCAGCATAGACAATGCAGGTCTAGGAAAGAGCTACTGTCTCAGAGAAGTGGATTTACTACAACAATGGATGAACCCCTGGGCTGCTGTAGCATTTCTAGTGTAGACGTACCTTACGTATCTTAGAAGTACATTTCCAAAAAATGCAAACGTTGTGTGTGTTATTATGGGATTGTATATAAACTTCTTTAAGGGAGAAGACAGGACTAATGGAAACCCTGCAAAATGTTATGACCGTCAAAGGATTCTTTAAAACAATGGGCCAGACAAGACTGAACTTTTAGGTGAGTGGGTTTCCTAGGAAACAGAGGAGAATGCAAATTACCAACCTGTGGACTCATCCTTTTGAAGCTGTGCCCTGAAGATGCACGCAAGTTCTTTTATAGATTTTAAATAGGTTCTCTCTATAATGCTTTTACCTTAAAATAAATGTCTGCTTAGAAAGAGATATACGCTAATTTATAACAGTGGCAATTACACTGTGTATAGCTTCTGCGGAGAAAAGCAGAGCAGGCCTGCTTCGGCAGTCTGACTTTGCTGGGGAATTTACAGTGTAGGCACGGAACAGTGCAACCTAAAATATCCCAGTCAGGAGGGAGACAGTCGTGTGTCTGCCCAAGAAAGGCAACAGATGGGGAGCCAGAGGCCTCAGAGTGGGTGCCCTGGCCTTACCATGGAGGAGGAATACAGGCGTAGTTACCCCGATGCTGTGAAATATCTAGTGATGGAGTACAAGATGCTACAGGTCTACACATTTACAGGCAAAAGGCCACTACAAGGCCTATAGTACCACCTCCCACTCAAAACACTACCCTATACATCGGCTGTCTGCAAACAGGGTTGCCAACTCATGATTTTATCAAGAGTCTTGCCGTGTTTGGCATTTTCACAGCCTCCGGACTCATAGGATTATGAGAGAATCATAAGATTCCATTTCAAGTAAAAAAAAAAAAAGTTTATGGCTCTCATGGAAGCAGAGAAAAATCTTGAAAACATGAACTTGAAAGGTTCCAAAACTAGGAAGCATCAACAAATCCAAAAATATTATTTATTAAAATCTCAATTATTTGGCATAACTTGTGATCACTTGGGGCTAGCAGTACCAGATGTGGGCCCTTGGCACAGGGGTGAATTTAATCTCTTGGCAGTATACAGACATCTGTTCCTTCACGCTGGCAATGAGTCAGGATGTTCCATCACTTATTTGAACATGAACATACAGCCTTGCAGCCTTAAAATTCCTCCTGTCCTGGGGGAACCCAATGGTATTCACTCTGTAGGGCAGCAAATCTCATGCAAGACAGGTAAAAGTGTAAGGATCCAGGACTATGCTGACATACCTCATTATTTTACAATTTATGACAAGGATTTTCTAAGGAAGTTAGGCACCTCACTCCTTTGAGCTTCATTAGAAAATCCAGTTCATATGATTAATACATATTCTTTTCATATATTATATCCATATAAAATTTCCTGGTAGCATTTTCACTGGCTTTGGAGGAGAGCCTGTTGCATACAGTTTGCACCCTGGCTTTGCCTTCTCCATAACTTTCCATTATTGGGTTTTTTGCCCCTTCCTATGGAACAGCTATTACTGGCCACTTCCAGATGATACAGGACTAGACATCATTGAGCTGATCAAGCATGAAAATTACTATTATTAGTATGTATATTACCGTAACACGTAGCAGCCCCAGTCACGGACCAGGACCCCATTGTGCTTGGTGTTATATAAACTCAGAAAAAAAAAAAAAAGGATAGCAGTCCACGCCCCAAAGAGAAATTCTTAGGATTCTAAAAGACAGTGGGACAGTGGTTAATTTTGCTCAATGGTTTTAACTGATCATTTCACTTGCGTCAAATTACAGTGTTTGTATCCTCTTCTACGTGAGTTGCCCCTGTAAGTCACCTAGCCTTCCAAGAATATAGGAAATGAAATCCTGGAAGGCTTCAAAAATTTGGCTCCTTTACCACATAGTACTTAACGTTATCAGTAAGCTACTGACTCAGCTAACAGACTCAGTCTTGAAATATCAGACTTTCAAAGATAGTATACGAAGTTCAATCAAAAGTAGGGGTGAGAAAAAAAACTTATCCCTTAAGACAGATTTTCTTACCAGATGGAAGAAATAGTACAACTGTGAAATATTTTATACTGAATGGAGGAATCCCAGCACTCGAACAGCCAGAATGCCAGGAGTTGGCAATATTTATGAACCCACTAGTATTGTGCACTTTTCCATCTGCTCTACCTCTTGGAAAAAAGGTTTTTTCCCCCCAAAGGGGCCAAGAGCAACACACCTACATAGGTTTCTGTCCCCTCCAAAAGTAACACAGTTGTGCACTTTACAGATTTATATCAGATTTAATAAAATAAAATGGATTATCAAGACTGAAAGGAAAAATAGGGAGTGAGTAAGGCAAATAATTTAAGGAAGTTAGTCTCCTGTATGTTTGTTGTTGTTTTAAAATTAAAAAAGTCTTTGTAATTTATCAAGTTGTATGCAAAATTCCAATGGCATCTACCAAAAATAAATGTTGGATTAAAACCTACAGTTGAAATTAAATTCTCTCACCATATCAACAGGATATTATTGCTTTCTTGCTTCCTCCCCAAATAACCCAGCATTACATTTCCTGCCCATTTCAGTCTTGTTCTTGCTCCCTTTATGTACCTCAAACCATGCAGCTCTGAGGTCAAATTCCAGATACAAGCAAGTACAGCACTGAATAAACAAGGATCATCAAAAAAAGCTATTACTGAATATGGCTTCTGTATCTCTACTCTGCAAAATGCAGTTTCAAATTCAGTGCAAACACTACAGTCAATAAGAACTTTGAGAGAGGTTACAAGGATTAAGTTGTGAGAACATTGACTATTTCAGTGTCTATTTACTTTCTTTTACTGGGACACATACTTCACCACATGTGATATGTGAAGGAAGAACGTGAATGAGTGCCCAATTCATGTGTAGTATGCGCGTATGCTATCGAAGCCCCATAGAAATTACACAAGCTGCTATTTATTACTGAAACTATTTTAAAAAGTTGTACTCTAATTTTAATAAGCCTGGCCCATTTTACTGCTACTTGTGAGTGTAGAAAAGGAGAGTTAAAGAAGGAGATGCCACCTTTTGTAACAAAAGCAAAGATCCAGAAGGGAAATGTCAAACTGCCCTAAAACCAGTGTTCTGAAAATACATGGCCAAGGATAAAAGGTGCGATTCAATGATAGCTCCCAAACAAATACCTAAAGAAGCATCCAATCACCACACACTTATTCCAGTTCATTTTTTTTAAATCATCTGCACCAAAACCAATTCCCCTTCATGAGCTCAGATGCATTATTACGCTACCACCACTCCAAAAATGGGCTATTCTGTTACACCATTTTCCATGTGGAATGTATGCCAAATGCTGTAAATGGTACCAGACTTTTCTTCTTTTGAGTTTCATGTAGATTTTGCACTTTGATTCATGCATTAAAAAGCGGGGGACAGGAGCACTGCTCCACCATGCCTGGAGTTTAGAGCTTGTGGACAAGGGTGACAGTGGGATTAGCAGCCTAATTCTTAGGTTTGGCGGAACACTTTTCTTTGCTTTAATGAACCAATGAGTGTTTCTCAACATACTTTAGTCATTTCAAATAGGACATCAGATTAGTGCATTAAACTGACTTTGAAGCAGCAAACAAAACCTCCAGATCTAACCATGAAAAGGTCTGAATGAGAAAGCAAACCACTTAGTCTAACTAGGTAAAATTTTCAACTCACCATCGGGGAGGTACAAGATGAAATTCACAAAGGAGTCAAACACTTTTGATATTCAAAAAACTTACACATTTATTTTTATGATGGAGGTGGTTATTTTTAAAGTACACCAGATAGCTCATATTGGCTCCAGTTCCAAAAAGCCCATCGTATAACGCTGGTAATATTGACCTGAGAAGAATAACTCCACCTTGTGGATTATCATAACCATGGCAGTCAGAGCTCACTTTTCTGTCTATGCGCCTCATCCCCATCTATCCTGTAGCACACTGTTTGCTAAGTCTCTTCATTTAGCTGAGATTTCTTCTGTCCAACGCTAAATCCAAAGAAATGCAACAAGGGGATGGTGTAACATTATTGCACAAGCCTCTTTGCATGGAATAGTAAAGTATGTTTTTTAAACTGCACCCCTTTTACCAAAAACACTCCAAATGTCACAGATTTTAGAACATTATTATTATTTGAAGTAGCATCTAGTGGCCCCAATCCGGATTGCAGCCTCCTTGTGCTAGATGCTGTATATACGCACTTAATGAAAATGCAGTCCCTCCCACACAGATGTCCTTCCTTTGTAGGAAGTTCAGAAGAAAGTCTAAATCACTGCCACTTTCACCAGACTGAGGGCTAGGAAGAAGGTGAGCCACACTGACCGATATTCATTGGACTCAAACCGACTTACTGGCATGCCCCATATATATCACCTCAAAATTTGTCCCACTGAGTGTAAGGGAGGGGAGTCCAGGTAACTGATCTGTTCCCAGAAGAGAGGAGCATGGCAGCAACTAACATGAGGCTGCGAGTAGGTGATCAACTTCCTTCTTTAATCTGCATCATCTTCAGACTCCTCAGCATGCAAGCTACAGCAACTTACATTGCCTTATGCCTACATACAAAATGTCACTTACACCACCTTATGCAGCAATTCTGAATTCAGCCCTGTGCCTCTGGTGGACTATTATGCAGTTAGACAAAAGATGCACCAGTTATTTTAAGACCATGTTATGCACAGATGCGCATTCTGGAATTTTAACTTTTTATAAATCAGATAAATTGTTATGCAAAGCCCATTTATGGCCCATCAATTCCCATTTGTGAATTCCACAAAGGACATCTGTTTTGCAGGTTTCCAACAACATGCCTTTATTGTTCTTATTTATTGTGAAAAAGTAGTAATTTTCTTCAAAACACCCCTGTTCAGACAAGACGTACCTTTATCGCTACAGCTATCATAAAAGACACTGTGAAATCCTGGGAAGAAAAAAATCCACGCTGCCTAAAACAGAGTGCAGAAGACAGTTTTGAAATCGGCCATCTTATCTACTCTTAATCAAGGGACCAGGACGTGTGAGAAGGGCCATCAAAGGGGAGGGATCAGCACTACCTTCAGCCTTATTTTTAAATTATTTAATATTCTGTTGCCACCATCCTGAAAGGAGAATAAATAGAGACCCCTTTTCAAGATAAACCTCCAAGGCAGCATCAAACTTTTCTTTGGTTTTCCAACAAATGTCTTATAAACATTACCAGCAGTGCCCTGCCCCTTTTTAGCCTTTCACCATCCACAACCTCCCTGTGAGAGTGGTTCCTGCAATAGCAGCGATTAAATGTCAGTATGTCGCAGTGACTGTGGAGTAGGTACAATCCTTCAGTCAGGGGTGACCCCCTCCAGACATGTCGCTCCTCCCTAGTGAGCAGATAGGTGACCTGTCCATCTGGGCTGGACCAGGGCCTAGACACAGACTTGGAGAAGAGTGTACTCAAGTAGGGAAGGACTCACAGGTCCCCGATTTCCTCCCAAAGGTTGGGTGGACCTCCTTAAATATGTATGTGAGTAGTTTAGCTGAGGGGATAATTAGGGGGCCACCCATTCCAAACTTCAGCTCACGTCTAGAGTGAGGAACTAGTCTGGTCGTTTGGGACATCAGAGTTCTAGAATGCGCTGCTGGTGGTGGGGGAGCTAGTCCCCCTCCGGTGAGGCAGGACCTGCTCCACCACAGGAGCGAGCTAGGGAAACAAGTCTCCTGCTGCTGAGAGTGGGCAGGGTCCATTTCACCATTGGCAATGAGAGCAAATCAAAAAAGACCACTAGGCAAACTCCATTATCTCATCAGGATCCTTTATGGGCTTCCAGTCTCCTCCGATTTCCCATAGACTCTCCCATCTTCCATCTCTCTTCCACAAGAGAGATGGAAAGCAACAGGGCAGATTATAGATCCTGAGCTGGACATCAAACCTGTTTTAGAATGTGCGCCAAGAGCTCTTGTAAGGGGTCTACTCTCTGCTGTTGGTGATGCCAAAGGATTCAGGCAGTCTCTGGCTAGGCACTAGATCTGAAATTGTTCAGTTCCTTTGTTACCTTTAGGAAATTCAAGATGGAGGAAAGCACTACGGTGACAGTGGAACCATGGAGACGTTACATCCATATGTCTTGGCAATCCCTACCTGCATGTACCCATTGTGTCTACCATTCTTGCACTTCCTCCTGCACCAAGAACATTTTCAGGTGTTGCTTTATCCTTGCATAGGCTCTGAGGCTATCATAAGAGTGGCGTTGATGCCTTTTCATTTAAGGAAGCTGCATGCTTTGCCCTGCCTTGATGATTGGCTCACGTAGGCTCCATCAGCTCAGATGGAGATTTGGGAGTTGGTGGAGTTGCTTCCACACCTGTTTTTATCACCTTGAGAATAGCAAACTAGTCCCCCTCAGCAATAAGTCCAGCTGGCAGCAGTTGTAATCGAGTCCCAGGAAAGGATTGGCAAGACAGCCAATTCTTAGCAGCCCTGATCATGAAGTCAGATGCTTATCTAGTCAAATACGTCTTCTGGCTTCTGTGTTTTTTAGAGTTCTGATTCATTGGGCCAAGAAACACAATTGGCCTCTGCTTCACTTTCCGCTGGCTCAGAACTGCACATGGAGATGTACAGGGCAGTATCAGCCTAACTTTGGCTGTCCAGCTCTTCTTAGGATAGTGGCAGGACCACTGTGAACATCTCCTGGATCCTTAGAGAGAAACCCATCTCTCTGGAACAAGGGGAGGACAAAGTTTATATGCTTCCCATCCCCACACCAAGCCTATCAATTTGGGCTTGTAATTAGGGAGAAGAGTTTGTCCTTTAGTGTTTGTCACTGGTTAGGGCTAGAATGGATACAAACAGGAAGAACAACAGAAAAAAGAGAGTGCCCAGAAATCCAGCAATCCCTGTCCTCAAATTCTGAGCCATATCTGTGCCTTCAGCCCGTTTCAAAACACAATACAATCAATCATTCTGTAGAAACATGTCGAGAGTTTTTCATCAAAATCACCCAATTCATCCAGGTGAAGGAGTCATTCATCCTCAGGTATTTATGTCCATAATTACCTGTTTCATCTCTGTACCACATTTCTACTATGTATTCTGTTTTCCAGTGAACCAGCAACAAGTGATATGAAAAGGATGACTCAACCATGTTTCATGTAACTCATAGGAAACCTCTAAACAAAAATACATGAAATTGGGAACAATACTTGTACACTGAAATGTCTAGTGAAGCAGACTAAAGAGGGCGAGATGGCAGTTCCATACCACTGAAACTGATGTATAGCAAATAAAATTTTAAATAGTATTTAACACTTAAGAAACATAGCACACTAGACTGGATTACAGAAGTGTCTTCAGTACGCTGGAGTGTGGAAGTTGGAATGAATAGAGCCTAGAAAAAAATACCGTATGTTCCTGCCCCAAATTGAATATCGGAATAAGACAAAGGATGAGACCAAGGAAAGAATGATAAATCCAATGAAATTAGCTGGAACTGAGACTATATTGGGGGTGGGTCCCTGAGGTAGGACATTCTGGACTGGATAGGAAATTGCTCAATATGTTAGTACTTCAAGCACAATATTCTCCAACAATGAAATGGAGACAGAACTCTCTTCCCACCAAGAAAAGCTAGTGGGCATACATATGGAGATGCAAGATTAGTTTTAAAATGTAAAATAAAACAAAAACCTACAATCTTCATAGCAGACAATGATTTTTATAACATGTGGTCAGGACAGTTATCCAAGTTTGAAAAAGACTGCTGTACAACTTAATCCTGTATGTTGTTCATGATTAAACCTATGCTACCCACTGATTTGGATCCCATTCCATAGAAGGAACTGTTTGTGCTGCTAAATGTATTATCGTGTGTGCGCGCGCACACTGCTGTACACACACACACACACACACACACACACACTCAATAATACATTTAGCAGCACACACACACTCAATTATTAATGTAGACATGTTAATAAAACAGTTTTCTTCTTCTAATGGGGTATTAAAAACTAAATGAGTCACAACTACAATACGAACAGCCTCTGTTCATCAGCGCCATTCCAAAACAGAAGTCCCTTGTAAATAAGTGGTTACAAAACAATCAGAAAAGAGAATTTTTTTTTAAACTAACAGCACTTATACCACTGACATAAGCCAAGACAGAATCTGAAATACTCAACTAGAACTCCTCACACAGGGAGCTACTAGATTCTCCATCACCTTGAAGTATCTTTCTAAAAACTTCTGTGCGAGTTATAGCATATATTGGTTAATATAGGAATTACTAGGTGAAGTTTTATGGTCCATGTTATGCAGGCAGTCAGAATATTTAATCATAATGGTTAAAATCTATGAATAAGGCCCCAATTCAAGAAGGCATTTAAGCACATACTAAAGTCTATCCCTATTCAGGACAGCAGTTAAGCACATCCTTAAACGCCATCCTGAATAAAAATGTTTTCTTGAATTTATGCACATTCTTAACTTCACTCACAGAACAGTCCCGCTGAAGTCACTGGGGAATTACTTGCGTGAGCAAAGTTAAGCATGTGCTTAAGTGTTTGCATAATCAAGGCCTGAAATTTTTCATTTTTAGAAGTTACAGCAAAATAATAAAAAACTCCTTCATACTGGAATCATAACAGTACTCTTCCATATTTACAATGATTTTTTTAAATAAAGTTTTCCTCCACACAAGCTTATAAGTGAGGTTTCTCCAAACAAGATGCAAGGCGGGTACTTGGAAATTGTTGTATAGGAACTTGTTTTGCCATTGTCTGGTGCTTGAGGTACACTGTACTGAGTTACTACTAATTATTCCAACTGTCTAGTACAACCACAACACTTCAGAGAGGGCAAGAAGTCTCTCTTGTAAAACAAAAAACTGGATAGCAGAGGGGCAAAATTGAATTCCAGCTTCTGGTATCAATAAATATTTGTACTGCCATATTTTTAAAAGACCAAAACAACAAGCATCATAATTTTGTCTGGTCTGTGAGTTAGTAGTTTGCTTTCAGACCAGTCACAGAAACGTTCCTGTGACAATGAGGTTTGTGTTAGCCTTTGACAATCTACCATTAAGTGATAAGAGGCCAAAGTAATTATGACTCTATGGCTTTGATATGCATTTAGGAAAAAATTAATGGGAAAACCAAAAAGTAACTCTAATAAATCCAATTATTTCCCCCAAAAGGCTAAGAATAGTTACATACCCTGAGGTGTTTTTAAGATCACTGATGAGGAAAAATAAGATAGTCTTTTCAATCCCTCTGTCAGGATAGTTTTCAGATTAGGCAAATAATCCAGTAAATGCTTATTCTGCATACAATAGTTCATCACAGGTGAGCTTGCAATCCTTACTCAGGCGAGGCTTCCATAAGGAGGGCTTCAGGATCAAACCTAAATTTATTAATTGTTTTGACACCCAACATTCAAATGTTTGAGATATTAGTCTACAAAAGAAACAACACCACAGTAAAAAAACCCACCTATGCTGAAGTCCAGGGTGGATAAAAAAAATCAATGATTTTTTTTTAAATCAATTTTTTTAATTTAAAAATTGGATTTTTTTTAATAAAATACTTGAGGAAAAAAAATCTAAAGATAGTTTTAATTAAGAGACATTATAGCTCAAAGATCATCTCACCATGGAATAGGGATTATATATTCATGTAATGTTTCAGAAAAGTTTTGTAAATGGAGTTCCAATAGCTCATGGATTAGGGACCCAATCTTATGGGGTTCCACAGGGATTTTGTATTGATTATTTAGGTTAATCTTTCTATCTACCCAATGGGACTCGATTCGCGGCTTGTTCAGGGTAAGCCCCTGGCAGGCGGCGAGATGCTTTGTTTACCTGAGCGTCCACAGGTAAAGCCGCTCGCAGCTCCCAGTGGTTGCTGTTCGCTGTTCCCGGCCAATGGGAGCTGCAGGAAGCGGCACAGGCATGGCCACCACTTCCCGCAGCTCCCATTGTCCAGGAACGGCAAACCATGGCCACTGGGAGCTGTGAGCGGCTATGCCTGCAGGTAAACAAAGCGTCTCGCGGCCCACCGGGGCTTACCCTGAACAAGCCGCGAACCAAGTTTGGAAACCCCTGGTCTAGAAGATACCATCAGAGATGCTTAGTTTTGCAGTTCTCAAACTGTGGATTTGTGTCTCCAGAGGTAACATGCTTGTTCACAGAAAAAAATGTTTTAAATAAAATATATAGAGGTGAAAAAGAAAAGACCTCAACTCTATTGTCCCTCTGCAAATTTGTGTACTCAGAGTCAACCTCTTGCCTCTCTAAAAGTGCAAAGTTTCAAAAAGTTCAATGAATAGAAGATTGTTGGGGGAAGAATAGATCTGGACAAGGAGAAGATGTCTGGAGATAAATGTGAGAAGCGAGGGATATATGCTTTTTTTTTTTTTTTGTTAAATTACTATGTTTGCTGTTGAAGAAAAAAATCCAGAATACTTAATGTTGTTGTTTTAGTTAAATAAAACAATTTAAATGTCTGTCTGGTGATGTTCTCCTCCTAATACAGCATGGCAAGAAAATCCTCCAAATATTAATGATTTATGGGAGATATTTATAAAGTCATTGGGAGATGAACTATCTGCTTCAATTACCTTTGGTAAATGAAATAGCCAAACAATCAATCATTCATTTTATGGTATAGCTGTACAACTAATCTGAAAAGTTTTCAAAATAAATCACTGTTTAAAAATGTATAGTGTGTACGTTCTAAAAAATGAAATTGCATCTATCTCTGAGTTGTGAAGAATATGCATTAAGGTTATAACAACCAACAAGAATACACTTTTATATAGAAAACCATAATTAAATCAAGTCTTTCTGATGAGTGATTTAAATCAAATTTGATTTAAATAAAATCCACCCTGCTGAAGTCTGGTACATTGTGATGGAGCGGACAGATCTCTCTGGGCTCCTAAAAGCATTTCTCTGCTACTATCTATGGTCAAACTTTATTTCAAATGCACACAAAACTAAAAAGAATATTGCATCCTACATTCATAAATGTTACTGGTAGGCTAGACCACAAATGGACTGTTCGGGATTTCTCAGAATTTATACCAGTGAGGTGCACATGACAGACTTCTTCAAAGCAGATTATAATTGTCACATAAAGATCAGCATATCTGGTGATAAAGGCAGTTTGGGGAAGAGGAAGTGCACACTCCGAAGAGAGAAGACAGCAAAGGAGGGAAATCACCAAAACACACAAGTTGCTGCTCAGACTGAGCAATTCAGCCTCACTTGCACCATATATTGGATTTAAAACAAATCAAGCAAACAACCAATCAACAAGGGACCAATCACTCTAAACTACACTCAGCAGTCACACACAGCCAGGGAGACACCTGGAAACATATTATGAGTATGATCCTCAGCTGGGAAATCAGTATACCCCTAACCATTTAGGCTGATGCCCAGTTCCAATTCATCTTAATGATGAATCCCTCAGAATCTTAAGGGATTCCAAAATCCCTTAAGAGGCTTTGAAAATCACAGCCTTTGATACTGCAAATATAGTTTTTAGGCTCTAGAATTATAAAGAGGATAGTTTCCATTTCAAAGTCATGGCAGCTTTTATTTCATAAGATTTAAGTAAGGCCCATGTGACTTCTATAAGCATATTTTTGCATTACAGTACATCTTTATATTTCATAATAGTGTTACTAGCAATACTGCATTAAAGTATCATGCTAGATCTGTGCTGCCAAGATGGGCATTTTCAAACACAACTTTATTATTTCTACTACTACTTTTGCCCAGTGGGCTTGCATAACTGTTAATCTTCTCTACATCAAGTTTTGTGGTCCTGCTCAAGGCAGTTGCTTTTTGCTCTCCCCTCTACTCTGGCAAAACAAACTTTTGAACGTCATGAAGAACCTCAAAACACTATTAATTATTAAACATTCATTAATAATTAGGTACAGTTTACTGCCTGACAGGGCCTGCTCCTGCACCACTGAAGTCAACAGAAATTTTGCCACACACTTCAACAGGAGCAGGATTATTGCCCTAGGCTGCAACTCTGACTAGGACCAAAATGGTCAAAACAAACGTGGTACTAGAGGAGAAGTTACAATAAACGATCTCAGGACCTGAGCACTGCAAAGGGAAGGTAGGGGTCTCAAGGTTAGAGGGAGAGCTGGAATAGTGAAGGACTGGGCTCTAGAACTAAGAGATGGACATTGTAATAGTGAGTTCTATTTTAGAAGGCAGGCATCCTTTATGCTCCTTGACAAAACTATCCAGATGCATGGAATGAATGTAGGCAACATGTCCATAATACATTTTACACCACCGCTGCCTCTTGCAGCGTTTTCCCCAAGCCTCCTGCATAAAGAATGAAGGGGGCAGACATCCTATTTTCTTGATATCTATTTCCCTGGGTTGATGGCTAAGATACAACATAAAAACCGATTGTCAGAACTGATGTGGAAACCTTGCAGAGTCAGGTGAAAAGTAATCCCCGTGACCCCACTGTTAATTCCAGGCCCTCTAAGTATACGTACATAGACAGCCCACACGTCCTTACATGCCCATGTATTTCTGATACCAGAGGAGAGGAATACTGCACAGACTGTTCATTGTGTGTGGAACCGGAGAAGGTGGTGTATACACAAACACATTTTTTAAAAAGTCAGAATGGAGTCACATCTATTTTTGTATGCGACCGTTAACACTAATGTTATTGTATAGAAGTACCCCATTATCTTGAAGAGGACTGTAGAAACTAAAGCCAACCTGAGCTGGACTGTAAGCTCCTCTATGCAAAAATCCTGTCTCTGCTTGCATTTTGGCAAGCGCTGTGCACAATTTTGCGTTCTATACTTTGTTTTTTGGATTAAGACAAACCTAACATACCTATCATATTGCCTCTGTGTGGTACAGAAATGAATCAAAATCTACCTCTGTTTGGTATTTTTAAAAATATGAATCCTATTTTAGTTAGCAATGCCAGCACCAAAAAATATAAAAAACAAACCAAAAAAAATCAACCTATGCTCATTTATAAACGGTAACAGGCCCAATCTTCACCCTTTCAAACCAAAGCCTGAATAAACAGTAAATGGGAGTTTCAATAGTAAACTCCCACTGATTTCAACAGGAGCAATTACACAAGTGCTGAATGCTTTTGCAAATCTCACCCCTGGGCTTTATCATGTGTGGTGAAGGTTACAAACCCAGACTCTTTCAGACTAATGGCGGAAAGAAGTTCCAGAGGCCAGGGCTTTCCACTGAGTACATTCTTCCCAGGCAAGGCTTTAAAGAGCAAGATCAACCATCATGAGGTCAGCATCTGAGAGGGAAAGTTGCACTCTCTTGGCCGGCCATTTTGACCACAAACAACAATAGATCCAATACGACAATGACTGCAAGCGATCTTGACAATTGATAATCTGTGCTTTACAGTGAGGCAATAATAATATTCCCTGCCCACAAAAGAATCATCTTCGTCTAAATTACGTGAGTCAGGAATCTCTTCTGATGTTTGCGCCTGAACATGTTTATATATTAAACAAAGTGTGAAAAGAAAACACATTTGTTTTTTTTAAATTGAATAATCCTAATCATTGTTAGCCCATTATCTTTACCCCATTACAAAGGGTAAAACTGAAGCAAGCACTGCAAATACTTCCTGAGTCAGTCTGTGCCCCCCTCTCCTCCAGAAAAGCACACGGAAGAGGACCAAAGGAGAGGAAATCTCCTCTCAGATTTAGCCTCAGTCACGGTCAGCTTTGTCTGCCTTCCTTGCCCAGAAGCAAGCTGCTGGACCAGTTCCCAAACCAAATGGCTATCCAGAGGCTTGCCTGCGGCTCTGGCCCTGCTCCTCATCTCCACGGGAGCCATGCACTTAGGGCTCCTGCAGCCACTAGCTGGCTGGGAGGCTCTCCACCACAGGGGCAGTGCAGCAGAAAAACACCATGGTCCAGAGGTGGATGATGCTCGTGATCCCTGGTTGCATCCCTGACACGCCCACTCCCCACTTGTGAATCATCACATTGCTCCCTATGGAGGTTGGAGGGATACACTGCTGCAGACCATGGCTGTCCTCTTCCCTGTCCACACTGGAGGGATGTGATCTGTGCAGAATGGGTTCCATCTGCATGCAGCTCAGAGGATACAGCCCATTGCTATTATGCTCCATTTTAAAACTCTGCAACTTCTTTCCACTTGCAAAAACAATTATCTAAAATTGACTGCACATTTCAATGCTCAGAGACATTTATGCAGTTCCCTTATAGTCTAGCCTGAATTAATCTAGAGTAAGATCACAGCAATACTACAGTATATCAATTCATTTTTTCCTATGACCACACAGCTCCTGGAACAAACAGGGGGAGGGAGCATTGCCCCCTAAGATGATCATTATTTCAGAGGACAACTTGGCTGGTGAAAAACCCTTGAAAACAAGAAGAATACATCTAGGTAGAAACTCTGAACATCTTTCCTTTTTACTACATAGTCCAGAGGCTTCCCCAAATCAACAGACAGCCAGGAGATTGCTAAAAATAGGCTTCTATACCCACCTGCTACAATAAAAAAAGTCTCTCCTGCATCCCCTCAGAGAGGGACTTCATTTAAGTTTTGGGGTTTAATTTTATTTCTATCGGGGGCTGGGGAACAATAAACTACAGGTTTTTTTATTATTATGCATATTATAGTGTTATATATTACTTAGATAGCGCTACTGGCATGCACATCAGTTTAAAGACCAATACTAGAAAGACTGATCCTCGGCTATGAAGAGTCCATCTCAGCATTCATTTAGGTATGCCCAAAATTCCTAGTCAGAGGAAGTTTGAGTTGCGCAAAGAATGCAGGATCAAACCCTAATATAGGGCTAAACATAGACAAACTGATTTACAGAAACCACAGTAGACAGGGGGCAACATAGCTCCACTGATTTACCTTAGCTGAAGATCTACTTCAAGGTTCCTGCCCCCCCAAGAGCTTATAGTCCAACAGACATGACTTAAGGTAACCATTCAAAAGACTGGCAGGTGGCAGAAAGGGCTAAGAACAGGACTAGAGGATATCAGACCTGGGTTCTTCTCCCAGCTATTTAACTTAACTTGTGCAAGTTCTCTCCAAAAGGTGTATACTTACTCCCTATGGTACCTACCTCACTGGGGCATAGCAGGTGCACAGTTTGCAAAGTGCTTGGACATCTTCCTCTGAAAGGATCTACCTATGTGTAGGTTATCACGCATGCCGACGTAACTGATTTGGATGTCAACGTTGGATGGCTTCACAAAAATACATTTTAAAGAGTGCTTTGGAAGAGAGACCCATAGAATCGTAGAACTGACAGAGGTGATCTAGTCCAGCCCATTGCACTCATGCAGAACTAAGTATTATCTAGATACTGACGGGTGTTTGTCTAACCTGTTCTTAAAAACTTTCAATGAAGATATTCCACAGCAGCCATAGATAATTTGTTCCAGTGTTTAACTACCCTGACAGTTAGGAAGTTTTTCCTACTGTCTGACCAAACTCTTGCTTTCTGCAATTTAAGCCCATTACTTCTTGTCCAGTCCTCAGTGGTTAAGGAGAACAACTTACCACCCTCCTCTGTATAACAACCTTTTGCATACTTGAAGACTACGGAATGTGTCATGTCCTCCGCCCCGTCCCCCTCCCAGCTCACCCGGTCTTCTCTTCTCCAGACTAAACAAATCCGTTTCTTTTTTTCCCCTCAAATCTTCCCTCATGGGTCATGTTTTCTAGATCTTTAATCATTTTTGTTGCTCTCCTCTGGACTTTCTCCAGTTTATCCAAATCGTTCTCAAAAAGTGTGGTTCCCAGAACCAGATACAATACTCTAGTTGAGGCCTTATCAGTGCTGAATAGAGCAGAAGAATTACTTCTCGTGTCTTGCTTTCAACATTCCTGCTAATATATCCTAGAATGATGTTTGCTTTTTTTGCAACAGTATTACATTGTTGACACATATTTAGTTCATCATCCACTATAACATCACTTGGCACACAAGTGGTAGGCAACTGTTCCAAGTGTAGGAGGCAGCAGGCCCAAAACAAAGCGAGAGAAGGACACCAAAAGCCAATAATCCGGGTCCCACTAAAGTCAATGGCAAATCTCCCACCGGCCTCAATGAGATCAGGATCTGGCCCAAAGAGAATAACAAGGAATCAGCAAATACAAAATCTCAAGAAGAGGGAAGCTGGGGAAAACACATCTACATACATTTGTGGCTGTTCTATCCACAGGTTGCAGTTGGCCTTGAATGACAAAAGAAAGAAACCAAAACAAATGCAGGAACCTCTTTTATTTGTCCATTCTCCCTCCCCCATCACCAGCACCTGTCACCCCACACACTCCCTCAAAAGCATATTTAGAGTAAAAACCTGAAGTTATCCATCAGCAACATGGCAGGACAATGGATTTCTCCAAGTATATGGTTTGCATAAATCTTGGACGGAAGCTGCTAAATATTTAGAAGGCTCCTTTGTGCCGGATGTTAACATACTAAAGAAGCCTGCATTGATCTGTAGAGTGTATATCACAAGCTGGGGAGACTACAGGGGTGAGAGTAAAGAGCTCCAAACAAGCCAGGATGATGGTGACCCTAGGTATTTGCTTTAGTCAAAAGTTTATTACTAAACAAACCTTTAAAAACAGCAATTGAAAATCCATTTTTAACAACTGATTTAAGTCATGATTAAAACATTTAAATCAATCTACCTTGATATTTCTACACTTAAAGTCTAGTGAATTACATTACTTAGAAGCTTAAAAGCTTAGAAAGCTGTATTTAAAAAGCACAGGAGTTATTTAGCTATACTTTTTCCACCATGCAGATTAAAAAAAATTATTATATCAGGCACAAGTAAATACGAGAAACCTGTTTCCTGCAAATCTGCTTTGAACTGATTAAATTGCACCTCTTAGAAAGTCTTGCAATTATGTTCCAACTCTGTTGCACCATGTTTCTCCATCAGAGAACGATACTCTCTTAGCAAAAGATCTTACATATGATCAGGTAAGGTTCCATCATTTTTAGATGGTTGGACCATTAAGGCTGCTGTAACTGCCCAATTTCTTAGAGTCAGACCTGTCAAATGTATAAAATGACCAATACAACCTTGGGGGCATATTCCTTGTTTAAAAGGAAGTGAACTTGTAATGACCATACTTACTAACATATGTTACAGTCAACACTTCATTTAGCCCAGAGGTGCGCTAAATATGTCCCCACGGGGTAAGCCAGAGGTGAAGGTACAGTTAACACAGTTTGACGGATCAAATCAAGTATGTCTAAATTAAGCATCTCCTGAACACTTATAGGGCCTGTTCTCTCTCTTCACAGACCAGAAAAGATGGGATAAACAGAAAAAAAGGGGGATAGGAGTTGTGGTGTCAGTGCTGACCTGCAAAGAGAACAGAGAAAAGGGAACACAACAAGAATAAGGGAGTATGAACGTGTGATGGGAAATTATGTGTACTTGTCTTACTAAATGTAGCTCTGGGAAACATTTCTCGCCTCGTTAAACCTATTCAATAGTGCACCCTTGTTGTAACCCCATTTAAATAATTTCAATTGGTTCTATCTTTAAATCTTTAGTAAAGCAAGTCAACTGAAAGAAAAAGTGAGGCAACATTTCTTCTACAAATGGAGTTAACCTAGACCACAGTCAGCGCAACTGTAACTTATTGATCAAAGCTAGTTCGGGCTTTTCTGCTTTGTCCTTCTCCAATGACAGAGATCACAGACTTTGATTTCTCAAACTCACACAGCTTTCCCCAAATCAACAGACGATTGATGTCAGCCTGGCAGAAGGATATAAAGTTTTCCCGTAATAGTCTTCCAAGTTTATCCCTTCTTCCCACGGCTCCTTCAACATTTCTGCTTTAAGGCAACTGAATTTTAAGTTTAAGACCTCACTTTTCCACATATTTTCCCATTAAAGCTTGTCCCTGAAAAGGCAGACAGTGTTAGCTATGCTGAGGATCTGCAGGCCAAATTCTGCCTGGACATGTACCCCCAGGCAACCCCACTAAATTCAATAGGGTGGCATGAGGTATAAATCAAGGCATAACGTGGCTCCATGCTACTATGCAAAATCTGAAAAGATTTACTTTGCACTGTGAAATCCCTTGGTGAGTAAAACACAGTTATAAGCTTTGTTGCAACTCTGACAACAGTATTTGACAAACTATGAATACTACAGTTTGTCACAGTGATTGAAGCAACAGAGAATATACTGTCAAAATTTAAGGAAACTATGTTTCCAAAAACGAGGCCTCAACCCTGCTTTGTGTAGTAAAACTAGTGTTAGGCAGTATTGTGGATCCATTTTCCTTCCTAAACACATCTCATTTCCTTTAAAATCACTCAGAAATTCCATTTTCATGTCAACAGGCTTTACAAGTTACAGATTCCTCATTAAATGCTCATGTATCATAGCACTAGCCAGCCATTCACAAACCTAGAATTATAAAATATAACTTTCAAACATGGTCAAAGAAAAAATGTGACAGCTTCTGCTATTACTCAGGTGCTTTTTCTTCTCCTCTAAAATTACTGGTTATGCATGCATTTCTGGGAACCAATTTAAAAAAAAAGGATTACCTTAAGAGACATTACATAGATTTGTACATAAGAATTTTCCTTGCAATGTTAAAAACAAGCTGTTAATATCTTATTTTATGCAATGATAGCCAAATAAACAGTTTTGTATTGAAAGAATTCTGATAATTTGTCAGATTTTTTAAAATGCAAATTCAGACACAGGAAAAGTCCAGAAGCAAAGTTCTGCTTTCAGTTCACCAGCGTAAATCCAGAATTCTCTATACATTGATGTCAATGTAACAGAGCACAACTTTGCCACATTTTCTTCTCAACAGCAATATGACCTTACTGCCAAGTATGAAACCTGGTAATAAGCCAATATAAAAATTCTAGTAATATATATAAACAAGTACAATTTAATGAAATACAGAAGGTGCCCAACTACCAGCAGGTATCTTACAATTTATATTGAAATTTTTATTAAAAACCTCCTTATTTCAGATTAATTTACTCACAAAACAAAAATTTACCAGGATTTTCATTGACTGGTAGCAAGCCAAGTATTCCAGTCTAGTTACTCATGATATCAAAACTTGCCTTATAAACTACTCAGCCAGTGAATTGTTACCATAGTGCTTAATCCCCCCCAGGTGATAACCCCTTTCTGGAGGCCAGGGACTGGCCGTGGCAAAGCTGCTAAGATACCCAGCTACCCAGAGATTCCCCTTAGCCAGAGGGAATCCCTATGTAGCTGGTGAAGCCTGCTTTGTAGAGTAGAGCAAAACAGCTGGAGGGGAGGCCAGGATTTTGTCCCTGAGAGTTTAAATAGACAGCACAAGCAAATGAGGTAAAGGCGAGTGGAACAGGAGCCAATACTGACTATAAGTTATCAAAATGGGGTGAGTGTCAAAAAAAAAAAGGGGGGGTAACAAGGAAGCAGAGTAGAAATAGTTACTGTCACATGCTCTGTGCAGCACGTACCTCACATCAGAGATAAAATCCCCCTATTCTATACTGAATTGGCATTGCCCTGCATTTTTTATACTATAATTAGAGTGGGTTTTTTATTAGTTACTAGTAATAAAGAAGTCCAAACACACACAGATACATTTAATCAATTAATCCACACTTCACTGCCAGCTTTACCAGATTTCAGAATAGCAGCCGTGTTAGTCTGTATTCGCAAAAAGAAAAGGAGTACCTATGGCACCTTAGAGACTAACAAATTTATTAGAGCATAAGCTTTTGTGAGCTACAGCTCACTTCATCGGATGCATTTGGTGGAAAAAATCTCTCCTCTGCTTTTTCCACCAAATGCATCCGATGAAGTGAGCTGTAGCTCACAAAAGCTTATGCTCAAATAAATTTTTGTTAGTCTCCAAGGTGCCACAAGTACTCCTTTTCTTTTTGCGAATACAGACTAACACAGCTGCTACTCTGACACCTAAATCTAACTCTGTCTAATCGAATTTATTGTCTTGAAGCGTTACTGATAACTCATAGCTCCCAGCCTCAGCAGCTCATTTATAATGAGAGCACTATAGCCATTACTTATATGAAAACACAGACTTGGCTCAAAAATTTGCACGTATCTTTGTAAATTATGCATATTACCACCAAACTGGATTAAAAAAAATAAAAATAATTTAAAAAAACCCACCAGCACTCGATCGTATCAGCTATAAACAAATATCAATTATGAAGATTTCCTTTCTTTAAATTAACGAAAGTTCATTAAACCAATGAGTGGTTTCCACGAAATAAACTATGTACAACTTCACATTGCATTCCAGAAACAGAGGAGCATAGCTGGCTAGTACCTAAGGCAGAATGGGATCAAATCATTCACGCATCTGGCATCCAAGATGGGAAGCTCTTTCAAAGAAGGGACATCTGTTGTTGCAGGCCTGCTCATACCATTTCTCTCTTGAAGAGCAGTATATAAAAGCTCTATATTAATCTTCCAGGAAGTTGCAATTATGTTTATGTTACTGCTTCTACTACTTAAAGAGTACAATGCAAGTATTATTAGCTTTCTTTGCCACATGAATTGAGTTAATGAACTGCATATGCAGTCACTATATGTCTAATCTTTATGTACGGCATCTGTGTACCAACCCAGTCTATCTTTATAGATAACGCTGCTGAATCTACACTGACATACTTTAGTCTAACATAATAACCAGACCAAAGTACCTTCAGAATACATCACCTATAAGTACTGTGATCCAACCGATGCTTTTAAAAAGAGAATAGTATAGAAAAATAGGGGTCTATTTTTTTTCTAAAGAAACATGCCTGATTATTTTTAAACTGTCATTGTTATTTTGGGGGATCAGTCTGTGAATGTGCCGCACCTCAAAATATGCATAGTAATATTGGACGCAGACACCTCTATCTATTTATATTGTTTGTAAGCTCGCTGACTATAAAACTGCTAATGATAACTTAACTTTGTTGCACTTATTTTCCCCTGTTTGCAACATATCACAAAAACCAAAATACCACACTAACAGGTTTGATTTGTATCTCTCCTATGGTGATGTCAATAAGGGATAAGTCCTGAAATAGAGGTATTAAAGCATGAGACCCAATGACTCCACATAAAACAAGGGTGCAATTTCTAATGGGTTTGGAAAATGAAGTTAACCAAATTATATCATAATGTTGGATACTTAACAGTAACTAAAGCTTTGTGGAAAAGGGATAAAGATCCAAACATATATGCCATGGAATAAATCTTACCAGACCATCACAGTTGCTAATAGCAACAGATGCTCCTGGGATATCCGTGATGTCTCCAACATATGCACAATTGGTCCACAGAGGCTCTTTTTTCCATATCCACTCTGTTGCGTTTCTAGTCTGACTTTTGTTACCAGCCTCAGTTCCATTTCCAGTTTCCACAGCGTCTTCATACCATTCCACTACAGCCTCCGGAGCCACCAGATGGGTGTTAGGCTTCAGCCTGAGATGGAATTCCCTTCCAAAAGCTGTGATGTTAAAATACAGTTGTTTGGGGCTTTGGGACACATCCCTTGTTAATCGTCTTTGATGGCTTGCGGAGAGAATATTGGAGATGAAGCTTCCATCCGCACCAGTGCTGATCGGAGTCACTAGCCCATGCAGCCTTGGTCTGATTTTTGGTAAATCTGTCCAAAAAAAACAAAACACACACAAAAACCAAAATTGGAACGAGCGTATAAGAACAAGTTTGAAAAATGGAGAACAGATACATAGCTACAGAATAGAAAACCACCAAAATAATGATGACCAAAGAAATTCACTTACAGCTGTGTCATGGACTCATCCATTGTATGTAAGTATTGCGGATTCTTCCCAACCATGATTAGTATTATGCAGAGACACCAGAAAACCAAGGAGCTACAAGGTGAATAATGCACTTGAGGCCTAAATTCAGAGGTGATGCAAGTTCGAACCTTATGCACTGACTTAAGAGCCCTTAGTACTATTTACATTCACTCCACTGATATATAAGGGAGTCTACCAGAAGGGCCAGAAGATATAAATTAAAGTAGGGTTGAGGATATTTTAATTTACATCTATAAAATGGATTGTGTTTCCCACACCAGCCCGGAGAGAGTTGAAGAAGGCCAGCTGGGCCCAATCAGCCAATTCAGCTGCAAAGAGAGGGAGATTTAGGCTGTGTGGAAAGCACTATATTAGATGGGAGCTCACCTGTGAAGGAACAGGGCAGGGCTTCTATAAAGCCAGGAGGCTGGTAACACAGCGGGGCAGCAGGGAAGAAGCCTGCACTCTCTCTCTTCTTGAGGAAAGGGAGAAGGAAGAGGGGATAGGAACCCAGGTGGAAGAGTTTACCTAGTAGCCCCAGGAGGAACTACTGACTAGGAAGGCTTATGACGGAGAAGCTTAAAGCAGCATGGTAGGAAGGAGTCCAAGAAACAGAGCAGTAGATTTGGTGAAGTCCCAGACCTTAACTGCTCACTGTAGGGCCCTGGATTAGAACCCAGAGTAGTGGGTGGGCCTGGGTTCCCTATCATCCATTGCAGAGTGGTATTGCTAGGTGCAGTGAACGGGAAGACTGCCCCAGTCTCTGTGGAATGACACAGCCGGGGAGCAGGCATGCAGACTGCCTGATGAAGCTGGTGCAGAAGGACTCTGGAAGACTCTTCCAGAAGGGGAAATCACAGGTTGACCTGGCCAGAGGGCTGAGTCACGAAGCAGCCGTACCGCAACAGAAGGAGGTGCCAACCAGTGGCGAGCAGAGGACCCAATGACCAACTGCTTACAGTACTTGAGTTATGCCAACTTAGTTTCCCTTTTATATAGAGATAGAATGGGTGTAAGCAGGCCTAGTTAGTGTAAGGGAATCTAATTTACGTCATCACTCTGTTTGACCTCAAAGTCAATCTTGAATTTCCTTCCTTTTGTGCCACAGTCAGGTTTTTACTGTTATTCTGACACAGCAATTTTAACCACAGAATTATTTCTCCCCCTGTAAATAAACATGGAGATCCAAACAGAAAGAGAAAATGTATTCGATATAATATTGCCCATCGTATTATGTGTTTAGAATACAATTTCAGCCAGAGGTCAGTCTTATAGATATGAGTTGCAAGATTTCCACTGACTTCAATGCAACCAGAAGTTGGCCCTTTAAATGAATCATATTTACTCATCTTATTACATCACTTCAATTCTAAGCACAGAGATTATAACAATGATCTGTATAAAAAGCCACAAATGTTTAGTACTTTCATGTGATAGCAAGAATGTTTAAACTAAAAGTAAATAAATAAATAAAAATTGAACATGGGCCTGGTTTTCAAAGTTGGGTGAACATATGAAGATATGCTAGGATAGACACTTTGACTGTAAGGCTCTAAGGCCTAAATTAGGTAGGTGCAAATGTATGTGTCCAATTGCACATGGCCCCCATATGATTTAGGCTTCATACACAGTGGAGACCAAAGGCATGAATTTTTTCCATTTCAAAGTACTCAGAAGATTCCTTGCTCTTTATGTGTAAGTGCCAAAATGAGTGAACGCCTATTTGCTTGGATTCTCCTTTACAAGAAGAGATTGTTCTACATGTGCGTTAAACAAAGTAGTTTGTTTCCTTGCACAGAAGCTTTCCAAAGAAAGTGTCACATTTTGTGCTGTAACTCGGCATTCTCAGAAAACTGATTTATAATGTAAAAATAAAATCTGAGGGATTCTTAGCTAGAGTCATCCCAGCAAATGCCACTGCAATGATTCATCATGTCAAGGTATTAACACAGCTGAGCAGACGGGAATCCTATCGGCTCTGACCTGTCCCTCCATGGCTCTCCATTGAATGTCTTTTTTACCCACTGACCTACTCTTTCCCTTCCTCCTCCTGAAACCTGAAGTAGAATATGGTCAAAGACACAGGAGAATGGAGAAGGTGACTTAAAACCAACTTTGAGAGATGCTGAGCAAGATCCTTGACCCTGCTCCAGTGATAGAGCAACTGTAAAGCCAGCACATCCAACACCCTGTGAATTGTACCTCCATAGCGGGGGATCCTCACGTGATGTAGGATCTGCTTTGGTGGCTCTATGTCATCACTGCTCCCTGCCCTAGGCACAGGGGAGAAAGGAGGCATAATTAGGATGCCTCTATACACTGCTGAAAACCCCAGCTGCCTAGCTGTTGAGGCTGTGTAAATCAGCATAATCCTGGGGCAGATCTAACTTAGCCCAGGCACCCACCAGATAAACATGCCCAGATTGGAGGGAGAGTAAAGGTGGGTTAAAGCCACTTTTGCCTACCTGCCCTCTATCTGCCACCATTGGTCAGAACAGAGGATTTGAGCCACAATTCCTACCTGATAAGCAGCAAAAGTAGCTGATCTGTAGGCTTTAAATTGGGTCCTAGATTCACATATTTGCAGGAGTGAATATAATGCTCAAAGGGTGCCAGAATGACAGTCCATGAAATGCAAGTCCTGTGTGTGTTGTGTAACAAGACAAGCAGTGGCAGTGCATGCTACCCCATAGTTCCTCACCAGTCTCCTGGAACAGCCACTTAGTTGGGAGAGGGTAACTTTTTCCTCCCTTCCCATGCAGTCCTTCGTCTTCTGTGAGACTAGCAACAAACTTGCTTTTTAGTGGTACATGGACAGCTGTCTTGTAGGAAGTTAACTGTTAAAGGACAGCTATGACTTATTTTAAATAAACCACCTAATGGAACAACCATCCTGAACTTAAGCCTCATGTGGACTATGGCTAAGTTACCCTAGGGAGGGTCTCTGTTTCTTTACTTCCCACCATATTTCCTCAACAGGATATACTGGGGCCTGCTATTTCTCCACTTTATACTGATTTTACACCAGTGTAACACCACTTAAGTCAGTGGCATTAACTCTCAATTTACACTAAGCATCACTGAGAGGAGAATCAGGCTATTAGATGTCCAGATCTCTTCCTGTGATGGTAGAAGGAATGGCATTCTCTGTGCAAGGGCAATGATTCTGGACCAAACTGCTGCAGGATATGAGTCTGAGCATAAATCTCACCACCTATGGAGCATGCTGTGAGGCACACCTGGTTCAAGGCAGAATTTCCTCAAATGATCATACAATAAAGACAGCCAATGCAAAAAGAATTAACCAGTTCCGATTCCTATAAAGTGGGTGGCGGAGGGGGTAGAGGGCAGTGCTACCTTCTTGGTACCATTTGATAGATCTTTACTATTGAGTGGATCAGATACTGATGCATGCCACAGAAATGCCTCTAAATAAACATACTTAATTAAACGCATTAAAACTTATCCATTCTCAACCTAAAACAGATTTGAATGAATAACAGAGGTAAAAGGCTCTCATATCCAATATCAATCCACTGAATAATCCAGAACCTATTTATGCAGACTACCAAGTACCGATAATGTAACTGGAAAATTCTCAATTGCTACATTCAACTATTTCTCCTAATTATAGTCTATTTCTTACCCTCCAAAAAACCCTCCACAACCCTATCATGGTAAAACACAATCCTGGCTTCAGAACACAGGCTGAGATGTACAGTTTGGCATCTTCACCCCTTTTCACCACTCCAAAGACTGAAATAGTGCCCCTTCCATGACACTTACAATCGCTGACAGCTTCATGTCTCAGAACACTAACCCATTCCCCACAGCTTGGATTACCTAGTTTTGCAGCCGACTTGATTCTGCATTAACATCCTCAATTTCTAACTGATATTACTAACAGTAGAGACAGTCAGGAAAAATAATGTACTAATAGCTGGTGTATGGAAATGGAAATTTTTCAAGCATGTTATGGAAATATTGCAGTCAAGGTTAGTGAAAATACCATAGTCATTCATACCATTCATTGTGCTGAAAACTACTATGCATACCACAATTAAAATTACCAACTCACAGTGGGATCTTTCCTGAAGGAGGCATTCACCTTCACCCATAATCAATACAGTCACATCAGCATTAAAAATGCTTTTAAACGTTATGCATACAATTTTAAGGCCTGATCCTGTAATCCTTACCTCATGCAGGACTCCCATTTAAAAAAAAAATCACTGGGAATTTTATGTAAGGGTCAAAAATTTTTATCCTGAGAGATGGAACCAAATCAAAACTCCAGATTCCACTTTTCCCTGAGAGTATTTGTTTGTTTTTTGGAGTAGGTAGGGAATAGGAAGCAAAGAAGTTGAAATCTGAACACATCCAAGTTTTGTCACTGGGCCCAATCAAAACTCTCAATCCTAATATCCCCCAAATTTCAGTGGGGCTAAATATCCAGGTCCATATTTCACATTTTAGGACCATTTCTACTTAAAATTCACTTACAGATCAATAAAACACAGTTGATTTCTTACTTTTACCCACAACAGAATTGGTGTATTTTTCACACAAGCAGACATCCAAAATGCACAAATGACAGCCTGACAATCAAAGCCTGAATCTGCAGCACATCTGAGAAATTACTTTGTACTTTTTATGGTAATGTTCCCAGATTTCAGTTTGTGGGGGCAAGAAAATTGCAGTCATTAATAATGAGAACAGCCAGCTGACCACAAGGAGGTGGGCATGAAGGGTGGGAAGAGACATATTAAAGTTTTTGCCATCAGCAGAGGACTTTCCAAGGTCTGTAAATGTTGAACTGGAAAAGGAAGTCTCATTTGTTCAAAGGCAATCAAAATTAAGTGTGACAAGCTTAAATACTGAAGAGAGCCAAACTCTTCCGCTGACTTCAGTCATCCTTTTTTGTAGACTACAGTTTATGGAAATGCTATTCCATCTGTAGGTGTTCTTTTTTTTTCCAATTCTCCATTTTCAAAGCTGCACTGTTTTGCTAATTCCAAGTTTCACTGATAAGCATGAGGAGAAAGAGGTGAATTTTATGTTCAAAATTGTACATTGTTTAAGACAAAAGTAATCATTTATAAAAATATCACATTCTTTTATTAAGTGTTCCAAAACACAGTCAAGTAAAGGATGCATCTGTAAGAAAAATATATTCATAATATTTTTTTAAAATCTAAACAATATTAAAGCATTAGCACGGCTGAACCACACAAGTTGACGTTATTTACCTTATTAGAACTAACCATAATTAAGATTAAAATGTCCTACACTTTCTTTGCACAACTACATTTGAAAGAGGGATTGTATCATTATGGGAGATTTTTTTCTTTTAATATAATGCATTGGCCAAATTTTGGAACCTGGGGAAAGTAAAGCACCAAATACACATATAAGTCAACTTATTTAGGTGCCTATTTTCTGAAATGCTGAATGCCTACACATTCCACTGAAGGCAATGAGTATTTAGCACCTCTGGAAATCAGGACAAGTTATTTAGATGTCTAATTAAAGGTAGCCAGTTTGTAAAGTTTTTGGTTTAATATTTCAGAAATTTCTCTTTGCTAATTATTACCAATAAATAAGTATTTAAACAAGGGCTTCTATCCTCCAACTTGAATCTGCACTGAGGTTGTAGGGCCATGGTCTGTCACCTGAGTAGTATCTGACCACTTGAGTCCCTTCACTGATTACTTTGAGCAGTTGTACAGTGTATTTAGTGCCAGTCAGGGTGGCAGAATCTAGCTCATAGTGATGAATTTATCATAGCATGACAGCAAGTTATAGCTTCTCTGCAGGATGAAATACAATAGCTACCATGTAATATTCCAAGGCAGAAGTAACAGCTTGGAAACCTGCAAGGATATGACATGACATCTGCCAGTGTTACTTTTACCACAAAGATATGGCTCTTTTGCTTCCACCATAACTACTGTTTGTTACATAATACCTAAGTTGACAGTATGCAATACTGGAGAAGGTAGTTATTTGGTCATTTCATCAGTAAACACACTATACCCACATCATATGAGAAGGATAGTGGTAACAAAACTTGGATTTGTGTAGAATAGATACCCTACAAGCTAAAAGGACCAGCGCAGCACATTATCAGCTTATTGGGCACAAAGGGGCATACCATTTTGCTTACTGTAATATATCTAGGGTGGGAGCACCCAGAACCAATTTTTCAAGGGAAAAACTGGGAATGAGTGTTAAGAATTCTTACACTTTCAGAGGAAATAAATGGTTTACCCCTAATACAGCTGTCACTTTTATCATGGTAGAACAGAGACTGTGATAAGCCTTATAAAGGGCAGAGGCAAAACTGCTCCAGTCGTTCAGCAAAGTATTTCTCAACACTGAGAAGGGTAATGATACAATCCAAACTAGGGACTCAATCTTACACCCCCTTGTCTTTGTTAAGTGTTGAGAGCCCTAAGAAGTTAGGAAGCAATTTTGGTTGCTCTCTTCTGAGCAGTCCAGCCAATTCAGACCCATCACACACAAGCTTCAGAGGAGCTGAATCTGGCACTTTTTGGCCAGAAGCAAGGTCTGAGTGAGTGGAAGCAGAAGATGAAATAAGAAAGATACCCTCAGAAGTCCCAAATGGGTCGGACATCAGTAGGAGCTGTGGTTGTTTAAGCCCTTCTAAAAAAAAAATTCAAGGTTTCTCAAGCAGGGTAAACAAAAACTGAGGCTCTCAAGTTTAGTGGCTAGTGAATTATTGCCCTCAATGACCCCATTTCCTGTACTGTGAACTTGACTCAGTGCTATTGGCAACTCAAGTATTCCTTTCCTGAGAGGCCATACAGGATTCTTTCTGGTATTTTCACAGTTCCTGTAGCATGACAGACCCTTTGCATCACTCCAGTGAAACTATTTTATGCAGATATGACGAGAAGCTGTTCACTCTCTCCAAAGGCAGCCTGCCAATGTCATTTCAGAGTTGGAAACCAAAGCATCCTTTAAGTGGTAGCGCTAACAGCACTGTCAACTCACAGCACGTACACATTGTGGAATTCTGGAGCACACAGAATGGAGATGCTGCACCAAATCAGGTTCCAAAACCATCTCACAAGAATGCTTTTCTAATTCCAACCTCTGAAAAGTCATATCATTCACAGTAAGATTTCTGCTTGACAATTATTGTGCACCTGCTCATTGAATTAAGTTATGTAGTAATGTAATACATTAATTTTGTGTTTATACATTCTATCTGGGTGTATTAAAAAAAAAAAACCTACACAGTTAAACTCATCTTAAATGACCACTCAGGGTACAAGCAAAGATCAGCTGCTTAATAGAGGCAGCCATAGACTAAAGGTCAAAGAAAAGTGTATAGGAAGCTGCAAGATACTTGAAAGTGGTTGCTACCTACTTGGAGACGGTTCTAAGACAGATTTCACTGTACGTATTTAACAGCAGAAACAATCAGATTTCTCAGGACCAAAGACATTTTAAAAATAATGGTTTAAAATGCCCTTTTAGTACAAATTAGGGCAAAAACCAGCACCGGATATGTTTTAAATGCAAAAACGCGTTTCTCCACCAAGACACTGTCTATTCAGGAAAATGCAATAGGTAAAGCAAGTCACTTCAATCTTGTTTGGTAAGCCTCCTCAAAAGCAGAAGATCTGAAAAGCTTATGGGCCAAATCTACCAGCCCAAGAAAGAGTCACAAAAGAGCCTGAAGGCAATGAAATCAATGTAGTTCTACTATGCAGGAGACAGTAGGCTGCAGTGAGCTCTCACAAGATGTCAAGCACTATGCAGCTATGCTCAACAGGAGCTCCAGCCACACCACTGTGAAAATAGGCTTGGGTACATGCGCAGACTATGAGTAGGACCAGAGCCGTCCCTTGGGTGTGGCAAATTGAGGCAACTGCTCTGGGCCCCGCGCTTTGGAAGCCCCACAGGCTAGTGCTGTTGGCTGAAGCAGTTAGTCCCGGAAGGGACGGGTCGGATCCGGAAGCGACGGATTCGTCACTTCCACTCCAGGCCCTGCACCCCCCCTAGAGTTGGCCCTGAATAGGACCAGTGAATCCATAATAGATTACAAAGGAAGCAATACTGAAACAGCACAGGCTCCTATTACAACCTCAGGATTAAGAGGAGAATTCTATCCTGACCTATCTCCTATGGAGCACACAGCCCAGTTATGCCCAGCTATGCATAAAGATACAGATTTGCCCCATGTATGCAAGATCGTATCCCTAGTCTCTGTGGGTGTCTCGAGAACATTCTCAAACCGTGGCAACTGAGACATGAAAAAGACAAAAGAGAGAGAGAGAGAGATCTATTTTCCAGGATAAGGATTTTTTTTTTCTGAAGTACGATATAATTTCTTAAAGCAGCATTTCCATATAGCTTATGGTTACTGAAATGCAAAAACAATCCAAATTGCATGGAAACAACCAAAAACAGAACACAAGGTCAGCAAACAGTTGGAAAAAGAAAAGGGGGGTTGCCAATTAAACATAAACCACATAAGTGCCTCATTTCCCATTACTCATAGGTACTCGTAGAAATTAACCTCAACACACTAGAATTCAGTGCCAGAATTGAAATTAAGAGAAAGACCTCCACAATTCAGGAAAATGCTTGAACTTGCTTTCTGAACACCTGGCATATGCTGAAAGGTTAAAACTTCAAATTGGGAGAGTTTGCTGGGGTGGAAGCATTACCCTCTTATGTATCACCTTTCATTTGAGAGTTTCAAAGCACTGTAACAAACATTAAGTAAGCCTCATAACATCCCATGGAAGTATTATAAACACCCTTTTCACAGATGGGTAAACTGAGAAATGCATACGGTTACACTCCCTAGGTCAAATACTAACCCAAGAAGAGAATCCAAGAGACCAGACACCTATTCCTATATTCTGCTAGCTAGAACACATTCCCTTCCATAAAGATAGAGGTCCAAATTCTCAGCCGGCACAGCTGTACTGAAATCGATGGAACTACTCCCATTTGCACCAGCAGAGTATTTGTTCCAGAATTTCCCGTCTCTTATTTTTACCACTGTCCCTTGAGAAATGTAGTAGTTCAAAAACAAAGTGATTTAAATTTGTAATATAGATGGCAAGGTTTTAAAGTGACCTAATGGATACTGAGGGAGGAACCTTTTCTTCAGGTCCCTTATTCACCCTGTATTCCACGCTGTCAACATAGCAAAATATTTCTTGCTTAAAAAAAGTTAAATGCTTACACACGATATCAAGACTGTTCAAAAACATGTTTTGCCCTTCCCAAAACTGAGTAGGTATTGCTTCCTTTTTTCAGAAAAGTACTCAGACAAAAAGAATCCCACATATCTGATTTACCATGAGATTTGAATGGCCGGTTTAAGCGTGCTCCAATTTTTAACTCTTGTTGGTTTTGTTCTTTTAAAAGGGAAAGTGTAGATTTTGTTGAAGTGTGAAGGTGAAAATGAGAGGGCATAAAGACAAATTATATTACTGCAGATCTATACATTTCTGCTGGAAGGAAGAATCTATGGTACAAGTGTGAAAATGTTGTTAGTCTGCACATGCACTAACAGTGTCTTCTTCAAGAAAAGAAGCTTAAATAAACTGACTTATTGAGCTTATTTACTTCACTTTCCTTTTCGGGGGAAAAAGGAAATAAAAATGATGCTTACCTATTTGGATCATTCCTTCTTTACCAGCCTGCAGAGGGGGAAAAAAAACACACACACACACAAAACTGTTAGTTTAATTATTATGTGCTGTGTTACTTACTGCAAAATATGTGTTTCTGGAAAGTGGAAAATCACTTGGTTTGTACTGCACAGTTGGTAGATTTCTGCTTTTGGTTTTCTGAGGTGGCGTTTTTCCCTAACTGAATAACCAGCTGTTCCCACCAATATACGAATAGACTCCATAATAAGTTTAACATAAATAGAGCAGCTAAGAAGTCCTAATTCTGAATGAACCATTCTATAAATTGTGACACTGTGCCAAAAAATAATTCCAGTGGTCAAAGAAAGGCCTTAAAATTAATTAAAGCTATGATTTCTGAAGAGTGGGCATGTGAAGGAATTATCAGGCATGTATGGTGACAGTTTTGATACCAGGGAAACCAAGGAAAGCAAACTACCCTTCCCTACCTACAGGCAGTGAGGTATCAAGCTGAATAGCTCATGCAAAGAGATGGGAGAGCTACATACACAGGATTCAGACAGCGCAGCCTGCTGCACCCTGCTGGAGTCAATGACAAAACTCCCAGCTGGCTGCGGGACAGGACTCAAGGTAGCTGCGGCCAGACTAAGGACTCATTCAAGTCTGGGGTTTACCTTGCTGGGGACAGAAGAGGGGACACTAAACTCTGCAAAAAGAAGGGGGAGAAGGGCAGGGGAGAGACATGCTCAGCAACGGGAAAGGGAAAAGCCAGGAAACGCTCCCACCACCACCTCCCCCGATCTGTCAAAGCAAACTTTGCAGCAAAAGGATTGTGCAAGCAATTCCCTTTTGACACGTGCATAATGGACCGCTCTCCCCTAAAGCCGAATGATTTCCTCCGCAGCCCACGCGTTTCCTCGCTGGCATGGGAGAGACCAGAAGACAATTACAAGCGCCTTGAAAAGAAAACCCCGCTTTGAATGGATTTCTTAAGGGATGAAAAGGAAAGGGGGAGAGAGCCAAGAGAACAAGCTTCCAGATTCATTCACGACTCCACATGCCCCGGGACAGAGGGACGGTGAGAGCTAACCAAGCGAACAGAGCCACTCTGCTGCTGTTGGCAATAGTCTTCCCCCTCCCTCTCTCGGCTGAGATTACTAATCACCGGAGAGCCTAATCACGGTTTACGTTATAGGGGACGCGCCGAGCTTTGGCAGCAACCCTTCCTCCGAGATCAAGCAGCTTAACAGTCAGTCCGCGAAACAAAACGCTATAAAGCCACCCCAGCGTTCCCAGGGGTGGGTGGACGTCGGTGAAAATAAAGGAAGGCAGCGCTATTACGCCGTACGGCGATCTAAGCGGAGGGAGTTCTTTGGCAGCAATCGCCCCTCCACGAGCCAGCACTGGAGCAGTTCGCCCGTGCAAGCCGATGCACGCGCGCGCACACACACACACACACACACACACACCCCCCGAGCTTTGCCCCCCGCCGCTATAGAAGCGGAGGGAGAAAATTGCTGCATCAAGCTTTGCGTACAGCGCTACGGGTGCGACATCGCCACTTACTCGTTCATCGGCGGAAGTCCTCACCTCTCCCAGGGAGGCTGCTACTAACAACAGGGACAGGAGAACCATCACGAGTCCAGATCCCTCCCGAGAACAACCGACCCGCGCTGCGCTGCGCTGCGCTCCGCGACGCCCCCCCTCCTCCTCCTCCTCCTCCCCCTCCCGCCCGCGCGCGCGCAGAGCCCCGGGCTGGCACCGGACGGGCGCTCGGAGCGTTCCCAGAGGGCGCCGCCCGCGGGGCCTTTCCCCGTCTCGGCTCCCTCCGGCCGGGGGCCGCTGGGCTGCCGGGAGCCGGGGCAGGGAGAGTCACTGCGCGGCCGCCTGTCGCTCGCCCCAGCCCTGCCTGCGCCGCGCGCCCGGGCGACCTGCGGGGCTGATAAAGCCGCCGGCCCCAGCCCCCGGCTGGGCTCCTCCCCTGCGCGCGCCACCCACGTCAGGGGCTCCCCTGGCGCGGAGCCGGCCGCCTCCCCGGGCTGCGCGCGCGCGGGCTTTGCCGCAGGTTCTCCCCGCCCGGCCCTCCGGCGGGCCCTGGGGCAGCCCGCGCATCCTGCGCTGCAGGGAGAGGCTGTCGGGCCCGATCCCGCACACGCTTCTGGGCGCGCTTCCCTGCTGCGCCGGGGGCAGGAGCCGGTCCCGTTCTGCACCCACTGCTGCCCCACAGCCTGTTCTCGCTGGTGAAGGGGGGGGGGCACAGCCGTCACAAACCCATACTCAGAAGGGAGCTTGTTCTCAAAAGCAACAGAGTAACAAATAAAATGCAGAAGTGGCAGAGTCTTGGGGCAGCTTATAGACCAACAGACGTATTGGAGCATAGGCTTTGGGGGGGTGAATACCCACTTTGTCGGGTGCATGTCCGCACTGCTAAACCCCCGAGCATCTCCCTTACTCTGTATTTAATGACATGGACCCACGAGCATGTATAAGCAGTTAGTTTATTGGTCTGTCACTTCTACCCCAGGGGATATTTTTTATTCGTAGTGTTCTGTCACTTACCTTGTCCTTTCTTCACTGTCAGCGAAGTAATAACTCCACAAAGCAAACAGCTTTGAGCCTGTTCAGCATATGCCCCCCTGTCTCTTCCATGCTCTGATGCCCTTTCAGTGCCTTTTTGTTTTTGTTTTTTTGCCCTGCAAGGCTCTATCCACCTGCTTAACTTTATGCATGGTAGGTAGTCTTGTTGAATTCAATGGAATTTGGCTGTACTCTTAAGGAAGTACTTAAAGAAGGTGAATTCTATTGAACTCTCAGTCTGCAAAGTTAGGCATGTGCATATGTGTTTGCAGGATCGGAGTCTAGCTCCCAGTCTGGTAGGTACAAGGATCCACCTGCACAGGACTGGGGCCTTAGAGTGGTAGACACTTTCACAACAATCGCTGTTGTGTTCAGTACACCTGACCTTTATAGTTGCCTGGAAAATGCCATGCACTTAGAATCATAGACTATCAGGGTTGGAAGGGACTTCAGGAGGTCATCTAGTCCAACCCCTGCTCAAAGTAGGACCAAAGCAGCAGTTGCCCCTATACAACACCAACACATTGATTGATAATTATGCAAGCAGGTGCATCTCAAAAGCAAAAAGATTTACTCCACAGACATATCTCTGAACAAGAGACAGGGATAGAAGTCATCCCATAAGTGGCTAAGCAATAGTCAGAGAGGGATGAGTTCCACAAGAGTCAGGATTATTCAACCTGCTCCCCCACCTTCTGCATTTTAAACACTGTGTGTATAAACATATCACCAAGTGATCTTATCACCATTTCTTGATGCTGCCCAGAAGAGGGAAAGACTAACATGTCTTTAATAGAGCAGGTCAAAATTTTTCTTTATTTTTATGAAAAGTTTTGATTAAAATTAGTGGTTTTTTCAATCAAAAATTGTCTTGAAAAATGTTTAGGTGTTCAATAAATCCCCCATGACCCAACAAGTGGTGGTGGGGAGGGGGTGGGATTGCTGAAAGCAAAACAAAAAAGTTAGTCTGAGAAACACTTTTGGACAAAAAAATTTCAGTTTTTCAGTATTTGGAGATTTTGATGAAAACCAGATAAAATTAACTGAAAATAGAAAAATATCCATTTTGAGATAGGACATCTTTGTTGAAAAAATATTTTGAATTAAAAATAATTCAACCAGACCTATTTTTTTATACTATCTTTCAGGAGTATATGCTCAGAGAATGGGCTGGGTTTTTGTTTATCATCTATTTACTTTAGTGTGTATTTGGAAGAGTTGAAATAAAAATGTTAGATTCCGGGTAGTCTCCTCATCATACCATTGTGTTATGTTCTTTGGTATTTAGTCCTGCTTACTGTTCATATGATGTTTTAATTATACAAAACTATAACTGCTTACTACTGGCCTTGATTTAGCCATGACCTCCATGCAGGCAGATCCTCATGCCTGTCTGGAGACCCAATGAAGTCAGTGCATGGGGTTCATGGCTAGATTGGAACCATGGTAAGTCTAACACGTATCATGCAGGTGAACCCCTACAAGATGGGGCCCTAACTCTATTAAACCATCACATTTACTTTAAAAATGAAATGTTGCAACTTCAGTTCTACTCAACCCAAGCTGCTTTAACACCAGCAGTTAAAATATTCTAGAACTATTATCTATGCTTAAGCCCCTTTGTTTTCAGGTTAAGCTGATTTTTACTGAAAAAATTCTGGGTTTTACAAAAGGTATTATTTTTCCCCCCAATTTGCACCCTACTTTTGTATCATTCAAATATATATATATTATATATATAAAAATAAACTTATTGTAATACATATACCTCATGCAATGTATTGTATTATCCTAATAAAATACATTGCATGAGCTATATGTATTACAATACATTAGTCTGTGTGTACATGCAAAGCTGCCTGTTGACATAAGGGTATGTATTAGTCTAGAAGATACACACAACAAACAGGCATGCCCACAAGTTCTGAAGTGCATGCGCATCTGAACGTACTGATGAATCTTACGCCCACCACGTACACATTTCAAGCTGTTAGCAGATAACGGTTTAAAGATCTGACATTAAAATGGGAAGAAAGTGAAAATCTGTATCAGAATATGTTTCAGAACACAAGGAGATATTCAAAAAGTTAAAAAAAAAACAGAAACAGGAGAAAAGGATGAAGTTGAGTGTGTGTGCTGAAATGGTGTGGACAAATTACTAAATGCAAATATTTATAGGCTAAGAGTTCTAAGTCTGCAACAGTAAACTGTTTATTCAAATGAAAAGTTTTATTTGGGGATTAGAGATGTATTGTTTTCTTAAACTCAGAGGTGCCATTGTGTTTTGAGTTCTGTTTTAGTTCTGCAGTAAACCACACTGAATTCCATTCATCAAAGTATTAATCTACTGAATACTTTTCCCCGTCCTTCAATTCACCAAAATAAATGCCAATATTTACCCAGAAAAAATAGGTTTTTCCTCCGATTTTCACCTCTTTCTGTTGTTGTAGTAATCAACCCTGATATATTCCCGGGAAAAAACAAAAAATAAAAACTGAAAAGGAAGGGCCCTGTTTCAGCTGCAACTCTAACATACTGAAGATCATCATGCCTCTCAATCCCTAGTTTTTTTGTTTTTTTTTTAAAATGACATCTTTGCTTTCCGTAGCATACTGTTTCTACGGAGCAGCCCTGGCAGATTTCTATTTTTCAGGGATTTACTTACTAAATATTATAAAGCTTTAATTAAACAAAGCATGCCTGCTCCATCACAAATTCAGATGGTAGCTTCCCTTCCCCCCTCCGCCCCCCACAAACTGTATTACTTCTTTTCAATGAGAAAATAGTAAACAATGGGATACCTTTGTGGGCCAACAAATAATTTAGGATACACAGACTTTATACTGCTGCAATACAGTTTTTTTCTGCATACTGTCATTCATACAAAACAAAAACAACTTCCGCCAATTATAGTCTATACATACTGATTCAATACAATTATATATTACACAATTATTCTGCCCTATCACTCAAAGATGTTGGGACAAGTAGTGTGGCCACGTTTTCTATATATTTTCTCTCTAAATAAGAGTATACACGTGCAACCTTAATTCAGCCTCTTTGTGCATATGCATTATGATAGAGTCTTCAATTACATAATCATATACTTTTTTTTTTTTTTTTTTTTTTTTTTTACAGGACCCCTACCTTATTCAATGCACTGAAGGGATGGTACTCAGTTAATGAGCAGTTATTCAATATTTTGTTTTCCCCTCGTTCTTCAGTTGGTGGCCCCAGGCCTTATTTACTGCACGCTATTCAAACCCTGCTCTGAAGAAAGAATTATGAATTTCCCCATAGGCTTTTGTATGGCACACACTACTTTGGTATTCAAGCTTTGGAAACAATTTTCACAACATCCTTTGAGATGAGGGGGTATTATTACCCCCATTTTAAGATGGGGAACCAACCCACAGAGAGATTATGGTCAAAAATATCCACTAATTTTGGGTACTCAATAGGCAGCCCCTACAACCTGATTTTTCAGAATAATTAGCTTTAGTTAGCACTTTACATATTGGAAGCACAGCTTCCAATGACTTCAGTAGCAGCTACAATTGCTCAGCACTTCTTCAAAATCAGACCCAGGGTCTCGAATCAGGCACCCAGAAAGTGAGGAGCACACAATTAGTGACCATCCATGATAAGTTTGGTTTAAGTGACTTGCCCAGCATCAAATAAGATTTCTGTGGCACAGGCAGGGACAGAATCCTGTTCCACAGGCCAGCATTCAGTTACTTTAACCATAAGACTCTTTTCTTTTCCTGCAATCCCCTGCCTCGTTCATTACACACATTCCAACACCAAACTGTGCTGTGAACATCTATCCACAAACTTGCCCCATTCAGTTCACTTCCTCACCCTCATGTCCTGCCCCAACACCAAGTGGTGGGACCTGTTGCCACTTAAACAGGGCAAGGAACCCCGGTGGACCAGTCTGTACCCCACTCTCGTTCCACAGCCTGCCAGGGATATTAGCTGATGGCTCCTCCGAAGAGCTGTGAGCACAGACATGCACCTGGCATGGTTCACAAACTCCCAACACCTGTCCCTTTGGTGGTGAGAGGGAGACAGGCACATCTATACAGGGTACATCAGGTTGCAACTCTTCTTCTGGCTCCTCCAGAATCTTGTACTGAGGTTCTGGCTGCACTTCTCCCCGCATCTCCAGACCTATTCACACACCATCTGTGGCTCCATAAAGTCACAGGAACTCCTCATCTATCTCCTCCTGGTGCTGGTTAAGATGGCCATCTATCACTCCAGGAGAAGGATGCTGGACAGAGGGGTGCTCTCAGACCGTAGGGTCTATTTCCGTTCCCTTGTCCGTTCATCCCTCCAGGCTGAGTTCCTCTGGGAAGAGTCCACTGACTTCTTGGGTGCCTCTGAGGAGCAGTGAGTGCTGTCTGAGCAGAGAACTGCAGTGTCCCCTTCCTTGATTTTCAAACTTTGACTTCACTCTCATTCCTGTTTTCTCCATTGCTATGTCCTGAAATCAACTGGAACCTGGACTTGGTATTCCCTCCCCTTTGTTGAGGGGGAGGGCCTTTAATTTTGGGCGGGAATATACCAGTACTTCAAAAAGTACATGTTCCCAATGCTGAACTGTGTCCTGTGAACATCTGCACCTGCTCACTCGCCACACTATTCACTGCCTCACCCTCATGTCCCACTCCAACACCAAGTGGTGCCACCTGCAGAGAGTGGGGATGTCTGGTGTGCCTGCCTGTACTCCAACCTAGTCCTGTGGCCCACTAGAGATATCAACTGGTAGCTCCTCAATAGACCTGTGAACATGAGCATGTGGTTGGTATGTTCACAGTGTCTCCCAGCACGTGCCCCTTTTGCAACAAGAGGGAGATCTTTGGCCCCTTTACTTGAACTCACATTTAATACAGATTTCTACACATTAATATTTTTTCAGACAACCACAAAATGAACTGAACTACTATCCATATGAGAAGATCTGTACTTTAAAGCAACCAGGTAGTATTTTTTACCTTGTACCTTTCAGAAATGACATATGCACATATTGTTCTTCAATAAATATTAAATTCTTCAGTGACAGTTCCTGTGAAATATGTATTTAGAAATCAGCTTTCCCTTTATCACTGATTAGAACTTTGGAGCACTGCTGTGTTCTTTGACATTCTGACTATATGCTTGTTCTGTCAGGATTGGTCAATTTGAAAAGAAAATGATTCCATTGTTCTTAGATGTAGTTATCCTATTAAAACAGGCCATTAGAAATAAGGACAAATATTTAACACTATGGTTCTCTTGTAGGATGTCAGATTTGGAAATGGAAGATGCTTTGTGATTACAGAAGTTGGTTGGTTTCCTATTGCACTGGAATTGCCATAGCAGATCAAACCACTGGTCCATCTAACCCAGTATTCTTCTTTAGCAGGGTCCAATAGAAGCTGGCAGAGAAAGGTGCAAGACACCCTGCAGAAGGGCAGTCATGGATTCATTTTCCCTCAAATAGCACATTTTTCGTTAGTAGAGGTTGATTTGTGCTCTGAAGCAAGAGGGTTTATAGCCCTTCCAAAGCCGTGGCTTTTTGTTGTTGCTGTTGAATCAAGGCCTTAATGTCTAATTCCCTTCAACCATTTATAATTAGGGTTTTACGCTTCCTTTCCCTATGAAGCAGAGCGAACCAAAGGGAAGTTCAGTGTCAAATTCTGCTCTGATTTACTTACATCCGGTGCAGAATGGCATGACCTTTAACTCTGCCCCAGACAGGGAGACAGGCTCCTCAACAACATTCAGTAGAACCTCAGAGTTACAAACTGATCAGTCAATCACACACCTCATTTGGAACCAAAGTACACAATCCAGCAGCAGCAGAGACCAGAGTATAGATATCTATCTATCAAGAGAGAGAGAAAAAACACAGTTCTGTGTTAAACGTAAACTACTAAAAAGGGGGGGGGGGGGAGTTTAAAAAAAGATTTGACACTGTTTCTGTTTGTTTCATTTAAGATGGTTAAAAGCAACATTTTTCTTCTGCATAGTAAAGTTTCGATGCTGTATTAAGTCACTGTTCAGTTGTAAACTTTTGAAAAAACAACCATAATGTTTTGTTCAGAGTTACAAACATTTCAGAGTTACGAACAACTTCAGTTCCCGAGGTGTTTGTAACTCTGAGATTCTACTGTACTCCCTCATTCCAAGGAGCCCACAGACCACCTCTGTGATAGCTCCATAGGGCTAGGGCTTGGGCTTATCTGGGAGCCATGTTGTCACTTAAGGAGCGGAAGAGCCCACAGAAGAGCAGCCTCTAAGGGTATATCTACACTGAAGAAGAAGAAGAAAAGAAAAAAAAAAGACCCACAGCAAGGGGGAACGGTCTTGGAGCCTGGCCTCCAATTCAAGGCTGAATGTCTGTGCAGCTGTTTTTAGCCCTACAATGCAAGCCCTAAGAGTGAGAGTCAGCTGACCCAAGCTCTGACACTCACTGACACAGGGTTTGGTTGGTTGGTTAGTTTTTGCACTGTGTAGACATACCTTAAGTTTTGAGCCTATTCCTTGGAATTCACGTTTGGGGGCTGCAGTTCCCCTTCAAGGGTGGTCTCCACAGCTCTCTTGGCCCCTCTGTTCTCCACCATATAGGCTTTACCATAAGAGGGCACTATAGAGCTGGGTGTTAGTCAGTAAATGCATTAATCTAAGCTCACTAAACACACTTGGTCAACTTTTCAGTCTGCTGGAAGCTTGTTTAATTAACAAAAACAGAAAGATTCCTTTGAATGCAGAGGTCTAAGAGTTATACCTTTAAAGCTGAGTTTCCATTAAGATAAAAGCACCAGCTTATACACCGTGCAGTATATAGCCCATGAAGAGCAGAGATAATTTTTTCACATCTAATCAGACTGGGGCCTCCTTCTGCTAAACTCTGTAAACACATGAAATAAAAAAATAGATCGTAAGCTCTTTGGGGCATCATCTAAGAGCTGGTCTACAGTAGCTATACTGGTGCAAAAATCCTTCATCTGAAGAGGTGCTCACCAAATGAATTGTTTTAAAATAAATGCTGACTCTTACTAGGTGTTTGTATAGCACGTAGTGTATTGGAGCCTCAGTCTCGGCTGAGGCCGCTACACACTAAAGCAATAATCATTAAATTAATAATATAGTTTTGGGTCTGTAATTGCTACCACCGTTACTGCTAATTTTGGGCTCAAATATCCCACAAAAGTGGCAATACATTGATTTTACTGAAAAGATTCAGATGCAAGGCATTTCCCCACCCTCTTCATTGCAACTCACTACCAGAGACCCCTCTTATTTGAGACCCAGTTGTCCCACACAAACTTCCTCTCATTGTAAGTTGCTCATGTCATGAATTGGGTCTCAAAACTAAAGAAATCAACGATTATTTCCTGTAACAGGAGTTAATCCATGGTCATTTAAAGAAGAGGTGTATTGTTGTGATATGGCCTGAAACAAATGCTATTAAAGCAATGGAAAAAGGAACTGGAGAGAGAGGACCAGGTTTCAGGAGGAACTTAACCAGGGGTAAGGGATGAAAACTCGAGATGAAAACACTAGCCACTCAACATGGTCAATAAAGACCTCTTTCCTACATCTCTGCCTTCCTGCCAACTGCTAATGAAACAATGGACAGTTGGTATTCTCCACTACTGTTAAGGTCACAAGAGTTTCCCGTATAGCCCGTTCTAATATGTTTCTATCTTTAATTTCAAAATTCATCCTATTGTCCATTTGCCTCAGTGTAAAGTGACTATAAAGTGCTAGCATGTCAGAATGGTACCACTGTACACTCACTATGCACTAGAGTAAATGACTACACAACATGCTGGACAATGGTGAATTATTCAGCTCATTGGTGTCTCTATTACCAGCTATACTTGCAGCTAGGATGCCTCCCTTGTGGCCATGTCTAGGAATTAGCTCCACTCGAGGTCCAACATCCCCTTCTGCTCCTCGCTGCACACCCTGCCACTGCTTGCTCTTTCACTCTCTGTGACTCAGGCTGATTGATCTTCATGGCTTGGCCCTCCAGGCAGCTCAGTGTGTGCTTTCCCCTTCTGAGGTATTAAAGTCTCTTCCTCCCAAATGGCAGTCTTCCCTTCGCTGCCCAAATCATACCACTTCCCCAACGGCTGGTAGAGGAATCTGGGCCTGCCCTCTATTCTAGGTTTCAGCTCAGGGAGCCTCTAATCAGCAGCCAAGGTCTGCGCCCCTTAAACCTTGCTACTTTTTCCCTGAGCCTTTTCCTACACCTTCTCCACCTAGTTTCCTTTCTTTCCTTCTCTACTGTCCACAGAGTGGCTACAGGCCCCCCTCACTACAGCCCCATTCTGCTACCAGCTTCCTGATTTTATCCTACCACACTTGTTCCTTCACAGCTGGGTTATATCATCATTCAGTGGTTATTGGGGCCAGCTAATTTCCCTCAACTATGGCTTATCTGGTTAATTGGCCTCGCCTCAACCTCATTAACCCCTTCTAGGCTGGTGTGGGGTGAACACGGCATCACAGTCTCTCTGAAGTAGGATGTCTCCTCATTCTCTTGCTGGGACAGGGTAGTTCCACACCACACCCAGTGTGAGCCAGTGAATAAGTTACACAATCTGTTCTTAAATGTTTGTTCCCCAACTCTTCCCAAAGTTCCAGGGGCTGCACCAACATTTTAAATTTAAACCACAATGTGTATGTATGTGGCATATTATGCTGTTTAGGCTTTTCAATAAGAACCATATGAATTAGGAGAGATTTACTTACATGAGACCACAACACATGGAAGCACATAAACCTCTGTTTGAAGTATCTCACCTTCTGATGATTTTTAGTCATAATTGATTACTTTGTTTTAAGCCTGAATATTGTATGGTATTTTTGGCCAACAAATAGGCAAGCTTATTTAAGCTCAGTACTAGTAACACATTATAAACTACCAAAATATCCTTTGTTATCATGAAAGCATAGGACTTGAAATGAAAAGGACTTACCAGCTTATGGAGTCCATCTCCCTGCTAGTGCACAACTGTTACCTACAGAACATTATTTAGTATCCACTGTAGTTTTAAATGTCTCTAGTTGGGAAGATTACATCACTTTCTCTGCAAGACTGTTTCAAGCCTAGCAGATCGCAGTCAGGACGTTTTTCTGATATTCAGTCCCTAATTTTCCCTTTTAATTTCACTCTTTTTTCCTAGTTATTCCTCCAGTTTAAATAATTCCTCTAATTTTATATGATAAATACACACCTCTTAATTTTCCCTCAGACAATCCCTCCAACCTCTGATTGATTCCCCCCCAACCCACTTCTTGGCAATTTGTCAATGTTTTTCCTGCTAATGAGGTGCCCAGAACTGAATAAAATATTCCAGGTCTGGTTACTTCAAACATATAGGACCCTTATCTTGCTGCCATTAAAATCAATACAGAGGGACAACCTCTCTGCTGCTTGATATGGCAATTCTGCTCATGCTTATGCAGTTTCATATTGCAATGGCCTTTTTGCAACATCACATTTAACACTGAAATCTAATTTGTTTTCCAAGCATCTTTAGGCTTCTTTGTTATGATCTCCAAAACTGCATAATGTAGCTTTCCTCCCCTGTAACCCCACCCCGAAATTATTCTTTTAATAGGTTTACTGCAGCAATACAAAAAGATTTCAGCTAAGGGGTCAGCAGACAAGGATTACTAAACACTTCTAATGGAAGCACATTGTAAATGAAATACATATATTTTCTCTTTCCCAATACATTAAAAATGAAAATATTACACTGCATGACCTATGCTTAAATGTTTTTAAAGATACTATTAATCTGACAGATCATTAAATCAAGAAACATAGTAGACCTATTATTTTACAACAACAGTACAAGATTTATGGGGTGGAGATTTAATCACAAAACACGAAATTGCACTTCAACACTAGAGAAAAATGTGGGCCATGAAAACTAAAGTTGTAAAATATTTTACAAGAAATAAAAATTGGGGAAAAGTTAAGGTAATTGAAGAGGCAGGGCATGGGATCACCTTGCATAATAGCTGCATTTCATAAAATTGTTCTTGTTTTAAGATGGTTTATTTGGAAGCGTGTGCCAAATCAATAGTTCAATTAACACAATCTAATCATTAAAAGAAATGAATACAGCACATAAATGCTTATTCTAAGAATAAGCTGGAACAGAAACCAAGCAAATCAGTGCCAGAGATGCTGATATATCAAAGCAAAGATTATTTTGTGTGGTATACAAATAAGAAAGGACACCAAAAATTTACTATTCCCCACCCAAAAATAGAGTATATTGTAAAATGATAATTGCCACTGGGCCAAATTCAAGAAACAGATTATATACTGGCATAAACTCTAACCTCCAGGTGTAAATTGTAAATGTTACCACTGGGGTCAGCAGAAACCAATGCCCTAACATTTACAACCCTCCAGGTGTCTAATGAGGACATGGAATTTCATACTCTTCAGTGGGGATAGACTAGATTAACCTTGCAGTCTCTTCTAACCCTTGCATAATGACAGGTTTCAGAGTAGCAGCCGTGTTAGTCTGTATTCGCAAAAAGAAAAGGAGTACTTGTGGCACTTTAGAGACTAACAAATTTATTTGAGCATAAGCTTTCATGAGCTACAGCTTATGCTCAAATAAATTTGTTAGTCTCTAAGGTGCCACAAGTACTCCTTTTCTTCTAACCCTATGATTCTATGACAGTTTGAATATTATGTATGCAGCACCCTGCATGCCAAACATCACAGATAAAGCATGGTGCAAGTATTCTGGTTCCTCAATAAGAGGCTGCAGTGTTCGGGATGACCACAAGGGGGCTGACTTCATTTACTTCAGAGGGTCGGGGGCGGGGGTGTTTGTGTTCAAAACCAGGGTGTGTTTGTAGCGTGAAAATCACCCCTTATGCAGAGGTACAGCATGAGGCCTATGCAACACTTAAGGCCTCATAATAGGTTTTAAGTGGGGTAATATTCTTTGTACTGACCCTCTCCACAGGGGGAATATCACCCTGCATGAGCTGTGCATGCACTCACCTTCTGTTTCCCACATTAAGTGTCTGATTTTGACTAGCACACAGGAGCCCTGCCTCATAATCTATACAGCAGATCCAGTGTATGGGATGTGTTCAACTGAGTGAATACTCATGTATTCCTTTGTGATTATTCTAACACACACAGCTGTAATAACGTGTTTGAGTTATCTATGCCCCGCTCCTAGCGCCGTTCTTCTAGCCACCAGCCTTGATGTCCAACCCTCTCACTTTTCATCTATAAGCTCCACATTCTATATAAACACTGTGCAACCAAGTGGCAAGTTGTGTAGCCTATGGGAGTCTATCACAGTGGGTATTTGAATACAGAGATGCAAGTGCCTACACAACTCTTTACCCTTGTTGCACAGACATGAGCCAGTCAGCAGTTACTGGTCTGCGTAGATCAACATTCAGAGGTCTCAACAGGAGTTGTATTTACCAAGAATTTTTTTTCCCTCAATTGCCTGCAAAACTCCCGAACAGTGGCCTCTGGGCATGCCCATGATCCTGCATGCTGCGACAGTCTGGTTCAAACCCTGCCTCATTCCATTCAACTGGCAGCTCAGGGGGGTGGAGGAATTGTCCAACATCCTGTGTGTGAAACTGCATGGAGGGGCACATGGGAGCTTTGCAGCATTGGTTGGGAGTGTGGATGGGTGTTTTGAGTCACATTGTACATGACATGGAGATTTCTGGTTTGTGGGAAATTCTGAAGTTTGATTTCATTCTGACTTGGAAGCCTGTCTGTGATTTGACAAAAAATCATCTAACCCAAGATGTTTTCATGAGACATTTCAGGTTCAATGCATCAGAGTTTCATCAGAAAATGCTTTACCTGGAAAATTTCTCACGAGCTCTAGTGAACTATAGTCTGGGAAAGCTGTACTTCCCACTGATCTTTAGACTCTGCTCTGGTGGCTAGGAAAAACAATGAACTACCTCATTATCACCCGCCCCTTACATGTTAATTTTATTTAAGTAATGCCCCCTTTCCTCACCCCTTACACAACTTTCCCTGCCCTCTCTAACTCCAATTGTATCTGTTTGTGCAGATTTCCTTTCAGGTGCATTTTATACCTCAGTGCCCCATCACAGGTTTGTACCATTATATGTTAACATGATAATTTGCACCCACCGTTGTAGCAATTCTGAATATGTCCCATTAGCATTATACTCCCTTGAATAAGAGAAGTAACCTCTTCCAATGCAAAATAAAATAATAATAATAATAAAATAATAAAATAATAATAATAAAAAGACAACTCTTTAGAAAGATGAAAAGGCAGAAATAGCTGCTCAACTACATTCATGACAAGATGTGATCTAAGTCAACAGGGGGATGTGAAAGCAACAGGGAAGAGCACAACAGAGAATAAGCAATGGAGGAGGGGGGTTACTATATCTGAGGACAAAATTTACTTTGGGGATAGAAGTAGAAGGCAAAAAGACACCCCTTTAACCTGCACCTAGGCAGTGCAATTACATTCATGGAAACGGGATCTCAACCAGGTTTAGCTGAAATGCTGCAAAGGACATTTGGGGTGAGATTAACTTCCTCAAACAGACTAGCTTGCTAAATTAAGTTTAATCTCTTTAGAAATCATGTTATGATTTTGTTTTATATATAACCCTTTTATTTCTATTATCTTTACACACTAGCTCTTGAATCTTTAACCTTTGATAATAAACTTATTGTTGTTTTCATTATAATTATATCTCAGTGCTGCAGTATTATACAAGTTTGAATCATTTGAGCTGGAGTGTCCGCCGTTCCTTTGGGAATGGAAAACCTGGACACCACTGGGGGAAAAGGACTGGCACTCTTCAGCTTGGAAAAGAGATGACAAGTGAGAGGAGGGGATATGACAGAGGTCTATAAAACCCAGGAATGGTGTGCAGAAAGTGATTAAGGAAGTGTTATTTACTCCTTCACATATACAAGAACAGGGAGCACCAAATTAAAATTAATAGGCAGCAGATTTAAAACAAACAAAAGGAAGTACTTTTTACACAATGCACAGTCAACCTGTGGAACTCATTGTCAAGGGATGTTGTGAAGGCCAAAACTACAAGGGATTCGAAAAATAATTAGGTAAGTTCCTGGAGGATATGTCCAACAATGGCTATTAGCCAAGATACTCAGGGATGGAACCCCATGCTTTGGATGTTCCTAACCTCTGACTGCCAGGAGCTGGGAGTGGATAATGGGGTGGATCACTCGATGATTGCCTGTTATTTTCATTCCCTCTGAAGCACCTGACCACTGTCGGATGACAGGATACTGGGCTAGATGGACCATTGATCAGACCTAGTATGGCCATACTTATGGCAACACTTCAAAGGGGTTCGGCTGCTGGGGTATACCTAGTATTAATCTACAAGGTAAAGTAAAGGCTTGCAGAGCCCAGAGGAGACTATGTAGCTAACCAGCTAGCAGGGGCAGGGAACTGACACCCAGTTACCCATAAGCAAGTTTCCCTGTTGCTGGAGGCCAGCGTGGGGAGGAAGGAGGGACAAGGTGATTTACAGTTCTTGGCACAGTGAGAAGCATTACACAAGAGAATTTTGTTTCCCACCCATGCAAATATAATAGGAGTGCTATCATTATTCTGCCTACAAAGTGACCGTTCTTTCTGAATCATTTACTATAAATTAAGTAGAAGAATGATTTCACGTATTTGAATTTCAGACATTACCACAGTAAACCATTCTCTTAGGTCAGCCAACCAGGCTTTGGGACCTTGATTTCAGCAACACTGAATTCCCAGGACTTCATAACCAGTGAAGGTCACATAGTGACGAAAGTATGACAAATGTTGCAATGTTGCTAAAGCATCTTGGAGCAACCATTAGAGATGAACATTTTTTGTCATTACTAGAACTGACTAATGATTGCCAAATCAAAAATTCTGGATATGTTTCAATAATATAATTTTTAAGCCAATTTAAGCAGGAATGTTTGCATAAATAGCACATTTAAAGCAATTATTGAAACAATTAGTGGAAGCATTCGGAATATATAAATGTGAGAATTTGCACTTGAAACCTGATTTTAAGAGTAATGTTCATTCATTCAGGGAACAGAAGTATACCATGTAACCTAAAGTCTGTGTGCAGTCAACACAGCTCACTTATTGAATATTCACACCAACTGCTTTTGAACAAGCTGCTGACAAAGAATAAATATGAAAAAGAAGAAAAACAATCCAGAAAAATCACACTTTGCTTTCAAACAATTCATGAATAGATAAAAAGGCAAACTTTGATGAATAATTGTTCACCCATCACCAGTCTAGGAAAAACTGGACACCTTGATGTAGAAGGGAAATGCTTAATAGACCAATGCAAGTTCACTTTCCCCTCCAGTTTCTCGTTGATTTTTGTTGAGCATTTAAAACCGTGCCACACACTAAAATGAAGTTGAACTTTGCCCTAGTCCCATAGAGTATGCAATGTAAATTCAAGCTGACAACTGAGAAGGGTCGTCAGCTGACGAAAAAGAGGGGAGAGGCAGGACTGGCTCTAGGCACCAGCAAAGCAAGCACGTGCTTGGGGTGCCACAATTCCAGGGGCAGCATTCTGGCCGTCCTTTTTTTGTTTTGTTTTTTTTGGCTGGGGCATTTACTCTCTCGGAGCTTGGGGTGGCAAATTTTTTGCTTGGGGTGGCAAAAAGCCTAGAACCGGCCCTGGAGAGAGGGAGGACAAGGACACCAATAATAATGAAGTCACAAGGTTCCTCAGTAAGGGCCAAGTTCTAATGTCCTTAGTCATGTGATGTAGTATTTTGTTCCATAGTAATCCCAGGTACATCAATGAGACTACCAATACTATACTGTGAGTGAGGCTATCAGGATCTGGCCGTGAGGCATGAACACATCTGGCTCACTCCAACTATATTTTTTGCCATTAAAGCCAAAACCACTGTTTAATTAATCACATTTCTAACTGAATTTTCGGGGGGTGGGGGGGTGGGAAGAAAATCCTCTTGTATTTTCCATGAGCCTGATTTCTTTTCAACCACTGATTCAGAAATAAAAGGCCCTATAAGGAGATGGTTTATATGAATCTAGGCAGCCACTTACCAGTCATGAATAGAATGAAGATCAACTAGCCAAAAAAACAAAAACCCCTAAGAATAAAAAGCTACATTCTTCATTTCCATTTTGAAGTTTAAAATAAATAGTATCAAGCTAATTGGCTTCCTCTACATTAGGATGCATCTTTCAGGACAATAAAATGGAACTTCCCAGGGACTGGTTCAGCTGAAATTTGAACTTCCCTATTCCCCAGGGTTAGGATTTTATCTAAAAAGACTAGCTCACTGGAATCACTGGATGTAGCCACATCAGTCATTTTTGTTGCTCCTATTTCCTTGATTTTATTACCAAAGGTCATGTCATAAGTATAAAAACAACCTAAGACGGGTGCCAGTGCTCTTTTATTTTGTAAGCATTCTAATATTGACCACAGCAGAAGACACAATTATTCCTGTAAACTACTAATGGCTCAAAGAGCATTTTAAACAGAGAGATCTGCAAATCTGCAAATTATGCTCCATACTCCGAAGTCTTGCATTATATGATGAGTGCGTGTTTGTTTAAAAGAGATTCAATCATTTTAGAAAGTTATTTTTGCACTTAACAGACTGTGCATTCTGGCTCCAATCCAGCAAAGCATTTACCCACATGCTCAACTTTGAGCACTTGAGCATCTCCTTTGAACTCAATGGAGATTTCAGCCGCTTAAACACAAAAAAACCCCCAGAGAATAAATTTAAATCCGTTGCTGATAACATTTCATGCTGAACCAAATCAACTCCAGTTAAACCTATTATCTCACCTCACTGTTAGAGAAGAAAGCACAAAACGTGACATTAGCTGCAGTTTAAGGAAACAAGAACCACCTCAGAACATTAATGAAGACTCCACCCTATTTACACATTCTCAGCTTTGAATCAATTACCTACTGTAAATCTATCCCCCTCAGTATTGACAACAAAGCTGGACATAAACACTAATAAACACTAACACTGGACATAAACCCTAAACACAGCCAATCAGGGCCACTGTGACTCTGGATGTTTATTACTTTTTCACAGTTATGTGAGATTCAGCCACACATCTTTCATTGACTTCAGGGGGTATTGCATAGCTAAAACCTGAGTAACCCTTCATAGCTCACGAAAGCTTATGCTCAAATACATTTGTTAGTCTCTAAGGTGCGACAAGTCCGCCTTTTCTTTTTGCAGATACAGACTAACACGGCTGCTACTCCGAAACCTTCACAATTTGAAGCTCTGTATAACTCCATAGTTAGAGTGAAACTAGCTTTACTTTCAGTTGCTTAAAATACTACAGAATGGTCCCTGTTAAAGAGCAGATTTCTTCCCAAAGTGCAATATATCTGAGCTATGTTACTGCAGTTGCAAATGTTCGTTTTCATGACACATCCATTTTAAAACCATGCTTATTCGTCAGGCATATTTGAAGTGGGACTTTCCATAGCAAATGATTGAAATAAAATAATTAGGGACTAAGATTTTAAAATCAGTCAAATATTGCAGTGAAGGTGTACATTTAAGCCAATAGGCGTTAGTCAGCATCAAGTGTCATCCGAGGACTAGTGGGAGGGACAGGACTAGCATTACTGAATAATCCTGACTTCAGATGACAGTAGAAAAGCTATTCTCGGACACAGAACACATTGCACATTGAAGACAGACTAAATAAACAAAGAACCAAAGCTATTGTACAAAGGAATCTTGTATAGCGTCACCCAGTCCCACCCCTCCCCCTCCAAATGAAATGGAAAGGGGGGGACGGGGTTCAAGGTAGAGGACAAGGACTACAATGGAATTTGCACAAGGAGAAATGAAAGCTTCCAAAGTTGTTCAATTCAAGTTGCTTATCTCCAACATTCAGCAATATTTTGCTGATTAAAATCCCTAATTATTTATTTCAAACCATTTGCCACAGATAATTCCATTTCAAATATACCTGATATATACATATGGTTTTAAAATGAACAGGATATGAAAATTGACACTTGCAACTGTGGTAGCATAGTTTGGCATATTGCATACTGCGCAGAAATCATACCCTTTTAACATAGCAGACAAAGAGTAAAACTATAGGAAAACAGTGACATAGAAGAATATTAAACCCATACTAAATAATAGTGCTTTAGGATGCAGTAGCAACATGTTACGTGTATATATAGATGTTATCCCTCTTCTTTCTAACCTTTTATGATTGACATAAAAAGTTAACAAATCAAATTTAAAATATTGCAGATGTCACTAAGTTGGAACAAGATACTGTGTTTATTTATTTGGAGTGTTGAGATACACAGGCTGGAGTATTATTGGGAGTCCCCAGATGTGGTTAGTACAGACTGTCTTACAAGTTCTGGTTCACTAAATGGATTGTCACTTAGATCTTGGAAAAATGTTAGTTGTGGTCCAGTTGTTTTAGAAGATAAGCATATCATCAGTAAAGATTGTTCACGACCCTTGCTGCATACTCATGCTGGGGAGCCAGGGAGCATAAGTCCTCTTGTCCCACTGCACTTGCCACCTAAATTGTGGGTCATGGCATCAGGAAGAGAGCAGCCTCCACTGGATCATTACTCCTCCTTGCAGAAGGAGGGGGCAGAGCCTTGGCTCCAGCCCTCTCAACATGCCAGCTAGTGCAGCTAAACAAGCATGAAGGGAGAAGTAATTAGTACCAGGATCAGGGCGGACACAGTTTATTTCTATCTTGGAGTGAAGGGCAAGCAGACTGAATTGTCTAAAATCACCATTCATCTCCTGCTCTGCTCCTGGGCAGCTCAGCTGTGGTCTGACAACCTATCAAAAGTACAGGGCCAGTTGTAAGACAGACAATCTGATAGTAACTGCTGTATCTTACCTAAAAGAAAACAAAGTTTAAATACAAAAGCTTCCAAACTATTCTGCACACAGCCTGCCATCTTTTCATGACTTCTCCAACAGCCTGTACTACATACTCCACTACCAGAGGTGAGGAGGACTAGCAAGCTAAAAGCCACAGACTGGGGTTCTCAAAGAAGCCTAAAGGAGTTAAGGTGCCCAACTCCCATTTTCCTAAGTGGCACTTAAATGGTGCCTGGGCCAATGGGAGTTGGGTGCCTAACTCCACTTAAAATACTTTGAAAATCCAAACCACAGGCACCATTTCATCTTGCTATACAGGCAAACGAATCAAGTCCATGACACTTGACAAAGGGTAGATGGAGTGAAACTTCTGTTTCCAGGAGGAATTACCATGAGTGCTTTGTTTTCGCAAAGCTGCTTAAACTAAAATCCTGACACTGCTTCGGGCCCCTGCATGGCTGTCAAGGACTGTTAACTGTTTAAGCCACAAAAACAATAAGGGGAGATGAAGGAGCAATGGTGCTGAGCAAATAAACCCTTGGTCTCATTTCTGGGCTTCTCTTCTCAACTCTCTATCCAGTAAACACCCATCCACTTTATAAGATCAACCAATCCAAGTAGGCCAATTCAGAACAGTGGTTAAAAACCATATGCTTAAATGAAAATGAGAACTAAGTTTCTGACCCCGCCTAGGGTAATCTTAACAGGTGGAGGTTGGGGTTATTTCTTGGGCTGCAAGCAGAAGCTTTCACTGCAGCCGCTTGTACCATACTTGGCCGTGGGATTAATAAATGCCTTCAGGTTTCCCATTCTTACTGGCCTTTATACTTCAGAAGAACGCATGAAGGAATTCTTCTGAAACATTAAACAAAAAAGAGAGAGGCAATTCATCCTGTGAGCCTTAGACAACCCAGTAGAGAATTCAATTCAACAATATTGCTCATTGATCCTTGGGAGGAAGTGACTTCTTTCAAGGGGCTTTGCAAGAGAAGACAATAACCAAATTTATGGATCAGAGGAGATTGTTACATTATTAATCGTCAACCTATATAGAGAGGGTAATGAGAAGAGTACAGTAAATCCAATGTGAGCTAATTAGTAGCTTGGCAAGGAAAGCCTCCCCAATCTAGATTGTGCAGATACAGAGTGAGAGGCATTCATATAGCTGTTGGAGGACAAAAGCTAGAGCTCTTCCCACACTTCATTTAGTCTCCTAAAGTTCATGATTGGTATGAGACATGAGATGAAAGACTACACTAATTACCAGACACTGGGCAGGCTGTGGCCCTACGATATGCTTTGTAGTGAGATATAGAAGGCAGTGAATAAAACAGCAAGGACAAGCTCTGCAATGAGTGAAGGGAAGAAGGGTGCCTCTGTTGCACACTTTCCCCCTTTCTAGGAGTCCAACAGAAGCCCCTCCTTGGGAACTCCGCATCTTTTGAGTGAGTGGGGTAGTCAAACAAAGGCTGGGGCCACGGAGCAGGCACTGTACATAGTATGTTCCCCTGCCTACACAGCAGTATTTTACTGAATTTTCAGACAGGTATTGATGATGTTAGAAGTAGCAGTAACTTCCAGCATACAGCAGTGGAGAGTAGGACACAGGCATAGCAGTGATAGCTGAGGCCACAATCCTGCAAACAATTATGCACATGCTTAATTTTAAACATGTAATTAGTCCAACTGAAGTCAACAGGGCTACTCAACATGCTTCAACCTGAGCATATGCAGAAGAGTTTATAGCATCAAGGCACAAGTCAGCCAGCTCCTTCAGAAGCTATGTGACTGGGGGAGGAGTTCCAGAGAACACAGTGGGTCATGCCCTCTTTATGGCTGTCCTGAGATCTATCTGGTTAGGAGTATGGTTTTCTCACTGATCCACTGGTTTAAAAGAATTACATTCTTGGCCTCTCCATGTACAAGTAATCTACCCCATGGAGGAGAACGTACGAAGGTTCAGATAGGTCAAAAAGGCCTCAGCCCAGACAATCTCCAGAGGCTTTTTCGCCCCGCTGCAGGACCATGCATATGGTCCTACATCATTATCTACATTTTTTTTAAAAGTTACAAAATGTGGTAATTAAACTTAAAAGTACTGTATTTTTATTTTAGGATAGCTCTGGATTAATTTCCTTTAAATTATAGTTTACTGTCTATTAAAATATAATGGTGTCTGTGCAAAATTAAATTTATAAAGTTAGTGGTGTGTCTGTGTGCATGAGTTTAGATATAAACATGTATCTATAGCTATATACATATGCACACATATCTACGTAAATACATAAATTCATACAAAGGTACACTCTTCCTCATTGTTTGTTTCTTCTTTACTGTCGCTTAACACAGTGTACATATTTATAGACCACATTCTGCCTAACACATATACACAAACACTATGTAAAGGGACAATAAAGAAGGAATAAGCAGGGTTAGTATTTCAGGTTAGTTAAGGATTAGGAGATAAATAGCATTTTTCAAATTCAATATTTGAATGTACCGTCGTTGACTATGTCAGGTAAGTGAGGATTTTCATTCAAGAGAACAGAAGTTGTGCTGTCTAAATAAAAACTTATTTTCAAAAAACACAGAATGGACCTGATTTTCCATTGCCCTGCATCCTATATACGGAATTACACAGTGCAAAGTTAATGTAAAGCGGGTTAAATGATTCCTTTCTGCACTACTTTGCACCAGCATAAATGACTACACAAGCCCACAGAAAATCAGACCCCGAATTACCATCCATGTTTAGATATCAGTGAAAGGGGGCCTATTAATAACATCAGCTTGGGTTGTCAACAGGGGTCTGAATTTCAATGGGAGTTTGGCTCTTAACTCCCTTAAACTCCTTTGAAATTGCCAGACATCATATATTTTAGATTACCCTGTGTAACATAGGAGGAGTTCCTTTCAAATTAGGCTGACACCATACACAGGTCAGTCTGAGAAATGTGGCCTTGCTTCTGTCTTTTCTGGAATTTTTCAAGAACACCACATTCATTTTCACAAAGATAAATAAATGAAAACAAAAAAAAATTAATGTGCCCACAAGTAATTTTCTTTTCATGCTTTTGCCAAACACAGAATACCATCATAAAATGTGTGCAATACTTAATTTATTAACACGAGTCACAAGTAACATTTCACCATGGAAGCGAAATTCAGCACATCATTTTAGAACCAGTAAGAATACTGAAAAGTATTTCTGTACTGGTGAGAACTTCAGGTTTGCTTCTAGCCAACATTCTTTTAAGTAGTCCAGCACATGTCTGGGTCAACACAGGTTAGAAATATCAATCTGTCTTCTATCTGCTTCATATTTCATCGACAGTAGTCAGACAACAGGAAACTTAAAGAGTCTGGGATAGTTATTCTCTGTAGGAATAGCAAAGGGGGATAGCAAATGTACATCCACTATAAACTGCATTCTGTGAAATATTCATTAGCTACAGAACAGTTTTCACAAAACCTTTAACTCCAGCTCAGAAAATCCTGCACAGGTTTGCAAGAGTCCCCCAGCTAAACTCCTAACGCAAACTAGTTGCAAAATATTTGGTCTTTATACTTCAAACAAGGAGGCCCCTTTTTTACCCTATGCCAAAGATCTACATACTAAACCTACAAAGTAAAAGGTTTTTGTATGTGTGTGTATCCTGCATAACATTTTGCAAAACTAATCCATGAATGACCTTTTTTACTACAAGTTTGATTTGTCCTTAGTTATGAAATGTGAGACTATTCTAATAAGTAGGGACAAGGGAATTCATTTTCTCTAATTTTGAATCCACTTTTGTGCTCAAAAATTTGACTCAGACCTTTTCCACTCCACTTAGGAGCCCTGTGAGAATAGCAGCAAAGAATGGGGAAAGAACCAAAAAAAAAAAAAACCCAATGAAAAATAGGGTGAAAACAGAGCAGAGGGTGGGCAGAGTAGAAAGCTCTAAGTCATGCCCTCCCCCTTCACCTCCTACAAAGAATTCAGGATGGGGGCAGATGTCACATGGATGCAGAAGTGTGTTTTTTCACTCCTCGATTCTGTCTAAGAGGCTGGAGATGAGGCAGTAGCTGGAGATGTTCTCAGCTGACTCTCTCAGGATTGGGTAGAATATTGACTTTTCAGTTAGGCTGGCAGGTTCACTTCTTTGAAAGCGTCATTGATCATCTACATTAGCAATGGGCACAATTGCTCTTTGGGGGCTTTCACCAGCTAAGATGGGCTCTGAAGGTGGTAGCTCAAATATTTTTCTCAGGACTTCTTGAGTTTCATTCATTATGATGGGGCAGAACTGGGTCAGGTGTTGCACGGTGGATAACGCCAAGGTAGACAACTCTCACCCTGACAAGATGGCAAGTTTATCCTGCACTCAGTGGATCTTTCTTCAAAGCTAGATGAGAACTCTTTGTGGTAACATACTTGGGACCCATGTTTGGATTATGCAGCAGTATATACAGCACCCACTTATGGCAGCCTAGTTTTTAGGGTGGTGTTCTAGCTACTATGGTCAAATTCAGCTTGTTATTCTAATGCCACATGTAGCTCTTTGAAGTCTTGAATGTAGCTGCCCTAAAGTCTGTGGTCTAATGAGTGCTCCTCTCAGTCGTACTCTGCAGATACTCTACTTCAAGAATGGGTATTGCATAACATAAGTTTCCTTCTAGCTACAAAAGCAAGTTTAAGTGAATCACCTGGAGTGGATGGGAGAAAACATGGTTTTAAATGACAGGAAAATGTAAGTGTCCAGTGAAGGCATCACTGTGCTCCCAAGGTGACATCTGTAGGATGGACTCTTGTAATGAAATGCATGAGTCCAGAATACAAGGAAGAATATGTATTGTAAGCATAGAGCTCTCTTTGCTCACAGTAGCCTAGTAAGAGAAGAGCATTTCTTTGATGCAGAATATTCCTACTGGAATAGAGCTTTGAGGAAAGTGTCTAGAAGAAAGACACAGAACAAAACGAGATGTAAGAAGTTTGGGCTCCCAGTGGGACTACTCATGCGCAAGTGCTTTTAGGACCAGGGGCTCAGACTGTAATCTCTTTGGAACAAGGTCAGTGTGTACAGTGGCCAATGCAGCTAGGCCTCGATTGGTGCTTCTGGGCACTACTACAGAACAAATGAATAAAATAATGTTAAAGTCAAAAATATCAGTTACATACAGTGTCTTTGGTTTCAGAGTAGCAGCTGTGTTAGTCTGTATCTGCAAAAAGAACAGGAGTACTTGTGGCACCATAGAGACTAACAAATTCTTGGCATCTACATAAACTTTAACTACTAAAGATAACCTAAGGAAACTAAGTGGGTCCCCTATGACTGGCTGAATAAGCTTCACCTCTACAAGCAAATCAGGAAACTTTTGCTGAACATATGTGGACTGTTTCCATAACATAGGAAAGCATCAAAAAATTCCTGCTACACATGCAACAAACACTGGGGGTGGAGGAGTGGTCCAGCTATATGAATAAATGTAATTATTAATTGTATTATTTCTATTACAATAGTGCTTACAGGCCCCAATCAAGGTCCCAGTTTGCTAGACTCTCTGCAAATATACAGTGAGAGACAGACTGCCCTGAAGAGCTTACAGGCTAAATACATAAGACAGACAAAATAGGGAGTATGACACTGCACCCCATATTCTTTATAGAAATTATTATATTAATATGACAACGCAACTTATGCAAGCTAGGTCATGTAAGACATCACTGGAAAGGTTATGATTTACTAAATACGATTATCCGATTTGTATGCATGTATCATTTTTATATCTGAAGTTAGGAATATTGACTATATAGAAAAAAGTGTTTACACCTGGGGAACGCTCACTAGGCAAAAGGTGGTCAGTCTAGATGGCTGGCTGGGAAGAACTCATTCAGGTTAAAGGGCCATTAGGAGAAAACAACAGGCTTTAGAAACAGCTAATCTCCCACCATAAAGCCTTCCTGAGGACGCTCTAAACAGCCTCTGACTCATGGCCGCTATGACATGACCAGGTCACCTGGTACTGGACTCCATCTTGGAATACCAGTGTTTTTCCACTGACTGGTGTGGGAACCCAGCTTGGAGACAAAGGGTTCCTGCCATATGCAAAAGCTATTTAAGGCAGATGAGTGACATCATTGTGGTTCTTCACTGACTCCCCGCCCAAAGAGACTCCTGAAAACACCTGAGAAACAAAGGCTGAACTGGGAGGGGAAGTGCTGGACCCAGGCTAAAGGGATTTTTAGCCTGTGACTGGAACACCTGGGGTTTCTAAACTGTGAGCCTGCGCAGCTTGCCCCTTAAGAACTTTCAGCCTGCTTGAATCATAATTCAGGGTGAGAATTTTGCTTTGCATATACAATCTTTTAGGTATATTAAGGTCAGTTTGCGTGTTTTGTTTATTTGCTAGGTAATCTGCTTGGATCTGAGTGCTATCCCTTATAATCACTTAAAATCTCTCTCTTGTAGTTAATAAACTTGTTTTTGCTTGGTCTAAAACCAGTGTGAGAGAGTCATAACTTGGGGGCAAAAAGCTGTGTATATTCCTCTCCACTTTGAGGGAGGGGACAAATTTCATGAGCTTACGCTGTACAGTTCCCTGAGCAGCACAAGGCGGTATAATTTTGGGTTTACACTCCAGTTGGGGGTGCGTGCCTTAGGAATTCGGAGGTGCCTTAGCTGTGCCTTCTCATACAGGGGGCTGGTTAAAGAACCTGTGTGTATGTAACTGCAGCTGGGTGTGTCCCTACCTGTATATGTGTTGGAGGGGGCTTAAGGGAGCGCAGCAGTGCAGTGTAAAGGGAGTCTAGGCTGGTGGGTGAGGTGGGCTCAGTGGACCCCAGTTCCAGGTGGCACCCCCAGGGGGGAACCAGTCACAGGGAAATGGCAACACAGAGATGAAGAGACTTGCTTAAGATCACACAGATGATCAGTGGCAGAAGAGAACCCAGATCTCCCAGTCCTGCATCCTAACCACAAGACAGCACTTTATTCCTGCTAATTTTAGGTCTGTTGCTAAATACAGGCATTATCAAGATCAGTAGGTGAGCTGAAAGTTAAACTCAAGTCTCCTGAGTCCAAATCCTATGCCCATGCCCCCACACCATGCTCTCTTGCTACATCAGCTCTCAGCTAGCATTAGAGATGCTACTTAATTTTATACTTCCCCTATTCCAAAGAATACTATTTGCCTTTTCAGAGAAGGAAGTGGGCATTCAGAGACTTTGGCTGGGACTGTCAAAGTAGCCTAAGGGAGTTAGGAACCCAAAAACCCATTTAATTTCAGTGGCACTGGGACAGCTAAACTCCCTTAGATCCTTTGAAAACACCGGTGTTTGTATATCCCTCTTTTTAGCCATTCATCTATAACTCCACAGCTATCAGAAAGGTGCACTCTATCATTGTCCAGGCTTTCCCTAGGCATGTGAATAACCTCATCTGTATTAATGTTGGGAGTTTAATTACTAACCAAAGTCTAATCCTTGTTATACTGTACATTGGCCATCCATTGAAAGCTTGCCCAATATTTCATTAAATCATCGACACTGCTGATGGAAAAGACCTATCAGACCATCTACGCATGCATCCCATTAAAGTAGAATTCTATACCACAGAACGTTTTTCTAATGGATTGTCCAGTCGATTCTTAAAACCCCACATGCTCAGGGTTTCCCTGGGGCAACTATTCCACAGCTCACTAAATCCTGTTGTCACAAATTTGATCCAGCAATGGGGTGTATAAATCCCACACTGAGGAGAGAATTGCCCAAGAGGCTGCAGGAGCAATGCTAGCCCCACCCCTCCTGCCTTGCCAATCATGTAGGATAGGGAGGAGATCTTTAAAAGGCAGTAAACTGCAGTCAGCTGGGGAGGGGAGGAGCAAGACTGCCCTAAACAGGAGACTATTGGCATGACTCTTGGATCCACAGGAGGAACTTCCATCCAGCAGATCTTCACCCCAACCCTGCAGGAGTGCAGCGAACTCCCAGGAAGAGACTTATGAATGCTTGCAAGGAGTAGAGGCCCCATGTAAGAAATAAGGGTACTGAAGCCACCCAACGCAAGTAACTGGGTGTGGTCAGATTCTCCCACCACCATTTGGGAGACAAATCTCAGGGGATTCCTTTACATAGTTATTCATTTCTTCCCATTACTCCTAGTTATTCCTCTGTACTCCAAACTATATGATTTCTCTCCCTCTTTGGTGTTTACACCCTTCAAATAAATGTATTCTGATATCATGTCTCCACTTTGTCACCTCTTAATCAATCTCCATCTATCAGTCCCTCCTGCCCATCATCTCTGTTACTCCCATAAATTTTCCTTATTAAAGGATCATCCACATGGCACCTTTTCTTCCTGGCTCTGCCGGCCCTTCAGTTTTGTGGCCGAATAGTTAGCTCACATTCCCAGGCAAATCAAAACATGCAGAGAAGCAGGGCATTCATTTGTGAGTTACACTGCCCACCCCTGCAACCACTAACTCATACACCATGTATTCAATTACTTTAATAAACCTTAAGGGCTATGAGTTAGGCCCCATTTCAGCTGAACAGTTAAGCACATCTGAACTTAAAGGACATGCTTAAGTCCTATGGGATTAAAGGATATGCCTAGAGGTAAGTGCAATCTTAAGGGCTGAATCGGTACCTATGCCATGCTTTGATATCAGGGTTTCCCACATGATCATTAGGTCCTCGTGTTCCAATAATGTAGTAAGTCCTATATGGATCTTTTCTCTCAGGTGGCTAATGCAGTAGGTGTGCATTAACTTCAACAGGATAAGGCACAGGAGTAAGACCTACATTCGTGAGTTAACAAGATCCAGCCCCAACCTGGCAAGAATGTCATCTAGGGGTAGTCAATATGAAAACCTAATAAAATGTAAATAGCTTGTTATGTGCAAATGATTCATTCAATCCCTTCATCACTAAACCATGCCTTCCTTTGTCTGTTATAGTGTCCCTTCAGATCTGTGTTCAGATCCTTTCTATGTGTTGCAAGCATACATAGCCTTGCTGTTTACGGGATCAGAAGATTGTCAATCTGTAAGTGTCTAAATACACAGAACTGTTGAAAATCTGGATTTCCCACAGCAAAATGATTCTGAGTCTCAAATACAAAAATGGTAAGATTTGCAGTAAACAAACAGTCCTGCTGGAAGAGGATGAGATCAACCAATAAATACCTGACACACAGGATCCTCAAAGAAAATAGTCTCCTAACTTTTCTTCCCAAGGAACTAAAAACTGACATCTAGCTTGAATCATGCAGGAGAATTCAAATTCTTTATTTTTCCCATTCCAAATATATACACCACCCTCCTGCATAGGTCTCATTCTTTGGGAATCTACGTTGCCATTAGAAGTGTGTTTGCAGCACATGTAGACATATCTGAGTCAGCTATGATCTAGCAACATGAGTACCAATAGCATTGAAACCACAGTGGCATATATTTCAGAGGGAGCTAGCTAAAAAAATTTAATTTGTGCACATGCAGACACGTAAGCTTTAACATGTTCTTCTCCTGTTTTCTTCTTTCATTTGTTTCAGTATTTCTCCAAACAAAAGGGAAGACATTTGGGGTTTTATTTTTGGCTAAGAAGGTTGGGAATTGTATTGGGTTCCAGAAAAATCGCCCAGGGAGGTACACATGAATCTGAAACTAATAGCAAATTCTGGGAAATAGCTCCAAAGCTGCCAGGAAAAATTCATGAAATCCAGATCACCCCCTCACAGAAGGTTTCAAAAATTTACACACAGGCAGCAAAAAACACCTGGTTTCACTTTCATTGAGGGTTTCATACACCTCAGCTTTTCACTTATGGCTGATATTGGTAAACTGCCCATTTTATAGTTTTTGTGACTCACCTAGGTGCTCACTACCGTCAGTTTATGCTTTTCAAAGACCTGCCTTTCATTAAAAACCAACCAGCCAAACAAAACCAAGATACTTTGCTTTTGATGCCAGAGCTCAATTTTTTTTTGCGCCCATGGTGACATGATACTAAGTACAGAATGTGCCCTATAATATGCATTAACAACCAAATCTGTATTTCATTGACCAGCTGAAAAGTATCCATTCATAAATACAGCGATTCACTTTTTCCTCTTTATTTTTCAGTACTTGCCTGTAGAGGTCTCGGAATGACTAAAATCAGATGCCTATTTCTTTATAAACCCAATTAATTAATTGAGGATGGTGCCCTATGAAAACTAGAGAGACCACTGAGACAGATATTGCAATCACATACAATATCTTTGGGGACGATATTGTATTGAATCTATGAATGGTTTATTTAGGATTAAGAAAAGGAGTACTTGTGGCACCTTAGAGACTAACAAATTTATTTGAGCATAAGCTTTCATGCCACAAGTACTCCTTTTCTTTTTGCAAATACAGACTAACACGGCTGCTACTCTGAAACCTGTCATTATTTAGGATTGTGTTCTGTTCCATGGAGATGATTATCACAGCTCCTACAGGAAAAAAATAGTGGGAGGTGATGAAGGCGAGTCACTGAGACTAGACAATTCGAGAGAAGTACCACCCCATAAAGTGGTTTGCTTATACTGGTTAAAGATGGGTTTACCAGAGACTAAGAGACAAAGAAAGGGCTTTTGCTATAACAGAATGAGCTTGAACTGAGGGCCTTCTTTCTGATCCAGCAAAAGAACAGGACACTCTGTCCAGGGGGTTGGGGGGGGCAACCCTGGCAGCAGGGTTGGAAACACTTTGATGTACCAGGGCTAAGACTCATGGATGACCGCTGGTAAGCTTTCAGCATGCACACACAAACATTTATTGTTTTTAATAGGTTTCTTCTGTAATGATTTTACCTTCAGAATAATAGTGCTTACTTAGAAAGAACTGTGTGGTAACTTGTAATGGCGGGCAATATACTCGTCATAGCCCTCAGAGAGAAAGCCAAGCACATGCGCTTGCCATTAGGCAGACTACGTTGCAGGTGATATATGTATGGCAGGGAGCTGTGCAGCCTTAAAATCCTGGGTCAGCAGGGAGAGATGACAGATGACAGCTGGGAGCCAGCTTAGGTGTGTTAATTTGAGGGACCATGGGGTGAGATGTGGATGCAGTTACCTTGAAACTGTGACCACCAAAATTTATAGGGAACAGCACACTTTTTTCATTTTCAACCCCTGCAAACTTTTGGCAGACACTAGCTGGACATTTAAATTATGTACCCATTTGACATGAAGAACAATCCCTTGAAATGATTATTTTCTTTAGAAAGAAATAATTCTGACTGTACTATGAAGAGCAAGTATCCTAATTTCTAAATTTTGCTGTGAGCGTTGCATACCTTGGGAGAAAGGTGGAAGATTCACCTATCAGGAAATTTCTAGACATGGAAACCTTTTATTATAGGTATTAAGAATAATAGGTTACTAACTAATACCTTATGCCTTACACAGTGCATAAAGTTCATGTTTTTACTTTGTAAGGGATCATGGGCATGCTTAAAGTTTCACTTGAGTTTCAGGATCCATGGAATCTGAAAATATAATGAAAGCTGCAGAATTTCAGTTTATTTCCCATTGAAAACATGCAAAACCACAGATTTCATCTTATTTAAATTAATCAAACCAAGGTCACTTGACATGTTCACAAATCTTAGCACACCTTTTGACGAACCTGGTCTGAATTTTGAGTTTGTAATGTGATCTAAAATAAGGGCACAGGGGTTTGAGTTTCACCATGAATATTTTACACATTTCTAGTTGCTAACAACTAGTCACAGAGTGTAATCTTTCATTTTATAGAAACAAACTCCTGTATAAATTCAAAGGCCAAAATGTTCAAAAAGAGTTCTTTTTTTTTTTATGTAGGCAAACTAGCAGTTGCTTGCATAAACTTCTCAGCCAATATTTCCTATGAAAATTGAATCGGTGCACTTCTATGTGATTTATGTGCACAAATATAGCTTGTGCATGTGTAAATAAGGAGATGTACATGCCAATTTAGCACATACAGAAATAGGTAGTGTTTTATTAATTTGGTGATAAAAGTCTAATGAAAACATACAAGGACAAAAAATTACAAAAATTTAATTCCTTGCATGTACTAGAGAAAATTAGAATTTGCGCCAAATGTTGAAAGAAAGAGTCCAAAGTCAGCATGCAAAGATATATTCACAACTGCATGTTTACATTTGAGAATGCAAATTGGGTAGTGTATACGAGTTAGTTGCATAACCAGCCATCTCCTTTGCAAACATGGTTGTGGTAAACGCAAGGCCAAATGAAGGAAACAAAACCACACAGAAACACAGGGAAGACACAGATGAAAGTTTGGGGAAATTCTGCCCTCAATCCCCAACCCCATCTCACCCCTTTCTTAAAGAACTATAGAGATTTGAAAATTTTACAAAAATATGAAAATTGTTTTCCTTTTTACCATTTGTCAAGGTTCCTTCCCCACTCTGAACTCTAGGGTACAGATGTGGGGACCTGCATGAAAACATCCTAAGCTTACTTTTACCAGCTTAGGTTAAAACTTCCCCAAGGTACAGACTATTTTACCCTTTGCCTTTCGACTTCCACTGCCGCCACCACCAAGTCCGGGTTTACTGGGAAAATGTTGTTTGGAAACATCTTTCCCCCCCAAAATCCTCACCAAAACCTTGCACCCTCCTGCCTGGGGAAGGCTTGATAAAAATCCTCACCAATTTGCATAGGTGACCACAGACCCAAACCCTTGGATCTTAAGAACAATGAAAAAAGCATTCAATTTCTTACAAGAAGAATTTTAATATAAGAAAAGGTAAAAAGAATCATGTAAAATCAGGATGGTAAATACCTTACAGGGTAATTAGATTAAAATCAGAGAATCCCTCTAGGCAAAATCTTAAATTACAAGAAAGACACAAAGACAAGGATATTCATTCTATTCAGCGTAGTCTAATTTCTCAGCCATTTAAAGAAATCATAATCTAACGCATATCTAGCTAGATTACTTACTAAGTTCTAAGACTCCATTCCTGTTCTTTCCCGGGCAAAAGTATCACACACACAGACAGACCCTTTGTTTTTTCCCTCCCTCCAGCTTTGAAAGTATCTTATCTCCTCATTGGTCATTGTGGTCAGGTGCCAGCGAGGTTATCCTAGCTTCTTAACCCTTTACAGGTGAAAGGGTTTTTCCTCTGGCTAGGAGGGATTTTAAAGGTGTTTACCCTTCCCTTTATATTTTTTCCATTAGCTCATCTGGCTTACCAAGTATTAGTGACACCTGAGATGGACGTTTCCCACTATCATTACCAAATTGATCAGGTTAAGTTTCCCACAAGTTCTGCGAATTCATAGTACTTCTGTATTAGACATCTTCATTATACTTCCAGATTGCAGTGCACATACCTTGCAAACCCAGTGATTCACCTCCCTAAACAATTAACAGATGGTAGATGGAGCAACTTGGAGAGATTAAACTGTTTGTACTTTGGTAGGTATTATATGGATTTGCGCACCAGTATCCAGTTTAAACTTAACTTCCAGTTTGCTTCCAGTTGATAGGGAACTGGTATAGTAATTCAATTCCATGATCGGGGGCAGCTAGTGAGCGGTGGAAGTACAATGCTATCAGATTTCCTCATCTTGCAGCCCTGGCTTTGCCTTTTCTTGTCATTCTACCGAGCAGGTTACCCTCCCACAGGCTCTGGGGCTATGCTGAGGTGCTGCTATCCAAGGACTAACGCTGGCTCTTGCAGAGAAGCAAAAAGGCTTGTCTTTAGAGCTGGTTGGAAAATAGGTCAACATTTCAGGAAAGTTTTCTAAAAAATCCCTTTTTCATCAAAATTCCAGATGTCAATTTTTTTTTCAAAATTTAATTTTTTGGACCAGATTATAGCTACTCAAAAATAAGATTAATTTGTCCTGAAATTTTTCATGAAGACTCTACTTGTTTTTCCTCATCATAATTGAGAAAAAAAATTGAAAAATGTCATTGAAATTATAAATTTCAAAGTATCGTTACCAGCTCTATTTACTTGTCTTTACAAGTACACTCTCCCTTATCTGATTTTGTGTTACATTGGAGTTACTATTTGAGATGATCATAGAAAGATTTGTTTCACCTTAGTAAACCACTTGTAAGGGATCAGATAGCATTAAGCTTGTTTAATTTTGAACTAATCATTTCTACAATGCTGATTTCAACTAGCATTTTAAAATGATGACATTCTCACAAGCTATGCTTTGCAGAAAATAAACATAACGTTTAGTACTTTTTCCAGTTAAAATGTCACTATTTTATACAAATCACATAAGTCTCTTTTAATTTCAATTTGGACTAAATTTAAATCTGTCAAAAAAATTATTACACTATTTAAATATCTGACAACTACAGAAAAAATGGACGCATCACATTTAAGTAGCAACTTTTAGGAAATTATTTACTGCTGATGCATGTCCAAGTATGTAGCTGATTTACCAAGGTATATGCCAATGCAGATTTACTGGAGAATACTTCATAAAGAAAAATGAATAATTGTGCAACTTTAACTGGAACTTGTAACAACAAAACATGTTGAGTCAAACTCAGACCTGGTGTAACCTCATTTCAAAGGAGTTGCAGCTGTTTACTCCCAGGCTGAATTTGTCTAATGTCTTGCTAGCATTTTAATTTCTCACACATCCCTCTTACTGTAACAAGGCTGATGACACTCCAGGTTTTACTATCCAATATATTGTGTGTGAACTAATTTTGAGGATATCATGGCCACCACATGTTGCCTACCAATTCATTGCTCTATATTGAACACATTCCTGCATAAAGCAATTAGGGAATGCCTCAAGTATGGAAGTTTCCATATAAAATTAAATTCTAACTTAGGTCTTCCTGGAAATAAATCTCCTCATCCTATTCTTAAAGGCCTAATTTCCCCCTCCGCTTAATCTTCCAGTAAGAAAACAAAATATATTTTAATGGATCAGGAGAGAGTCCTGTGGTTCCTTGCACTGAGGACATGATTGTGCCATTTGTTTGGACATGTGAAGTCTATCTGCAGTTCACACTGCTGTGCTGCCAGTCAAAAGCCTTAGAGAAATGAAATTATGATTTGACATCACGGTAAGTGGTTAAAAAAAATATTACAGTCTATAGAAGCACTAGCTTTCAACTAGCAACAGTGAAAAGGAAACCAACACTGAAAATATGCTGGACACTAACAATTACGTTTGTCCAATAAAATATTTGTTCTCATGCTCAAATTCTAAAATAGCTGAAGAATAAGAGATTGCCTGAAAATACAAAAGTCCCATTTATGGCTGCCTATGCAAACTAAATTGTGTACCACCCTATGGACCTATGAACTTCAGTAGGCTCTGGGATTAGTCCCAATCACCATATTCAGATGCCGACAGTACAATAATGTTTTACTCTCATTTTTAATTTGTTCTATTTATCATTCACAGACCTTTTCCTGTCCTGATCCAGCATCCTCTCACTCATTTACTTAAGTATTCCCTGATCTCATCCACCCGCACTTCAGTTCTCTTCCAATTGGCACAGAAGTACCTTACAGACTTAAGGACTACCCCAGAGTCAGCAATTCCTTGCTTGCATACAATTTGTTTTTAATTAATTTTCCCAGGATCAATACAGTTATGTGGACCAAAACTACAACATGAAAAACAAAACATCACCAAATTATACTATACTAGAGGGTCAGATTCTAAACTGATGTAATTTGGCAGAGCTCTATTGAAACCAGCTGGCCTACTGAAACTGACAAGATGTGACTTCCTACACTGAGGGAATAATAAGACTTCAGATCAAGCACAAAACTCTGATAAGTAAAACAAAGCTATGATTCCTTCAAGGTTATTGAAGGATACAGAATAAAGAGAAAATCAGGTGGCAGGAGAAGGTAGAAAGAAGGAAAGAACAGTACCCTAATTTAACTCACCCACATCCCCCTTGAAAGGTAAAGCAGTCTGGGCCCAATCTAAAATCCATTGAATTTAATAGGAATTATTCCATTGATTTCAATAGATAGTGGGTCAGACCATCATGGAAGGATGCGGTCTTCTTAGTATTAAAATGATTGCACATCTCATCCGCATCTTCTATTATTCAGAGCTATTTTCTTGAGAGTAAGAATCTTTCTAAGCAGTTATAACATGGTAGCATATTGTTTTCAAAGATATTATGGGAGAGATACCTTTTCCATTTTGACACTTTACCTTTTTGCCATTAATACCCAAACTATTTGTAGAATACATTTAGTCTAGAAACACACTTTCTTAGTACACTATTCAATATTGCGGAAATACTTTTCCAGTATCTCCCAGTGCCCAGAAAACTCTAAAACCTATATACTGAACTCCCAGAATTGGGACTGCATCTTCAACCATTTGTCCAAGGAAATGATTTTTGCTTTCAGCATCTTGTAAGGGGAAAAGTAACTTCTGTTCATGATTTTGAACTGGAGAGGTCTCTGTCTCGCATTAAGAATGGCTGTTATTACATTCCTATTAACTTCTTTCCATAAGCATCGCCAGTATTAATTTTTCATTCCTTTTCCCAGCCTTCTCTTCCCCTGTATTTAACATTCATGTGGATTCTCAGTTCGGCATAAAACTTGATTAAAATATGGACATGCAAAATGGTTTTCTGGATGTTTTTTTCAAATGTAATGTCCCCAAGCCTTTAGGGCAAACATGTCAGTTATTGAAAGCTTCAGGCTGGCTTGTGGAAGTCCAGTCAGTCCCCTGCAAAGGGGGAGGGTCCCAGATCATGGGCTCCAGCCCGATTATTTACACCACAGTTAAAAAGCCCCTTATCCCAAGACCCACGAGCCAGAGTCAGCTGACATGGACCCATGTTTTGTTTTTTTTATACTGCTCTCCCCTGGGAATCATATGAAGCTGCACTGCCTCACTGGAAACACTGGAAGATAATGTGCTTCAGTAAGGAAACTGCCTCTTGGAGTTCCTGGGGGTGCAAAGGGAGAATGCCGGCTGTGTCATCACTTAGGCAGGCACAGCGGGTGATTCCCCCCATGCGGACAAACTTTTCGCTGGCCAGTGCGGGAAGGAGAGGAGTGCATAGCCCACCTGTTCCCTGATCCTTTCCACTGCTTTTGAATGGCTCTGTTAAGTTTTAAAAACTAAAATTAAGAACATATATAACAGGGTGGTTTTCCCCTTAAGGGCTGGAGGCCTGGAGCCAGCCAACACCAATTTCTGAAGGAATTACTCCAGCCCACCTGTGCCACCTTAACCAGCCAGTTGGAGGACAGCAAGAAGCTGCAGAGAGGGGGAAGCTCAGGAAGCTGTGGCAGAGACTGTGAAAAGGCTCTTTCAAGGAAGACCCTGAGACCAGGTGAGTTGAGAAGTCACACCTAAGAGTGTGGTATAGCTAGGTATAGCCTGGGATTGTCTGTCGCATTAGGAAAGGCGGGCTGGGGACTCCCCACCTAAAAGGGAGAGAGACATTGCCCATGCAAGCTCCGGATGAAAAGCAAGCGAGACCTTGAATTGGGACCAGCTTGGAGAAGAAGGGCTGAGGACTCCTTGCCAAGGGGAGAGAGAGACACTGAGCCAAGAATGAGGCCTGAAGGGCTGGTGTTTGTGAAGACTAAATAAATTGGGTTCCAGAAGCGGAGTGTTTTAAATTACTTTTTGGACTGTGATGTGGAGTTATAGAGCAACAAAGAGGGGAAACAGGCAGGGTGCTGCAGTGTCCTCTGGCCATGAGGGGGTGCTGCAGAATTTGGATGTGGATCCAGATTTTGGAAACCTCCCAGAGGGCTTTGGGAGTGCAGGGACATGGGGTTCTGGTTCAGGCTCATCACTAATTTAAAGTACAACATCAATGAATCTTTACAAATTACATTCCAACCACCACCACATGCACTAATTATTCAACCTAATGAACACTGGATTTACAGTTCAAAGATCATGTTAGTAAACCCAAATGGATCCATTCTATCTAGAAGCATAAAATAATCTGGAATCTGTTTGTTCTGGGTACAGACTGTGCAAGAACTAGTTAAATTCGCTGTCCTTATAAATTTAACACCTGGTCTTTGGTTTGAAAAATATGGGGGGAGAGAGGGGAAGGAGGAAGAGGATGACTAAATTGCCACTGACTGTTCATAAAATATATCAAGTATTTACAGTAGCTGTCCCAGATTCAGGAAAGTATGTGAAACATTGAGATGTAAGCACATACTTAAAGTTAAGCATGTTCTTAAGTACTTCCTGAATACTGAGGACTTCAGACCATGCTTTTGCTGCTCTATTGAATCATGGCCTCCGTGTGTTGAGAAAATATTTAGTAATAGTTGGTTCAACCCTACCTATTGTAGTGACTGTATTTGGCATGAATTTGATGTCCCAGATTATGTCCTGTGGGAAATAGGGCATTAAGATTAACCAAGAGGGAAACATACTCCTTTGAGAGTAGATTTGAAAGCCTGCTTCCTCAATCAGATTGACAACATTCAGGACTCTGAAGGAGGCAGAACAGCCTCTGTTGCCCAGCATGTGGGGGATCCATCTGCAGATCTCCTAGACAGCTGGATTTCATTCATATAATTGAATATGAATAACAGAAGTGACTGTCCCTTTGATACAGTTCATCACTTCTATGGAAAAAGGCGAAGTGGGAATGACATGCAAACCTGCCTTCCATATATGGCTCCACAAAATAGTCCTTATTCATTTCTATTCCTCAACATCTCTTCTGCAATCACATCACACCATTTGCTAATACCACTCAAGCTTTCAGGTTAGGACAGGGACAGGTATTACAGCTATAGAGATATACAGAGCCAAGGAGGCCACCTACAAAGAGAAGCCTCTCCTCCACTGGCTTCTAAGCATGACTTGTGCATCAGATTCTTTTTATAAGCATCAGAAACCATATTTTCTTGGGCCAGTTGTTTGCATTTCCACATCACGGGCAATGAGGCAAAGATTTATTTATTTGTTTTTAAAGAGACAGCTACCAGAGGGCTGAATAATAAGGGATTAAAACAGTGGTGCCTAGAAGCTCAGTCAAATAGGTTCCCATGCACAGATCTCTTTGTTTGCCTTGATGCCTCTTTCCTAAAAGATTAATGCTTTAGCAATGGTCACACTAGTGTGGGCTGCAGCTTTAGTGGAGATCACTACGTGACTTACTTGAGACATTGTAATCAAATATTATTGCAAAGATTCTTTTTTCCTGTGGCTTGGGGCCTTGATTTGTACTACAGCTAACTCAGATAAACTAACAAGACTGATTCTGTTTAGTCCTCTTCTGATGTAGCCAAATTGTAAATCTTTCCTTGGAGAAATCCACACAGGTGTTGATTTTTCTTTTTAAAAGAGTCATTCTAGTCTCCACGTTATTCTTCATGGACTAAATTCTGATCTCAGTTCCACCTGGCCAAGCCCACTGATTTAAACACAACTGCCAGTGTGTAACTGGGAACAGAATTTAGGTCCATGACTGAAGTTCTCTTAGCTATGCAAACAAAACACACTTTGAGTCATGAGGAGATCCCCCTTTCCCCACCCCCCGCAGATGTTTTAGATGGACTCGGCTGTAGTAAAGAGAAGAACAGTCTCTTTACCATAAGTCACTGAGCCTACAGGCCTATGCAGGTTAGGTTTTTGTATCAGGCATTTTATTCATTCTCAGGCATATGCCATCTCAGCAGTTCACCACAGACTAGACAGAAACATGAACTCCCCACCATTGTACTGTTGATGTTGGCTGTCAGGCTACCGTGAAACCAGCTCCACAGGAAAATCTAATATTTGAACTTTTCACTCTTATTTCATTTTATTAGACAGCAGTGAACATTAGCTTTGTAATAAAGGCTGAGCTTCAAATGGTGGTAGTCAGACCCAGCATTCCTATCCCATTTCTCCTTAAGAAATGTTGCCTCCAAGTGGACCTTGCTTTTTAATACATGTATGGGATAATTAAAAACTTGCTGGATGAACAGGTGCAAAGCCTGGGGAAAGTTAGGAGTACAAAAAGGGACCACCCATATCCTTCTGGACTTTCCCCCCCACTCCTTTAACTACATATTCACCCTGCAACTAGTATGACTGAAAGCCAGAGCTGGGAGTTTTAAAAGGTGAGTAGGAGAAATAGGAGCCCAAATCCTGTTGAATTTCTATGGGAGTTGAGCATCTAATTCCCTTCAACTCCTTTGAAAATCCCAGCCCAAGTCCAGAGAGGACAGGATAGCATACTAGTGTTTGGAGACATCTCCACCCAAAAGAGAATGGCCAAGATTTTCAAAACCAATGAGCAAAATTGAGCACTCACTGTCACAACCTGAGACTCCAACAAGTGGAGTGATTTCTCGGAGGACAGGTGGCTTCGTGCTTTCTTACAATCAGGCCCTCTATGGTGTCCCACGTCAGACACCCAAAAATGGAGGAAGCCAAAAATCATGTCAACTTTTGAAAATCTGGAGGAAGAGGCCTAGCCCCTTTGTGCTAGTTCATTTAGGTGAAACACATGCTCCTATTTATCTTTGTAGGGAATAAGACCATCACCAACTGAAAATCAATACTGAATAGAAAACAACAAAGCACAAAGGTCCAACCTTGATTACACAGAGTGTTATAGAATATATTAACTAAATGGCTAGTCAAAGGGTAAACAGATATTAGGGACATGTTTTGGATAAATGGGATTGTATCGTAACATTTATCTATCATGGGTATTTCTTGCTGATCTATTACCTAAGAAATTAAGACCCTAGGGCAGAAAAGAATTTTAGTACATGCAGAACTCGAAGTACACAGGGTTTGATGGGACTGTTCATGTCCTTAAAATGCTTAAGTGGTTTGCTGAATTGGGGCCTCAATGGACTATGCACACACATTTTTTAAATTCCATTCCAACTTGGAGTTAACGTGGAAAAATAAGGGGACAGAAAAATGAGTTGTCATTTTTAAACTGTCTAAATTGCATTCATAAAAGGGATTTTTAAAAATTGCTTTTAGAAATATAAGAATTTCCTTTTGGAGACCAACTATAATAGAATCTGAGGTCTATACTTAGTTATGCCACATGTACTCCCAGCCTCTGCAATGGCAGAGAGAACCAGAAACTGGAGCAGCCCAGCTGGGAATTTGTATGTGCAGACAACACTGCCGAAGACAGGAGACAAGAGTTATAAGGTATGCGCAATTAATGTGCCATGACATATCCTTTTATTTATTTTCATTCAAATTGATCCGGAATTTCTTGCACACCCAAAACTCCTCAGGAGTTCAGAGCAGGATTTGGTTGACTATTTATACTTTGTAAATTAGAGTTATTTTCAATTTTATCAGGTCTCTGGAACCTGAAACCTTTCCTTCAAAAATAAATAAAATAAAAATCAATGCATGTCCAAGTTCCAAACACCTTTGTGTTCCTCTCACTTCAGGAACATGCATTGCAAGACACACAGCATTTTGTTTTTCTTTTAAATCCAGCCACTGGGATGTGTCAAAATGTTCTCAATGGCCACTATGACAGTTTAATTCTTCTGTTCTTAGTTTTTCTAAAAGCACCCTCCTTCTGTCACATGTACACACTTATACATTTATAAGGAGTGGGTATGCAAAGAGGATAAATGGATGAAAAAGATATGCTAACTGGCATTTCTAAGTTACTACTAGCTCTCAGGAGAGCCAGTCTTCAAAATAAAAGGACTAATTCACTATCCAGCAAAATTCTACTTTGTTGTATCTATGAGACCACATTGAATTCTAATGACTTCACTGGGCCTGTACTGTTATAGTTAGCCCCCCCTCTTTTCTAGGAGAAATTGTGTCACGGATAAAAAAAATTAGGTGAAAACGCTAGATCAATCACCTATGTTTCTCTAGAGATGGACAGTATTTTGGCCCCTTCTTTCCAACCACAGAAAGGTTAATGAGTTTGACTGAGAACCAGTTTCCAACCAGTCTAGTGAGGTCTCTGTAACTTAGAATTAATGGAAGTACCTGATGGTCAAGAACGGCTTAATATATCCATTAGATGTTTTTTTTTCCCCTCAGATAACAGGGTTTAAACATTTTCCCTCTATTTTTATATACTGTGGTTAAACTGTTCAGTGTTCATTCAGGATCCAGCACCTGATTAGCTTATATGATTGTTTAAACATCAAAGTATGCTATTCCTTTGCATAATGTCATTACCAGTACACAGAACAGGGCTGGGCTCTCTCTCTTCCTGCAGCGAGACTCCTGGGTAGTTTGTATTACCAACATACTGATCATTCCTCTGTGATTTTATTTGTTTGATTGTTGGCAAACACAGTATCTGACTTTCTCATTGCATATGTTATGTTGATAGCAACGCGTCTTTCAGCTCAAACTCATCCTGCTTGGATGGGGGACTATGTAACATGTTGCCATTTTTTGGTAAGGACTTTCAGTTCCCATTCTGAAGGTGTTTAAGGGTCTCTTGGGGAGGATGCTGAACCATTCAAGGTAGTTAAATACAGAACATACCGCAAAGAGTTACAAAGGGCTCTCACAAAACTGGGAGACTGGGCAACAAAATGGCAGACGAAATTCAATGTTCATAAATGCAAAAAAAATGCACATTGGAAAACAATCCCAACTATACATACAAAATGATGGGATCTAAGTTTGTTGTTACCACTCCAGAAAGATCTTGGAGTCATTGTGGATAGTCCACTCAACATTTAGGGGAAATCAAAACAAGCTAACTATGTTGGGAATCATTAGGAAAGGGACAGATAGTAAGACAGAATACCTTATTGCCTCTATATAAATCCATGGGTTCGCCCACATCTTGAATACTGCATGCAGAGCTGGTTGCCCTATCTCAAAAAAGATGTATTGGAATTGGAAAAGGTACAGAAAAGGGCAACAAAAATGATTGGGGTATGGAACGGCTGCTATATGAAGAGAGATTAAGATGACCAGGATTTTTCAATTAAAAAAAAAAAAGAGCGATAACTAAGGGGGATACGATAGGAGTCTATACAATCATGGCTGGTGTGGAAAATGAATAAACACTACCACCTTATTTACTCCTTCTCATAACACAAGAGCTAGGGGTCACCCGATTACATTAGTAGGCAGCAGGTTTAAAACAAACAATAGGAAGTATTTCTTCACACAATGCACCATCAACCTGTAGAACTCCTTGCCCCAGGATGTTGTGAAGGCCAAGTCTATAACAGGTTCAAAAAAAGAACTAGATAAATTCATGGAGGATAAATCCATCAATGGCTATTAGCCAGGATGGGCAGTGATGCTGTTCCACCAAATGCATCCGATGAAGTGAGCTGTAGCTCACGAAAGCTTATGCTCTAATAAATTTGTTAGTCTCTAAGGTGCCACGGGTACTCCTTTTCTTTTTGTCCCTAGACTATTTGCCAGAAGCTGGGAATGGGAGGCATAGGATAGATCACTTGATGATTACATGTTCTATTCACTCCCTCTGAAGCACCTGGCATTGGCCATTGTCAGAAGAAAGGATACTGGGCTAGATGGACCATTGGTCTGACCCAGTATTGCCGATGGAGACATCTACATTCCTGTCTGGAAATTAGGTTGCATAATGGTGGGCATCCACGATAGAATGGGCAAGAGTATTAAGGGACAGAGAGTTGGAGATGCAATTTTGAGCTGCGCGCTCTCTCTCTCTCTCTCAGTGGTGCAGTCAACGAAACATGCCATGCTAGGAAGACACCATGGAGGGACTAAATCAAGGAATATCTTCTTGTATGGAATACTTCAGCACTTAACTGACTGAGCAGAGATGAAGAAGGCTTTACCCTTCAGCTGTGTGTGTAAATGCAAGAAGCTATGATGATCATAGGCGCTGACTCCATGGGTGCTCCGGAGCTGGAGCACCCATGGGGAAAAATTAGTGGGTGCTCTGCACCCACTGGCAGCCAAGCTCCCCTCTCCCACCACCCCACCTTCTCCTCCGAGTGCTCCGCATCCCCGTTCCTCCACCTACCTCCCAGTGCTTCCTGCCCAGCTGCCACCAAACAGCTGTTTGGCCACTCTGCAGGGGCAGGGGGAGGAGGAGTGAGAATGTGGCACGCTCAGGGGAGGAGGTGAGGCCGTGGCGGGGATTTGGGGAAGGAGTCAGAATAGGGGCAGGGACTCAGCCTCATGGAAGGGGTGGAGTTGGGGCAAGGGGGGGGGGGGGGTTGAGCACCCACCAGTGGGAGCAGAAGTCTGCACCTATGATGATGATTATTACTAACAATGATTATTTAGGTATTTTTAGAATTAGCTTATGTGTACAATTTTCAGAAGCATCTAGGTGACTTAGGAGCCTAAATCCCATTCCTTTTTATGATACTTAGGGTACGTCTACACTACCCGCCAAATCAGCAGGTAGTGATTGATCTATCTGGGATCGATTTATCGCGTCTAGTTTAGACACAATAAATCGATCCCCAATTGCTCTGCCGTCAACTCCTGTACTCCACCGTGGCAAGAGGCAGAAGTGGAGTCGATGGGGAAGCGGCAACAGTTGACCTGTGCCGTGAGGACACTAGGTAAGTTGACCCAAGATATGTCGACTTCAGCTGCACTATTCTCGTAGCTGAAGTTTCGTATCTTAGGTCGATCTCCCCCACAGTGTAGACCAGGCCTTAGGCTCTGAAGTGCTCAAGTCACTTTTAAATCTTGATCCATTGACTTAAGCCTCTTCAGCACTTTTGGAAATTCTATGCTAGGTCTCCAATTTTGTCTAGAGCTACATGGACCTAAACTTTGAAGTGTCATAACTCAACTAGATAGAGCTGAAGAAAAAAAATGTGTAATTACAAGTCAACCTCAAAAAGGAATAGTTTTTAAATTATTCTAAACCCTAAAGTTCTAGGCAGATTTATTACCAACTTTGTAGAAAAGTAACTGAACTCTAAAATAATCACAGGTTTCAGAGTAGCAGCCGTGTTAGTCTGTATTCTCAAAAAGAAAAGGAGTACTTGTGGCACCTTAGAGACTAACAAATTTATTAGAGCATAAGCTTTCGTGAGCTACAGCTCACTTCATCGGATGCATTTGGTGGAAAAAAAAAAAAAAAAAAAAAAAACAAAAAAAAAAAAAAAAACAAAAAAAAAAAACTTTTTTTTTTTTCCACCAAATGCATCCGATGAAGTGAGCTGTAGCTCACGAAAGCTTATGCTCTAATAAATTTGTTAGTCTCTAAGGTGCCACAAGTACTCCTTTTCTTTTTGTGAACTCTAAAAGCGGAGGTGGACTCTTAACATTCAATTAACATGCATTGCAAGACACTCTACTTTAAAAAAAAAAAATTTCATTGGGATGTGTCAAAATATTCTGAATGGCCATTGTCCCAATGCATTGCTTGAGTTTTGTTCCCCACCACACACTATTTCTAAAATATCTGTCAACTGCTAGTGGTGCTCAGAAAGAACTAGTCATCAAAACAAGGGAATAGACCATAATCCTATCCTCTGTTACATGTGGAGTCATGGATGTATTGTTATATGCTTGGTGTGGATACACATGACTTATTTATAAACAAGATTTGAGAAATTTGAGTTCAAAGTGATGAGTGATGGTGTGTGCCCAACTTGAGACAGCTTTATGGGGTCTGATTTTCAGAGACTCAACAGCTTCTGCAAATCTTAACCTTAATCATTATAACGGCAAGTCTCAATACAAATTCAACAATGGTCACTACCAACATCTTCAGAACTGACACATCAAGAGTACCACAAACATAGTTTGACTCTACTCCACTCCACACATGTACAACACCCACACAGGTCTTTCAAATTCTCATTTTATCTCATTTCAGTAAGAGCCATGGATCAAGATTTTAAAAAAGGGGAGATTAATGTGAGGCCTCTAAGTAACCAACCCAATATTTCTATAGTGTTAAGCACCCTGCAGTTCCCACTGAAGTCAATGGGAGCTCTTAGGTCAACTTTTTTGCTCAAAACTTTAGAAAAATCAGAGCCTACAATTTCAAAAGTAATGATTTTGAAGTTCCAGGGGGCAGGTGGTCAGCACTTTCTGAAAATAAGACGTTTTATAAAACATGTCAAGTTAGTCACCCAAAATCTGTGGCACCCAAAAATCACTAGTCACTTTTGAAAAATCTTTGTTCTCAGCTTACTAATTTAGCCATCCAGATAAGGAATTAGGCTCCAATTTTTTACTGTCTTGGCCCTGATTCAGCCCATCTGTTTCTCATTTTCTTCAGGTACAACTATATAGCCTGCCAAAGCATGACAAGGTAGCTTGCACCACAGCCTGTACATTTCAGACTGAAAAAGCAGAAGGGACCCAATTACCACTGTTTACTTATCCTTTCCCTTCCTGCTTTGAAATTTTCATGAGACAGGGCTGGCTTGCACAGTTTATCTTTACAAATTCCTGCTAATGTTCCAAAGAAAGAGTAGCTTCTCTCAAAGTGCTCATCAAGACAGAGTCCTGACCTACAGCTGCGGGGGACACTGTTGACACCATTTCTGTGGTGATATCTACACTGCAGCTCAAACAAAAAACTGCACCAAGCCCAAGGCTGGCGTGTGTCAGCTGACTCAGGCTTGCAGGGCTCAGGCTGTGGTGCTATAAAACTGCATCTGGGTTTGTGGGGTCCCAGATCCTGGGCACCAGCCTGAGACCAAACATCTACATGGCAATTTTATAGCCCTGCAGCCAAAGCCCAATGAGCCCAAGTCAGCCGACATAGGTCAGCTGCAGGTATTTTACTGCAGCCAGGGATGACTGGTGCCTGCTGATGGGGGGGCATAATTTAAAAGGTTGCCCCCTCCCAACAGCTTGAGTCACACACATACTTACGTTCCGTGGCCTCTCCTTGCAGTTCCTAGCTGTTTGCTGCTGCTTCTTTTCCCCTCAGAGCTAAAGCAACAGCCCCTCCACACAGTTCCCAATGTGCCCCTCCCCACGGGTCACTTCTGATGGCAGTGTAGACATATCCCCAGTGTCCTGACATGCTACTCTCATGACAATTTTACATCCTTTCCTTCAGGCCAGAGTGAGAGTTAAGGGAAACAAGTTGTTCAGCAGGGGGGAGGGGGAGAGAAATTGTATAAAGTGTTTCACAGGTAGGCTGCAAATCCCACATTCCGGGCATAAAGCAGCAGGTACACACTATCAAATAGAAAATCAGGCTATGATTTAGTCACGGAGTCCATGACTTCCAGCGACCTCCGTGACTTCAGCCTGTGATGGTCAGGAGCTGCAGGGTCCCCCGCCACCCATGGGGCGGGGAGCTGCAGGGTACCCCTGCTGCCTTTGGTGGCCACCGCAGCTCCCAGACACCGCAGATGGTAGCGGTGGGAGGAAAGAGGGAGAACCCCCTGAGCTCCCAGCTGCTGCAGGCCCTGGAGCTGCAGGGGCACCCTATAGCTCCTGGCCCCTATGGGCAGCAGGGAACCCCGAGCTGCAGGCAGCAGGGGAATCCCATAGCCCCCAGCTATTGCAGCTCCTAGCCTCTGTGCAGTTGCCCCACTTCAGGCAGTGTGGGGGAAAGCAAATCCCCATTTTGTCAAGGATATATTTAGTAAGAGTCATGGACAGGTCATGGTTTCCATGAATTTTTCTCTTTTACCCATGACCTGCCTGTGACTTTTACTAAAAATATCAGGGACAAAATCTTAGCCTTAAATATAAGATCCCGAATCATTGCGGTATAACTCCAGTGTGCGACTTGAGTGGCACCAACATAAAACTGGAACAACATAGTTGTGAACAAGATCTTAAGATTCAAAATTCTAAAACGATGCCAGCCTTCCAACTGGTATTTTTTTTGCTATGTAACAAACATTTTCTAAATTGCTACGTGGCTCATGTAGCCATGTGATGCAGCCATGAAAAAAGGCAAATGCAATCCTAGGATTGCATCAGGCAAGGTATTTCCAGTAGAGATAGGAAAGTTTTAATACCTTTGTACAAGGAACTAGTAAGCCCCCATCTGGAAAACTGTACAATTCTGGTCACCCATATTCAAGAAAGATGAATTCAGTCAGGAACAGGTGCAGAGAAGGGCTATTAGGATGATCAAGGGAACGGAGAGCTTGTTTTATGAGAGGAGACAAAGAACTTGGTGTGTTTAGCCTAACCAAGGGGATCTGATAGTTCTTCTACCTCCCTGATGTCTTACTCCCTTGATGTATTTATAGAGAACAATTTAAACTAAAGGACAACTTGGCACAAGAATAAATGGGTATAAACTGGCCAGAAAGTTAGAACAAGATTTCTAACCATCAGAGGAGTGAGGTTCTGGAACAGCCTTCCAATTAGAGTAATGGGGGTTTTTAAGATGGAGCTTGATTAGTTTTGTGAATGGAATTATAGGAAGGGGTTGCCAGAGATAGCAAAGGAATGGATGCGATGACCCAGGAGGTTCCTTCTAGTACTAGAAGTTTCAAAATACATGGATGGAGAAGAGGGATTTATACTACGTAATACGTTTCGGAGTCATGTCCCATCCCATGTTTTGATGAGATTGTTTGTATTACAGTAGTCCTAGTGGTCACACCAGATATTAGGGCTCCATTGTGCTAGGCACTGTGCATAAACAGATTGTGTCTTGTCTATTTAGGTAGTTGCTGCCCCAAGGAATTTAGACAAGGGATGAACAAAATGAAGCACTATCCATAAGGAACGGCAATATAGAAGGATTAGGTGACTTGGCCAAGGTCACTTATGTAACGTGTAACAGAGCTGCGAACTAAAATTACAGCTCCTGAGTCCCAGTGCTTTTATCACAAAAAGCTTTCATCCTCTCTAATCTGAAGCACACACTCAGTTTAGTTTGTGACCTCGCTTTGAATGGCAGTGTGTGTTCATGTTCTCATCACAGGCGACAGCGGTACACATTCTTCTTACTGCTAGCAGTGCGTCACACTTCGGACATCTGTCCACCATGCAACCCTCCACTGTTGTGCTGCTAATTGTTCTGGTTACCTGCCTGTCAGGATGCTGCATGCTTCTGTGTCAAATTAATACAGGGCTGTAAAGGAGAAATTCCTTGGCAGAAATTATTTTCATCATAGAAATGGCCTGTAGAGACCAACAGTGGGAAAGCGAGGTTGCAGACTGTTCTGTCATTAGTGTTTAAATGTGGAGGTGAAGTCCGAGCAGGGGGATCATGGCCCGGCACATCCTTTTTTGTATATAAAGCAGTACATGCACCCTGGTGAGTTCTCAGAATTTGTAAAGTTTGATCCTGTGCCAACGCACTTCAGGGGAACAGACTTGCTGTTTAAAAATAATTAATTCTTCTCTGACCCGTCCGCACCAGTAGCAAGTGTTCTACTAACACTAAGTTTTAGCCCACAAAAGCTTATGCTCAAAAAATTTGTTAGTCTCCAAGGTGCCACAAGTAGTCCTTGTTCTTTTTGTTCTACTACAGGTTGTCATTGTTAGCATTTTGTGAGGACAGTCCAGTGATCAAAGAGTTCACATTGACACCCATGCTCCTGTTATTCTTAGGTCATTCAGCTTCATCCCCTTTATCTGGTCCATTTACAGGGTCTGACTCAACCTCCATTGACATCTATTGAGCATTGCTAAAAAATGCCCGCTATCTGGGGTATTATATGCAGAGTAACACTGTATTAACTGCCACAATCCTCTGGCAGAGAACCAGTCAGAATGAGAGTGTAATGCCCTCACAAGGTCTTTGGTAGTTGAGCCAGTGTAACATCAGTAAGCTATTTTTATTTTTTATGGCCACATTACACTCCAAACTTAGTTTTTGCTTCTATATCTATTTTTTAAACGTGATAGAAACACACTACATTTGTCTGTAAAGGCAAAGTATCAGAGACACCGTGTTAACATCATCTTCTATGTTTCTCAACTTTTGTGGCTTTCAAATCTCAAAGTTAGCAATGCATTCATGTAGGACTGTGTTTAAAGTTGAGCCACTGTGTTAGTTTATATATAAATTAAGTGTGGGCTCCTTGTTCTTCAGAACTGAGGAGAGGGCCACACTCACCCACCCAACCAAAGCCACACACCTCAAAAAAGTTGGAATAAAGCAATTTAAAAGGTATGCCTAATTAAACTCCCCATTTGTCAAACTAGATTTGTTTAGCTGATGTTTTATTGATTTTGTTTTACTTAGGAGATTCAAATTAAATAGAATCAAAAGAATACACGATGTGACCTGACCATGGACTCTGGACAAGCTTCTGAGCTGGGTGACGCATCAGAGTTAGGCCAATTTACACCAGTTGAGGATCTGGCCCTATGGTGTTATGTTATTTTGGTGGTAACTGCTAAACTCATTCTTTCCTCTCCTAATGATGGCTTCAGGCCACAAGGTGTGAAGTTAGAGGGAAGCAAAAAGCAGCCCTGGAACAGTCTGCTTCAGAAGAGAATGGGGTTATTTGTCGGGGGGGGGGGGGGGGGAAATCCTGACACAGCACATCCAAAGCTAGACAATCATTGGGTGGTTTCAGTCCAGTTCTCAGCAGACCCATGTTTACATCAGGGAAATCACCACAATTGGAGCTAACTAGCACCCTCGTTGGCAGTCTTAGAAGAGAAGCCAAGGATTGACCAGGCACGGAGACTGTGCTAACCTCTCAGCCCTGCAGAGAGAGCGAGGAGCATTTTTAAAATGCAAGCAAAACTAACAGATACAATTGTTTTCCTTACTGGATCAAATTCATCACTGGTGGATGCAGGTGTCACTCCAGCTGGCCTAATTTGGTATATTAGTTGAAATACAGTAAAAACCACCAATACATTCACTAAACACAGGCTAACTTGTAGCTTTGCCACCAGCCACAGAAGAAGCAGCACATAGTTGCACTACCCCAGGACCACACCAAGAACCCTACTGGAAACAGAAGTTGCCACCTCGTTTCAGGGTGAAGTAATGTGCACCAGCCTACCTCTGCACAGATCTTCCCCTCCACACCAGCACTCTTGTGCTGGGCCACTCACTGGGAAGCAGAGCCAGGGCTCCACCCATTCCCCACAAATAGGCCTGAGAGGGGGAAGCAGCAGAGGTCGCTCTCCCCTATGTAAAAATAATAAATTTTATGGACGTTCTTTTGAAATGTTCAGGTTTTCCCCAACAAAATATGAAAAGCAAATACTGAAGAAGTGTTGGGTTTTGGTTATTTTCAGTCTTTCACTGAAAAAAAAAACAGAAAAATGACTTTTTGGAGAAAAGGGGCAAATTTTCATAGAATTGTTTTCATTGAAATACCAGTTTCCTACCCGGTCTAGATTTAGAGGAGTGGGAATTGTTTACGTTATAACAGTCCTTAATGAACAGGGATGAGATATAGATACATGACAGCTGGGAGGCAAAATTCTCCCTTACGGTATTTCTACAGGTATCTCGCCAGTTTTAAAAGTAAGGCTTATTTCTGCAGACCTTACTCATATTCGACTACTCACATGAGTGAGTGCTGCAGAACTGGACACCATGCTTAAATGAAAAGGCAGAAAATGATAATTTATATAATCTTAAAACTAGTCTGCTGAACTGGATATAGATGAGGTGTGTGTTTTCTTGTCTAAAATTACAGTTAGATCTAGTTTCATAGTAGCAGCCGTGTTAGTCTGTATTCGCAAAAAGAAAAGGAATACTTGTGGCACCTTAGAGACTAACAAATTTATTAGAGCATAAGCTTTTGTGAGCTACAGCTCACTTCATTGGATGCATTTGGTGGAAAAAACAGAGGAGAGATTTATATACACACACCCCTAGAACCCTGACCTGGGGTATTCTATCTGCTACCCAAGATCCATAAAGCTGGGAATCCTGGACGCCCCATCATCTCAGGCATTGGCACCCTGACAGCAGGATTGTCTGGCTATGTAGACTCCCTCCTCAGGCCCTTCGTTACCAGCACTCCCAGCTATCTTCGAGACACCACTGACTTCCTGAGGAAACTACAGTCCATTGGTGATCTTCCTGAACGCACCATCCTAGCCACTATGGATGTAGAAGCCCTCTACACCAACATTCCACACAAAGATGGGTTACAAGCCGTCAGGAACAGTATCCCCGATACTGTCACGGCTAACCCGGTGGCTGAACTTTGACTTTGTCCTCACCCATAACTATTTCACATTTGGGGACAATGTATACCTTCAAATCAGCGGCACTGCGATGGGTACCCGCATGGCCCCACAGTATGCCAACATTTTTATGGCTGACTTAGAACAACGCTTCCTCAGCTCTCGTCTCCTAATGCCCCTACTCTACTTGAGCTACATTGATGACATCATCATCTGGACCCATGGAAAAGAATCTCTTGAGGAATTCCACCATGATTTCAACAATTTCCATCCCACCATCAACCTCAGCCTGAACCAGTCCACACAAGAGATCCACTTCCTGGACACTACGGTGCTAATAAGCGATGGTCACATAAACACCACCCTATATCGGAAACCTACTGACCGCTATTCCTACCTACATGCCTCTAGCTTTCATCCAGATCATACCACACGATCCATTGTCTACAGCCAAGCTCTACGATATAACTGCATTTGCTCCAACCCCTCAGACAGAGACAAACACCTACAAGATCTCTATCATGCATTCCTACAACTACAATACCCACCTGCTGAAGTGAAGAAACAGAGTGACAGAGCCAGAAGAGTACCCAGAAGTCACCTACTACAGGACAGGCCCAACAAAGAAAATAACAGAACGCCACTAGCCATCACCTTCAGCCCCCAACTAAAACCTCTCCAACACATCATCAAGGCTCTACAACCTATCCTGAAGGATGACCCATCACTCTTACAGATCTTGGGAGACAGGCCAGTCCTTACTTACAGACAGCCCCCCAATCTGAAGCAAATACTCACCAGCAACCACACACCACACAACAGAACCACTAACCCAGGAACCTATCCTTGCAACAAAGCCCGTTGCCAACTCTGTCCACATATCTATTCAGGGGATACCATCATAGTGTGGCTGATGTGATTAGGCCCTATCAGAGGCTCGTTCACCTGCGCATCTACCAATGTGATATATGGTATCATGTGCCAGCAATGCCCCTTTGCCATGTACATTGGCCAAACTGGACAGTCTCTACGTAAAAGAATGAATGGACACAAATCAGACGTCAAGAATTATAACATTCAAAAACCAGTTGGAGAACACTTCAATCTCTCTGGTCACTCGATTACAGACCTAAGAGCGGCTATCCTTCAACAAAAAAGCTTCAAAACCAGACTCCAACGAGAGACTGCTGAATTGGAATTAATTTGCAAACTGGATACAATTAACTTAGGCTTGAATAGAGACTGGGAATGGATGACTCATTACACAAAGTAAAACTATTTCCCCATGGTATTTCTCCCCCCCCCACCCCACCCCACCCCCCACTGTTCCTCTGATATTCTTGTTAACTGCTGGAATTAGCCTACCTTGCTTGTCACCATGAAAGGTTCTCCTCCTTTCCCCCCCCCCCCCCCCCGCTGCTGGTGATGGCTTATCTTAAGTGATCACTCTCCTTACAGTGTGTATGATAAACCCATTGTTTCATGTTCTGTGTGTGTGTGTGTGTGTGTGTGTGTGTGTGTGTATAAATCTCTCTTCCGTTTTTTCCACCAAATGCATCCGATGAAGTGGGCTGTAGCTCACGAAAGCTTATGCTCTAATAAATTTGTTAGTCTCTAAGGTGCCACAAGTACTCCTTTTCTTTTAGTTAGATTAGTGTTTCACTTGGTGTGCCCACAAACTCAAAAATAGGGCAATGCATCAGTCCTGATTAGGGTGATAAGTGCATTATGGTTGATAGCTGCTTTTGCAGTCACAATTGCTAGGAAACTTGGATTGTGGAGAATGAAGAAGAATTAACAGGAAGAATGGAAGATCTTCTGGGTCCTTTCTGAGCCCATAGTGGATTTCAGTTCTTAATCCACTACCCTTTTATCAGTGATTCTCAACCTGCAGCCCGCAGGCTGCTTGCAGCCCAATCAGCACAGAGCTGCAGCCCATGTGACATCCTCAAGGCCATACAGGTAGTATTGGATGTGGCTCACAATGATAAATAGGTTGAGAACTACTGCCTTGTATGTATGGATTGCCCACTAATGTTAATAGATGAACCAATAAAATACTGTATACAAGGAGAATTATACAAGGAGAATTTTGTTTTAAATCTGACATTTCCATGTATTTTGATTGCTCATACCAACAAGTCAAGATGTTTCTTCCCAACCCCCAGATTTTATCCTTGCTGTATATGCCATCCCTCTGTTACCATTTTAACCCTAGTTTATCATTTTGCATCGTGAACCAGTTCAGTCTGAAAAATGCATTCTTAAATGGAAACTCTGCATTTTATTTCTGTGCATATTTCTGTTTGGAAAGCCAGGCTTCAGCAAATTGAGTCACATATCAAATGGCTACATTGATTAGATTGCAGCAAGAATGAGCTGCAGAGCTGAAAATAGCCAAAATGCAGAGGAAATAGGAAACCTCTGAGCTGTTTGACATTGTAGTCTAGTTATGGATCCAGCTAATAAACCTAAAGGCTGGAAATGCATTATCCAAATCCTAACTCCCAATAAACATAATTATTTGCAGTATCTGAGTTTGAAAAGACTGAATCTAAAATAGTTCTTAGAATTTATAATCTATTTATTTTATAATGAGTGGATGTTGCTTCCCCATGGCCCTGTCATTATGATCCGTTACAGGCCTCTTTGTTGAAGGATACTGATTATTTAATCTATTTTGTTGTTGGTTACATTTGAAGACAATAGCCTGAGGACATTATCCTATTTAAATACAATTCTTGTTGCTTCACTTGTTTCTGTGCTAGGTTGCCAGATGCCCAGTTTTTGACCGGAATGTCCAGTCAAAAAGGGGACCTGGTAATGTCAGGTAGGATGTACTGACTGGACACCAAAAGTCTGGTTGCTGTGGGGCAGGGGAGGCCCCAGGTTATTAACCCACACCAGTCCCTGCTCATCTAGGGCTGCCTCCTAACTGCAGGATGCTGCTTGTCAAGCTGCAGCAGCTCCCATTCCAGCCCCCGAGCAGAGGGAGCCCAGGTGGAGGACCGGGGGCAGTGGTTAAGAAAATGGAGATGGGGGGGGAAAATGGAGACGGTGGTGAAGGTGACGAGTGACAGGGAGAGGAGTCAGCAACAGGGGTAGGGCCATGGAGGGAACAGGCAGAGCAGAAGCCTTTTGGGGGAAAAAGATGGAAAACAGTTGGGAGCTGGGGGAAGAAGTGGAGAAGGGGGCAGGGCCACAGGGATCTAGTTACCAGCAATTAGAAAGGTTGCAACCTTAGTCTATTCGTCACTTGACTCGAGTCTTCTATTGGTTACCATTTACAGGAGTGATACTGCCAATGTGGTACGTAAAGCTGGGTGAATAACTGAGTTTTCAGTTAATTGGCAGTAAGTTTAACACACCACACACTATTTGACCCGAAACAAAACAAATTTTTTTGGAATTTTTGGTGAACTGGGGAAAAAAAAAAATTCATTTTGGTCCAAAAAAATAATTTTAACTGGAGCAGGGACTTCAGCATGTCTCCCCCACATCCTAGTGTCCTAACTACCAGGCTAGAGAGAGTCACTCTCTCTCCCGCCCAACAACTATTCAAGCGTTTTATGTAAAGTGGAATGGCTGCAACATGAGAGATGGAAAGAGACTCACCCAGAAAGACTAATATCCTGGTGGTTACAGCTTTACCCTTAGGAAACCTGGGTTCAAGTAGGGGGTTATTCAGGAAAAGGGCACCACTAGCTCCTCCTCCAAAGTTGCCCAAGGCCCTTTGCGAATCTAGCTTTTCCCACAACATGTTTTGACCAAAGCTATTCAGCAAATTTGGGTTAAATTTGTAAATAGCTTCGGTCAACCCAAAATTGCAATTTTTAATTGAATAAATTTGTCTGAAGAGTTTTGCCCAGCTCAAATGATAGCAGAGCATTGGGCAGACTCCTTCAATTAGCTATTATTAAACAAAGGTATGGCCTATGTCTAAAACAAAATTAATAGGGGCACTGTTGTCATAATTGGACCTACAAATTTATCCTAATTCTAAAATCAACCATAAAAAGTGAGTGGGGGGTTTATAAAGTGTCACAATAGCTTATAACAATAAATGTTGATGGGAAAAGGTGCAGAAAGGGAGACAGAAATGCAGAGAGAGTCTAAACAAAAAGGTCTCCTGATGTAACTGTAGGACTGTGTTAAGATTATGCCTGATAAAACAAGAGAAGTGTGGGACTGGAAATTAATGGACCAACACTGGTGTGTCAGAAGTTAAGCCTAATCAGTGAACAAAATAATGAGGTGATGGACTATTCCACCCATAACTCCCTTTGGGGTCCTCAAAAAGAGGCTTTAGAAGAGGTGATCACACCGCTGGTTTACTGAAAGATGAGAGAAGGGGAAAGAGCAAGTTTCATCATCATTGCTGCTGATGCAGATGTCCCACTGTCTCCTGGGACCTCAGACCTTTTCATTCTAATCCTGAGAAGTGTCCTGTCCAGACTAGGCCAAAGAAAGAAAGCCAGATGACACTGCCACCTTTCCCCCGCCCCTGCTGCTGGTGAGGGCTCACTTACGTGATCACTCTCCTTACAGCGTGTATGATAAAACCCAGTGTTTCATGTTCTCTCTCTCTCTCGTGTGTGTGTGTGTGTGTGTGTGTGTGTGTGTGTATATATATATATATATATATATATATATAAATAAAAAAAAAGTCTCCCCCCTGTATTTTCCACCAAATGCATCCGATGAAGTGAGCTGTAGCTCACGAAAGCTTATGCTCAAATAAATGTGTTAGTCTCTAAGGTGCCACAAGTACTCCTTTTCTTTTTTGTGAATACAGACTAACACAGCTGCTACTCTGAAAACTGCCACCTATGTCAGCTAAAGCCCTGATGCATCTGGGATGCAAGGTTTTGTCTTCTCCTCTCCCACCTCTACAGCTGTCCATCTTCCCCTACCTTATTTATTCTCTTTCCTTCTGTCTAAGGAGAGTCTGGCTTAGCAAGCCAGATCTGTTTTTTTTTGTTTGTTTGTTTTGTAACAGTGTTGTAAACCTGTGACCAGAAAGGCAGCTTAAAACAATACCTTAAGGAGCCTGATGCTGGTAAAGGTTTACTAGGTCTTGGAGTGGCTGATAAGAGCACCTGCTGTGCTTTTCCAGCAGCTAAGCTGCAAGTGAAAGTCAACACCAGGAAATAATTTTATTAAGATAATGCTGAAGTAAAAAGAAAACGGTACAGAGTTTAGGCATAGAAGTTTCTGGTTATCAGGGAATAAGGTACAGATTATCAAGGAGTGCGAAGTTCAGTTTAGGAGCTGGTGGCATAAGGAATACATAATCTGCAATCTCCCCAATTGGGGATAAAAGTTTAATGCGTCAAAGTACAGACATTGAAATATGGTGGTATGTTGTCCATATAATGGCTATGTTCAGGTGTGGAGTATAATGAGCAGATATGATGATGAGGATGGATCTACCCTCATTTGGTAGGATTTAATGTTCAGTGAGTTTATGGCTCCAGTTCATATGGTCCAATGGGAAAAAAAAAAAAAAAGTCTCTCAGTCCCTTTCCCATTGTTGATGCACGATGTTGTACCGGCTCACACCTCCTGGTACTGTCAGTGGCCGGTGATGTGGTCGATGTAAATGTCCCTGGACCATCGGATTGTGTCCGAGACCATGAGGCGCTGCATGAGCCGTGCGTACCGTTGACCGATCCCACAGGTCTGCAGCACACACTCATTGCAGGGGTCCCAAGCGCCCAGGGCTCCGACAATCAGGGCATCCATCTGCACCTCGTAGCCCTACACTCTCAGTGTGTCGGCCAGGGGGGCGTATTTTTCCAGCTTACGAGCTCGGGATTCGCAGAAGGCCAGAGTCCTTTTCTCAAAAGGAGAACGTGATGTCGATGAGGATGATCTTTTTCTGATCCTTGTCGGTGACTACCACGTCAGGTCGCAACTGGCTGTCCTTCCCGGGGATAGTGGAGTTCACGGCGACCTCCCCCAAGCACAGTGCGATGGCTTTCACCAGGCGGTTCTGGATGGTGTTGTGGCACAGCTGCCAGGATCTGGAGTGGGGCTTGTAGCTGCACAGGACGTGGGGCAGGGTCTCGCTGGAGTAGCCGCACTTCCTGCAATGCTTGTCTCTGTTCCCATGGCGGACAGCTCCGTTGAGTGGGATGCAGTTGAGCTGGGCACGATGGATGAACTGCCAGTCGGCGAAACGGGTGAAGCTGCCCCCGGCGAGGAAATGGTTGCTGGCGTCCCACTTGCTGGCAAGTTCGAAGACTTTACCCTGGTCTGGTTTATGCTTCAGGTTTTCCATGTTCAATGAGTGGATGGCTACACTGCAATGTAAGCCCAGGGTTTGTACAACTTAAGTTAGCAGATCCTGGGTTTGTTAATTTAGGGCCACAGTGTCTACACTCATTTCTAACCCTGGGTTAGGAAATATTGAACCCCAAGTTCCAACCTGGGATTCCAGCATCTACACTGCATTATGTGGGCCCGAGTTCAACCACCCATATCCCAGACTGTGCAACACTCTCCTGAAAGGTGGCCATTTTAGCCCTTTGTTTGTGGTGCAGTGTGGGAAAACTTGCCAGTCCATCAAACTTGACTGTCCTGAGGACAAAAAGTCAGCCTGGGGCATTATGGGATACTTTTGGCAGACTCCCAGAGCACGAGTCCAGTGGAGTTGCATTGACACTGCAAAGCAATAGGCCTTGAACTCTGGGTCCCAGCTCAACTCAGGCTTGGACACTCCACCTACATAGGGTCAGGAACCCAGGGTCCAAGCCCTGGGTTAACATGATTTGTATCAGAGTAGTAGCAGTGTTAGTCTGTATTCGCAAAAAGAAAAGGAGTACTTGTGGCACCTTAGAGACTAACAAATTTATTTGAGCATAAGCTTTTGTGAGCTACAGCTCGCTTCATCGGATGCATTTCGATGAAGTGAGCTGTAGCTCACAAAAGCTTATGCTCAAATAAATTTGTTAGTCTCTAAGGTGCCACAAGTACTCCTTTTCTTTTCATGATTTATATGCAGACAAAAAGGAGGAAATAGTCTTCAGCCTCAGTTCAAATCCCAGGTTTACAATGCAGTGTAGACAAACCTCTAGAGACAGAAGCTGTATTTTTTTCTTCTTTTGTATGAGTTTGTCTTGTTTTCCTTCCAAGAAATGGAATCAGACATCAACAATGACAGCTCCAGCCCATTTCAACTAACTTCCTCCCCCCCCCAAAATGCGAGACAAGAGGATTTTCCTTCTAACGACTCTTTCCAGCTAAAAGGAAAGGGAACAAGGGTGTTGTTAAAATGAAAGCCTTACTTAATTTAAAGCATTTTGAAATGTAATCTCTTTTCTGTATCTTTAATAAAGGATTAAAAAGATTTTTCATGGTGTTTTCTCCATGCTACTAAGGAGGCAGAGGTCTCCATCTACCAAATCCCAAACTTTGTTAAAACAATATTTAATGCTGGACAGCAATAGGGTCGAGTTAACGCTTTTGATCTTCGGGACCGAATTAATAAAACGGCACACCAGCCTGGAATTTGTCTAACCAGCTGTAGTAGGCCTCCATTGCACCACACAACAGCTGCAGAGGAACACCACATTTAAAATAAGGACATCTCAAAGTGGCCGTTTTAAATATCTATGGCCTGGTTCTTATCTCACTAAATGATTTTACCCCAGTGTAACTCCATTAACTTCAGAGAAGTCACTCCTGATTTACATTGGTGTACAAGAACAGACATGTAAGAACTAGGGGCTTGTCCAATTCTTAGTGCCAGTCTCCGATTACGACTGTTTAATTTCTGGGCACAAGGAGATCATAGAAAGAGGCAGATCTCAGTGGAAGTAAAAGGAAGATCAAAAAAGCTGGCATGCAATTGTGCACAAAAATGCATAGGTAATTACGTGTCTTTTGCACATATTATTGTGTTTAAACATACAAATCGGGTGTTCGTTCATTCTCAGGGCCAGTTGTGGTCATTTTTACACAGATCTAGATTTGTATATGCAATCACAGTAGTTACACATGTAAAATTAGGTGTGCAATTGCACACCTGAACTCTTTGAAAGTCTGTCCATATATGATAAAACATATAGACAAGTGAACTCATGGAAATATGTTAGCCGTAAAGACAAAAAGAGCATTTACCATTACAGGGCTACTGTACAAAAATAGTGTAATAGTGAAAGTCATGGAACTCAAGAAATGTAACCCATGGAGTACCTCACACAGGGAAATGCTACTTGAGCCTAGGTTCAAATAAAATAAAATCTCACTTTTGGATGGAAACTTTTGGATAGTTACCATTAACTAAATTACCACCACCACATGAAATCAACTAAATTCAAACGAAAGTCATAGTTACAAGGTAAAAACAATGGGATGCACAATATGTCACAACAAACCAAAACCATAAGAGGCTACACTGATTCAGATTCAAACCTGAAAAAAAAAAAAAAAACCACACCCCTCCCCCCAAAGGAATCATTCACAGTACATGCAAACAATAAATACTCAGAAAGGAGTTCCTGTAGGGCAATCATACAACATAAGCCACATGGCTGCAACCTCCTTCCTGCATTTGCAACATTTATCACTTGATGCCGGATTAAAGTGGTTAGTTGTTTGAGTGTGCATATGTAATCATCAACAACAAACAGAGGCCATTTCAAGTCAAGATCACATTAAGGCCTTGTGCCCATACTCAGATACATCTGTCTGATCAGCCCAAGAGAGTTTTGTGCCTTCAGTCTTTTCCCATTAGCCCTCAAGTGTCCCCAGTGGCTTTGATTGTACAGCTAGAAGCATTTAGTAAATAGTCAATATATGCTTTTTAAGTAGCAGGTTTCCTCCAATCAGGTTTTACAGGATGGCACAGATTCTTCTGTGGGTTGAATACTCAATATGGTGTCTCTGCTTTTAAGAAACTGATAATTTAGGTACTGAGAAAATGTGTCTCATCCTTTTGGTCAAAAAACAGCAACATCTCAATCTGAAACATATGTTCAATGCAACTGGTTCTTTGTTTTTTTTTTTTAAAAATCCTCTCCAAATTCTGAAAAGTAGACTTGATCTGCCATAGCAGAGTCAAGGCTAAAACTTTCAACATCTTCTCTGTATCTTTCAGTGCCACTTCTTAACAATCTCTTTATTATTTCTAGTGAGGGCTTCATATTCAGACCTGAATTAATATGAATTAAGGCCTGAATTGAATAATTACAGCTTTACAAGTTTCATAGTTAAATTTTGTTTTCTCTAACAAGAGGCTGAAGGCCAGATAGAGTGACAACCATCTGAGGCTATTGACTTCAATGGAGCTATGCAGATTTGCACACACTGAATATGTGGGGTTTGCACAAACAGTTCAGACCTGAAAACAAGCTAATGTTTGAGTGCCTTAGTGGTTTAAAGTTGCTGATTATGCATGGTGCTATTCATCTCTCAGTGGAGAGCACAGTCATTAATTTCCATTTGGATAAACCAAATAAACCTCATCAAGAAATAAAAAGGAGATGCTTTTTAAAATAGACAGCTTGCATGTTAAATTTGGAATAAAAATAATTCTGTGCAAAACCCTCCAACCTAAGTAAAAAAAGTCCATTTGCTCGATTTTGCATGAATTAGGTACCTTTCCAGTTTTTATATTCAGCCTCATGCTGGTCTCAAAGCCATTGTAAATCTAGATAGACATCATCATATTCAGGACACAAAACAAAGCAGAGATGCAAAACCAACAATACATCTCAAATATGTGGTGCTTATAATGTCTGAAAAAAATGTAAAGGGACCTGGAGCATTTAAAAACAAAACAAAAAACAAAAAAAACAAAAACCAAAAAAACCCCACAACCTTTCCCACCATTTCCCGAGAATACCTTAGAACTACTGAGGAGGTAGCAGCATAGGGTCTTCAAGAATCATGGCCTTTCAGCTTCATGAAGAAAGGGTCTGGTTTGATTTATTGCTATATGATTTACTGCCACATCTGGCAACACAGGGCTGAGGGAGGTTTATGAGGAAGGAAATGCTGCTTGATGCTTTTATAATTAAAACAGACAATATGCGGACAGCGTGCACAACATAATTCTGTTCTTTGTGAACATTTAGTTCAAACCTGTGCCAGAACTAGAGAGGAGACTAAATCTAAAACTAAACTACAGATTGTTTTGGAACCTCAGTTTTATGCTTTTCATCATCCTGAATGGTTCATGGCACAAATTGAGGTACATTTTCTTCTTTAAATTGCGACTGTTTGTCTGAAAGAAGTTACCTGAGGAGGAGAGGTTCTTTCCAGGAAGAGTAATGAGCAAGTCCTTCCAGAAGAGAGAGAGAGAGAGAGAGAGAGAGAGAGAGAGAGAGAGAGTGTGTGTGTATGTATTATATATATATATAGAAGCGGAAATGATAAATGAAGGTGAAATATCACACACACACACACACACACACACACACACACACACAGTAATCACACTTTATGGCCAGAATTTTCAGAAGAGCTCAGCCATCGCAACAAGGGCCATATTTTCAGTAGACCCTCAGGAAACTTGGCCAGAGATGTCATAGTGGAAGCTGCTGAGCATGTTTGTAAATCTGGCCCCAATTCTGGGTGCTGAGCACTTGAAAATCTGGCCCTATGCACCATAAAAGCAGCACACTTTTTTTTTTTTCCTGAAATTGACATTAAAGGTGGGTAATGCTAGCAGCTGAGCTCAGACAGAAAAATGCTCATCTTCCCCTTCACTGCATTCTAGAAAAAGGAAAATGAAAAGTTCTCTAATGATTGAGTGTCTTGCTGGCAATTTGTCATTTGCACATATGCTCACCAACTGCTTATCTGGCCCCAGTACACCATAATGCCTGCAGCTATAGACAATTGGCCTGATCTAGTAGGACTTAACTGCAAGCTCTGAGCCAGTGTGTTTACTAACACAGCAAGACTAGATAGGTTGGATTAACAGGCTTCTGAATATTTACATCTGTGAATCTATAAAAGAATAAAAGTGCTAAAGTTGGCATGAGAAATAACCCTAAGAAAATTGGAAGTTGCATACCATAGATTATGCCTGTATATGTATCATTTCGTATCTAATTCTATGGAGAGTCCCTCGCAGAGTACAGCCTTTTCATTGACTTCACTGGGATTTAGATTAGGCTTCTTATCCAGTCTCCCGCTTATGTCCTAGGAACACAGGATATGTGACTGGAAGGGACTAGGTGATTGAGTCTGGTCCCCTGTTCTCACAGACAACCCTGTTATATAATCCTATTCAAAACTTCATCAGGCTCCATTTTAAAACTAGTTAAATTGTTTGTCCACAGTACTTCTATTGGAAGGCTGTTCCAGAACCTCATTGCTTTGATGGTTAGAAACCAGTTATGTTTCATGGCATGCAAACAGAAATTAGATAAAAACATAATACTCTTGCTGGAAGGCTGCAACATAACAGCACAGAAGATCTCCAAAACAGAAAAACAAGGCAGACTGCTCCCTAAAACAGAGAGCACAACTTGTTCCACCTTACTCCAGGCTGGTTGTTTGCAAACTGGCTGCTGCTAGGCACAGATCACACACCACACACACCCCCTTTACAGAGGCCCCTAGCCTGCAAGCAGGGCTAGGTTAAAAACAAACAAAAAAACCACATACCTGAAAATTAGAGCAACCTGCTACAATTTTAACAGAGTTTTCAAATACACCACAAAAGCTCTATTTAATTTTCAACCAAAATTTGTTCATGGCCAGTTTATAATTTTCTTGTACTTTGTTCAGCTCAACAATGGTAATTCTACAGTTTCTCTTGGGAGACTACTCAAGGGTCTTATTGTCAGAAATTTCACTGTTAGAAAATTTGCCCGACATTTATTAGATCTTCTTGGTGAAGGGCTTTCCTCATATTAGTCTACATTTAGGATTGTTGCGTGTTGCAGGAAGTCCTCAAATTGGGGCTGGAGTTCAGAGTCCCCTTTAGTTAAAGATGTAAACAAGAGTTCAGTATGAAACATGGCAAGGAAGTGCCCTTAGAGCTTCTGTTCCAAAGGCTCTAGAGGTGATCCTGGGTTGTTTCCATCTCACACATTAACTTTTTTTTTTAAAGTTAGAAATTAGAATTACAAATAGAACAACAACACTCCTAGATGTGACAGGAGTTAGTCAGTGGAAACATGCGTTATTCCTAAGATTCTCTGGATAAAGGAGAAGTGGCATACATACATTTTTATTTGGACTTTAAAACAGTCACTTGACAAAGCGCCTCATAAGAAGTAGCTAAGGAAGCCAACTAGCCACCCGATGAGTGGAAATACTATCATAAATCAGAAGCTGCTGGCAAAGAGAGAACATAAAGTGTACAAATAAGTGGTCATTTTCAATAAGACAGGAGGTTGATTGTGTGGTGTCCAAATGATCTGCGTTAATGATCTGTTAAAAAACCATCTGGAAGATGGAAAGTGACAAACAGAGGGACCTTTTTTAGTTTGGATGTGTAACAAACATCATTTCCATGTCTCAGCTGTGTTTTGACAACTCTGACTCAGAGCAGAAAGCAGGGTAACTCTGGAAGGCAGGAGACAAAGGTCTAGAATGCTGGTTGCCTGATGACCACAGACAGCTGAAAGTTGATTTTGCTGTCCCAGAGAATGTAAGTTCCTAAGGTGTACACCTTTTCTTACACTTTAAGAGGACACAGCCTTATCTAGCTCTCCTTTCAAAAAAAACTAAGGCTTAGCTATCACAAGATACATGTTTAGGTTTAAACATTTTTCTCAATGCTTTTGAGCATTTAAATAAATGTACTTGTTTTAAAGAACTGCTGAGTTGCCTTGGAAAATTCCTGTCTGTCCCCAAAGAGAGGTCACTCCAGAGGCACCCTTGCACAAAGGGGCCTGCAAAATAAGGGGGGCTGAGTACCCAAGTGCCTACTCTTGCTTCAGTCTTGGAGGTCCAGGATCACAGGATCCACACAAGGAAGGAGGTGTTGCACAGTCAGTGGGAAACAAATCAGGAGCACTCAAGCAAGCAGTGCAGTAGGCTTAAAGATAACAGGAAATGGAAACACTTTCTGACACTGAACTAGTTTCTGTGATTAAATCTGGAGAGGATTCAGAAGCAGCTATTGCAGGGCCAGATTGTACCCTTCCATTGGGAAGGTCTACAGGAGGGGGAGTCAGGAAGGAGGGGGGGAGGGGGAAAAACAAAAAAAAAAAAGCTACACCTCAGTGAGGTTCTCCCAGTGGATTTCCCTCCAATCTGTTCTAGCAGGTGAAGGACAGCATCACCAGCAGGAGGCTGAGCAGAATCTAAAGTTCTCTACAAGTAGGCATAGTGCAAATTCAAGCCACCAAGTTAGCCATGCAGGAATTAAGGATCAGAGGCCCAACGTCAAAGTTGCTTTCAGGTCATCATCTAAGGATTCTGGTTTAAATGTCTATCTGTACAGTCAATTTCAGGGCAATGCAAGGATAGGGGTCAGGCTGACAGACAGCAGGATCTTGGGTCTGGAAGTCAAGAGATTCATATTCTATTCCTAGCTCTGCCACTGACCTGCTGTGTGACCCTGGATGTGTCGCTTCAACGCTCCAAGACTGTTTCCCCTCCCACACTATTCCTCTTATCTATTTAGATTGTAATCTCCTTCGGGCAAAGCCTGACTGTCCCGGGGTGTTTGTACAGTACTAGCATCATGGAGCCTCAATCTGGTTTAGGCCCTCTAAGTGCTGCCACAACAACAGGTTGCTAGTATGGTAATACCAAATGTGAAGTCTCTGAATATGCCCACTTTGTTTCCAGAAGCCTGAACTGCAGCAGGCCAAGCTGAGTGCTTGTGCGGATAATAGAAGCCCTGTACAGTCTCCCCTTAAGAACTTGACACCACAGTGTTTATTTAATGTTGCAGTAGGTGGAAGCTTAGCCAAAATAGTATGTTTTATCTGGACAGAAATGAAGCCTTATATACTGAAATATACAGGAATAAATCTAGATCAACTGAAGCATTTTGGACTGCTAAACTGTATTGAGGGCTTTTAATTTCTTCACTGAATGATAACAGGCCTACGCATACTTCCCATATTTAGCTAAGAGTTCCATTAATGAAGTTCATATGGGATTTGTATGTGTTTCACATTATTTTAAAATATCTTAAATAAACACATTATACAGAAAGCTGATTAATCTTCAGAAATACTGGACATGTTTTTTTTTAAAAAAATCTAGGAAACCTGTAATATAACAAAAAGGGAACAACTGGAAACAGAGGCCTAAGCATTGTCCTTGTGCAGATCTCTTTCACACCTTGTCAGAGTGTTACACATTTCACTTGGATGTGTCTATTAGAAATGTCTCGGAGGCTGCTTATACATTACAATTGTCGATTCTTTTCTCGATTTGTGAAGAATTTGTATTGACTCAAAAGCATTCCCAGAAGTACTTTGAATAACTCTTTGTTTGCTGATGAATGTTTAAAGACCTATAGATAGGAGCTGTGCGTTTGACAGAAAGCGTTTGTACCAGATGTTGACTGTTGCTAAAGTCCAAGGCATTGAAATATTTTTCCTATCAGAAGGGGAGGTAATGAAATGCTTGGCAGCCCTTCCACAGATAAATAAGTAATGAACAAAATTAAGGTTTCATATTGAGTAATGACTTACACTGTAAGTAACCCCACTGAAATTACCGTGACTACTCTCAGAGTAAGGTATTAATCAACATGAATAAAGGTGGCAGAATCACGCTAATTTTGAGACTTGGCTATCATGATGACGGATGGTATCAGAAGTCGTTTCCAAGGGCGGGAAAAGAGAAAAACCCAAGGGGGAGCACTGGAAATAGAAGAAAGGAAAAATAGGCAAGGAAGGTTAATAAGTGATGAATACAGGACAGGAAGAAAAAGAGGGAGAGAACTAAGAAAGAAAATGAAGACACGCAATAAGAGGGGCTTCCAGCATTCCTGACAACTGAAGAATTGAAACATTAAAAAAAAAAATGGAGTATCTTAGAGCTGCTTGATTGCCATCTATAACTGGTGGACAGGATTTTCAGTTGGACTCTCTCTGCTCCCATTGAGGTCAATGAACACTGGGCCCTTTTGAAAATCCTATCTTTATGTCTAGATACGCTTCATAGCAACTGGTTCAAAAAAAAAAAAAATCCAAAGTGAATTAAAAGGAGAAAGAAAGATCTCAGGCTTTCCTGTCATTTTAGTAGTGGCCCTCAAAATGCAAGATTCCTGCTGGAGTCTTTCTGATTAGGAAATGATGACAGAGGACGTCAGGAATGCTACGCTACATCTGACAGACTCATCAGCTCTTGAATATACACAACACAGTTTTATTTGCACTTTATTGGGAGTGTGTTTTAGTTTAAAACTTCTTGGCAATGAGTAGATGACTCAGAAGGCTGCTAATGGTGAATGGAGCCTTTCACCTCCATCTCAGTGGTCATTCTGGCCCAGCAATAGGAGTGACTGAAAGCCTTAATCTAGTGACTATTCAATAGTCTAAATACATTGAGGTGGCAGGCTCAGTCCAATTCCTTCTTGGACAGATATCTACCCTGCACATCTCAGAATTAGTCAGAACATGTCAAAATTTGAAAGGGACAATTTTTTAAATCCAAATTTTCAACGTAAATTTAAAGGATAGATCAATATTTTTGTGACAATTCCATCCCATTTCTTTCCCAACTTCACACACAAAAAAAAAAAAAAAATCACTAGCCCAGTTACCACAAAGGAGCACTGGGTATTTGCTAACCAGACTGAACCCCCTGAGGTGGCCCAGGCAGGTGAAGGTTGAGGTTCACTGGTACAACAGCATAGAGAGGCTTGTACAGCTGTTGCCTTTTCTGTAGATACATAGAGGATTACAGTGTTCACACTGTTGATTCTTACCCTCATAAGCCAAAAGTAATTTTCAACAGTTTTACCAATAGCTATGCAAGTACAATCAAACCTTCTAAGGATGCATCTACAAAGAGATACCTGCAACGGAGCATAGATTTAGAGATTCAGGATCATGCTATGACACTAAAAATAGCCATATAGACATTTGGGTTTGGATTGGAGCTCAAGCTCTGAAGCCCATTGATGAGTTTCAGAACCTGAGCCCAAAGACTACACAGCTATTTTTAGCACCAGCCCTGTGGGTGAGAGTCCGTAGACCGATGAAGTGAGCTGTAGCTCACGAAAGCTTATACTCAAATAAATTTGTTAGTCTCTAAGGTGCCACAAGTACTCCTTTTCTTTTTGCGAGCACAGACTAACATGGCTGCTACTCTGAAACCAGTCTGTAGACCGGGTCTTTGAGATCCACTGCCATGGTGTTTTGAGGGAGAGGGAGGTTGGCTCTTTTTTGCACCATGTAAACATGCCTTAAGTGCATTAGGGAGCTTAGATAAATAGTTATCTCCCTTAACTTTGATTTTAAAAGGGTGGTACACAGATTCCAGCTGCTCCTCTTTGCTATGGTTTGTTACACAGTAGTCATTACCCCACAAATCCTGGTGACAGCAGCTCTGCTGGATGGAAAATTCAAACTAAGCCAACATTTCCAATTAAAGTTGAATGAAAAACCAGAAACAACATTTTCAGTGATTCTCACCATTTCTGACCAGCTCTAACAGTTGACTAAAGTCCTTTGCTGGGTCATGAACATAGGTACTTACGTGTGTGCGTGTCTTTAAGCAGAAAGTACACCCATTGATTTCAGTGCAACTACTTGTGTGCTTAAACACATGCTGAAGTGCTTTGCTGTACACAAGTGAGGCAGCCCCCAGCCAATCAGTAGAATACAGCTCTACTGAATAAGAAGGTGATGTTGTCTACCTTCCTTGCATCCCCCAGCTCACTATCACCAGTTTCAAAATCCACTACCCTTGTTAATTCATAAAGCAAGGTTTTTCCACATTTCTTATCTCCTACATTCTCTCCTAAAGCCCAGAAACAATTCCTTCTACTAAAGCACTCATCTCCCACACCATTTTAAGTTGGAAAGTCCTAGCTCCCTTACCAATTTATAAAAATACAGTGAAATCAGTACAACAGAACTTGTATGTCTTTAGGGTTCACCCCAAAATATCCCCAAACATAGAGTCTTGGCTGTGACTACTAGTCTCAGGGAAGTACAGAAGCAACTTCTCCCCAAGCACTGCCTGGGCTAGGGAGACTCATAATAGTAGTTTCCTTGAGGAGGAGTGGTTTGGTCACTGAACCCTCCAGGCAATACATCACCTGGAAAAGGGTAGAGAGGTGAAGGGATCAGTACCCTTCACCATCCCACATAGCAGGACCAGCACAAATCCTTAAAAGTAGACAAGGGCCCAGGAATAGCCCCCCATCAATTCAAGTGCCAAGTGGGGCAGTTTAAACACTGTCTTATCAAAGCTACTCTTCACAGATTACAAGAGACTCCCCCCATCTCTATCACATGGTATCCCCAAAGGCCCTTCCAGTCTGATTCACTCACCATAACAACTTCAGGTCTTCTTAAGCACCACCACACTTTATTCTGTTATATTTACAGTCAGTAGCCAGCATCCCAACCTCCTACTAGCAGTACTATCTTCTTTCAGGCTCCCTATTCTCCCCCAGCACAGCCTTCCTGTATGCAGATATAATCCCAGCTGCTGGGAGGTTGCTGCCCCCTCCATTAACCCCTCAGCTGTAGCTCTACTCAGTTAATTGGCAGCCTTGGTCAACTGCCTGTCATCCAGTTAAATCCAATCAATATAAATGGTGTGAAACTGAGTGACAGGGTTCTGAGCTGGCAACCCAGTTACGCTCCCCTAGACAGTGCAGTGTGCAAATTGTAGTCTAGACCCTAATGAGTATGTCTACAGTGCACCTGGGAGCAAGCCCAGCCTAGGGAGACAGGCTCCTGGCTAGCAAAGCTCAAGATAGCATGCTAAAAATAGCAGTGTGGCCACTGTGGCTTGGGCTTTCAAGCACAGAGGGTCAGAGGAGTCTGAGAGCTCTACTTGCAGCATGACCCACAATGCACAGACTGCCATTTCTAGCACACTGGCTCCAGCTTGCTAGCCCGAGCCTGTCTACCCCAGCTGAGAAGCTCACTCCCAGCTGCACTGCAGGCATACCCAGTCTGTTCCTACCATATTAGAAAACCACGTACATTAAGCAACATTTTTCCACCAGTCCCTTGGCTGATCCTTTAAGATAGGATTTGCCAAGCTGATTCAGATCTCTGGTCTTTCTAGTCCATCTGTTGTCTTGATTCACAGCTAGGGTTGCCAGGTGTCCAATTTTCAACCAGAACACCCAGTCTAAAAGGAACCCTGGCAGCTCTGGTTGGCACCACCGACCTGGCCATTAAAAGTCCAATCGGCAGCGCAGTGGGGGCCCAGGGCTAAGGCAGGCTCCCTGCCCGCCCTAGCTCTGCACGGCTCCCAGAAGCGGCTACCAGGTCCTTGTGGCCCCTAGGAACATGGGCGGCCAGGGAAGCTCTGCGTGCTGCCCCTGCCCCAATGCTGGCTCTGCAGCTCCCAATGGCCAGGAACTGCAACCTGCACCCCAAACCCCTTATCCCCAGCCCCACCCCAGAATCCGCACCCCGACGCAGTGAAAGTGAGTGAGGGTGGGGGAGAGCGAGCGACAGAGGGGACTGTGGAGTGAGCAGGGACGGGGCCTCGGAGAAGGGTGAGCGCGGGGCCTCATGGTACAGGGTGGGGCAGGGGTGTTTGGGTTTGTGCGATAAGAAAGTTGGCAACCCTATTCACAGCAGTAGTTAATATTGGATGCTCTTGAGAAAGAAGAAAGCCTCTCATCATACACCTAGATACATCTATATTAAGGGATTTGATTACCTTCATCATTGGCTTAGCTTGCATCAATGTTATTAGTAGTCATAAAATTAGCCAGCTCTTTTAAAAATCTAGCCACGCCATTTCCTCAGTGACCTCTTGTTTCAGTGAGTTCCCCAAAGTAGATTATATGATATATGAAAATGTATTTCCTTTTGTTGATCTAAAGTAGGATTGCCGATTCTGGTTGGATATATTCCTGGAGGTTTCATCACATGACATAACCTTTAATTCCTGGAGACTCCAAGAATTGAATATTAATCTTTAATCCCTGGAGACTCCAGGACAATCCTGGAGGTTGGCAACCCCAGTGTAAAGCCTACTGCTCTTTCACTTAATCAAGTGTGTCTTTGTTATAATCTTTTAGGACATAAAATAAATCTTAAGAGGACTCAATCACTTTCCAGAACTTCAGATGCGTCATTCATATCCCATCTAATATTTATCCTTTCCAGGATTAGTAACCATAGTTTTGTATTCTCCTTTGCCTCCACCTGCTCAGTATTTCCTAATCCTGTCTTCCCGGCAGTGTCCCAAAAATACAAAATAAAACAATTTGGCTTTATTGTTTTTTTTTCTCATAAATTATTCCATCCCTCCTGATCCTCTTGGCTACCCTGAGGTGTTGAATTTAGCCCTCAGCTGCAGCACTCATCTCAGCCAGCTTGGGTGGTCTGAGCTGGGAGAAGAGACAGGAATATATTATTTCTCTATGAATACATTAATGGCTCCATTGTTATTATCATCACAAAAGTATTTCACCCAGAGGCTAATAAGCATAACAAAAGTGACACCTCCATTTTCCTTCATGATAATCCAGTAATTCAGCCCCAAACTTCATCAGCTTGTCAAATCAATTATTGCCTTGTAAAATGTCCTTTAATGGACCCCTCCCATTGTTTGTTAATAAATCACTCATCTTCTGACAAAAACGTAAAGTCCTAAAGGAGTTCTGTTGTCCGTTTGGCAAATGTAAATAAGAGGGCTTTGGAGTTTCTCCTTCATAGTCAAACAGTTTAATAAAGTTACAGACATGACATGGAAAAAGCCCCTTCAGGACACTTAACCCATCCTCCTCAGCCAGTGCAGGGATCTTTCCCTATAATCCTGAATACTTTATCCAGTATAACCCTCCTTCCCGCCATGGGAGCTCTGTATATAAACTTCCATTGACTTTAATGGGGACAGAATTTCAATTATTGAGTTTATTTTTTTCCATTCGTGTTTCTCTCCTTCCTTGCCCTCACAGCCCCTCTGTGTTTATTTCTTACTCTTCCTAATCTCTGCTCCATTTTCCAACCCTATTGTCTTCCATTAGATTATTTTCTGCCTGTGATCATATGCCTCTGGAATATGAAACCAATAATATTTGAGTTGGAATTGAAGTTTCCAACCAAGAACATTTGAGCGGGTTTGAAATTAGGGAAATTCACCTTCACACGTCACCAGAGCAGATGTGTGCGATTATACTGAAGAGATGAAACACCTTGTCTCTTTAAGACTATTAATCTAAATTAAACTTTGCAGTTGTGAAATGTGAGTGACCCAGAACGGTGGAGGGGAGAAGGAAGAGAGGGAGAGGTTCAAGGGGTTCATGATACAGAAAGGAAGGAAACACTATCTCCTAGGTATATGAAAAATTAGATTTAGCAAAGACAGTGGCCTGCACTAAATTCTGCTGAGTCTTCTCTGCAGCTGCTCCTGAGCAGCCCCAGGGAACTCCGCCAATAGGTGCATGAACCTTAGGGTGATCATATTTCCCAAAGGGAAAATGGGACACCCCCAGCCACTTGCCTCAGGGCCCCCCGCCCAGACTGTTGCTGGAACCCTGCCTGCCCCCCCCATCCTCCGTAAACTATTGCTGGTCGCTGGAACGCTGCCTCCCCCTTCCCCAGCCCTGCTGCCTCCTTCCCCCTCCCCCCGCATGGCATCTCCACTGGCCCCCCCCGCCCCTGCATGTTCCTCCACATCCCACCCCACTTTTTGACAAAAGTGACCATGTGTCCCGTTCGCTCTTGCCAACTGATCAAGTCAGCAAGAGCAAATGGGACAAAAGCCCACTTTTGGGGGAAAAAAATAATAAGTTGGGATGTCTGGGACAGGGCTTAAAAAAGGGACTGTCCTGGCCAAAAGGGGATGCATGGTCACCCTAATGAACCAGAGAGTGAGGGATGGGGTAGCAGAGGAGCTACACTGAATGGCAATGATCCAGGCACGATGTCTCTTGTCTTCACATACCTGTCTTTTACTTCAGATTCCCTGGGCCTGTGGAGTTTGGACACATTACCCCTTTCCTCTTCTACATCCCCACAAGCCCTTCTCCATTAGAGAAAATTCAGTGTGGGGAATTTTGCAGTTTCCATTCCCTTTAGCTCTCACCTGTGTGTTTTTCCACAAGAGGGGACAATGTGGTCCAGGGATTAAAAGTCAGACAATTATAACCATCCGTGTTTCACTGAAAGTTCAATTTGCTGATCAGAGCTATGCACTTAAAGCCCAGTGTGACATCTAAATCTGGCCTTTTGGAATATTTGTTTAACTCAAGGAGCTACTTGGCAGCTATTTTGTTGAAGAAGGGGAAAAAAAGTTTGTAGTTCCTCCATCTCATTCCTGCACCTGCCAATTTTCTCTTCAGCTTCATTCCTCCTATCCTCCCACTCCTTCCCCCACTTCATAGCTCAAGTAAAGCTCATAAAGTATCTGTTATACATTTAAAGTGTCTGTCCATTACAAGGAAGGAAAATGTATTGAATGTAATATTTGATTTGGGAGATCTGGTTTTGTCTGTTGTAACCAATTATAAAATTCTAACAAAAATATCTGCTTGTGTGTTTTCCATTAAAATTAGCTGTAGATGCTTCCAATGCAAAATTTAATGAGTCAGTCACAAGTAAGTGCCTGTGAACCACCTCCAATGTGCTGGACCTTTTCTTATATGGAATTAGTTAAAATAATTATACTTATTGATCCCTCAAAACTTTTTTTAAATGAACAGGCCAACCTTCCTGCTACAGATTTACATTTTGAACAAGAATGTGAAATGTTTTCTTTTTTCCATAATGCTTGAATGAGGGGTTGGCAAAGGATTTATACAGAGTTTTTTGTTGTTGTTTTTTTTAAAGTCAGTGTTCCAGGATAAATTAGGTTAATACATTAAGCTCTTTTTTTGCCAACTGCAAGACAATTTCTAGCATCATTAACTGAATTCATAATTTTAATGGTACACTATCTGTAAATGCTGCCTTTTAAAAAAAGGGAAAAGGCCATTGTTAACAAAAATTCTATGATCTCTAGTGACCTGCTGCTCTACAGATCAAATACATAATGGTTGTTGGCTCAGCATCAGGTAAAATCAAACCATTTGATTTACCATTTTGGGCATTTCATTGCATTATTTTTTCCCCTGAGTTTGTATCTGCAAGTCTCCTTCAGGCTCTCTTACCAACAACTGTAATGTAAGATGATCATTATGTCAATAACACAGGCAATCTGCAAAAAAGAACTACGTTGAAAGGGTTTAGTGCTCTAAGTTCAATCTGATGCTCGTGCTCCAGGCTAATTTGATGTACAAAAATTAACAATATCAGTCATGCATTTGACTCAAGATGAGAATAGAACCTTGACAGTGTGTATTGTTGATGACTCTCTCTCTCTCTCCATAATAGGTAGCACAATAGTAACTGATATCCATAAGTAAATTTATGGAAGTGGTTTTTTTCCACCATGTACCTGTCAAGTCATTGGGTCTGATACTCCTCTGATGTAAATCAGCACAGCTCCATTGACTTTAATGGACCGACACTGATTTAATACTAGCTGAAGATCTGGCTCATTGTTTCCACAGTCTGAAATTTGGGAAGGAATGTTCTACTGTTTGTTGCCTTAATTTTTTAATATCCTGATTTAAATAATATGAAGAGCCTGAAGATGTTAAATGCCAGGAAATTTTTTACTATTGTTTTTTTTCTATTCCCCCCACCTCCCAAGATTGAAATATTACTAATAAATTTGCCTAGTTTAGGGGCATAAGTGAACTACCGTTGTAGTGGAGAGTGAGAAGGTTTTCAGTGAAAAATAAAAAGTTGAGTTACATTTAGGATGAGATATTTGGAGGTCAATCTTGCCAAACTTGTTATGGTTGGTGTTTCTCTTAAAGACGCAGTCTCTGAAGGCAAGTGATTAGGTGAGACTCAATTGCTACAAAATTCCTAAGCACAGACCAGTGTGTATGCTGTAAAGGCCTTTCAAGAAATTGGTTCCTCCAGAGCAATTTAGGGCAGCTTAGCCCCACATCTTGAATTTCACCTCAAAGGCAGCTGATAAGTGAAGAGACTGGATGCAATATGCTCTCAACAGTATAGAAGGCAAGTCTGCCTCTGAGAGGAAAGCGTGCAATCTTTTGCCCAACCAAAGGTCAATAAAAGCCTGTCCATAAGAGAACAGGCTCCAGGATGTTGCATAGGAATGTAGGGCTGATCTGGGACATTATCCCTTTTTGACACTTGATTAAAGATGCTGGGTAAGTAATGCTGAGTCATGCTGGCAGTTGATCTAGTCAGTTCTAACCAGCATATAAGAGGGACTAGAGCAATCGTACTCTGACTGAGGCTCTCGAGCGGCAAGTGACTTTAATGTGTCTCCTGTGGCTCTTTGCAGCACATGATATTAAAACACTGGGTGATTGACTATACAGTACTATAGTAAATGAAACAATGAATTCACACAACTGTAGCTCTTTTGGGTTATGTTGATCACTAATTTGGCTGCTGAACCACTGAGGTCCGAGTATCACTGGACTAGAGACTATGACAGAGGCAGGGAAGTCACTACATTTGACAGCAGCTTAGACCAAGGTTTATTTTTATTATTATATGAAAGTTACAAATATAGCCAAACTCCAGGGCTACATATAGCATATGTGTAGACTCTGTTCACAGTAGGATGGGAGTTTCAGCTGCTTACAAGGCCTTTTATGGCTATCTTGGAATCCAGGAAGAGAGGTAAATCTAAAAAGATGGCAGGATTGTGACCTACTCTCCTAGTGGGTGGACCTGGCATCCTAAACTGAGGCAATAAACTGAGCCATTGTTACAAGAAGCATTCCCCTTGTTAATCAACATCTTCTCCAGTTTATACCCCGCCAACACTCTCTCTCACTGGGACCATAAACAATAAAGTCCTTTGTCTGCGTCCAATGAAAAGGAGACAAAAAGCAAGGTGTTATCAGTACTATAAGCTCATACAACCTCAAGATGCTTTAACAAAGATGTTGAACAAGAGGGGTGACAAAATTGAGCCCTGTGGGCGGAAGAGCAATTGCACATCTCCACCGTCTAGAAACTCTCTGACAGAAATAAACTCAACCACTTCAAAGTGATTACTTCCAGCCCACCCAAGTACCACAGACATTTCAACAACACTTCGTGGTCAACATTGTTGAAGGATACTGAAAGATCTACTACTGTTAGCAAAGAACTCTGTGCTCTGTGCACTGCCCAGAAATTGCCCACCACCCACACTAGCGTCATTTCCATGAAACCTGACTGGTTGGCATCCAAAGAATTAGAGGATGCCAGATTCTGTTGGAATTGGCCTGCCACCATTTTCTCACTGATCTGTCCCAGACATGGGAGGTTAGAGACCAGCCAATAGTTGGCTGGGATATTTAGTGTCAGGAGAAGATTACTGAGCAGGGGCCAGACCACGGCATATTTAAAGGTTGCCAGAAGTGTCCTGTAAATGATCACTGTCACTAAAACGACCAACCATTCCCTGCCTATTTCCACTACTCATGCCAGGGAACTTCTCTCAATGTCTCCAGAAGCTCCAAGTGGGACACCAAATGAATTCCAATCAGGGAAATGGGAGTTTGTTCCCTTGAGTTTTTATCCCTTACTACCATAGCTCCTGAATGACTGCCAAAATTCACATTAAGCAGACTGAAAATTCCTCACAGCAAGACAGCCTATTCTGAAACTGGCTGGAGGCAGTGCAGGGCAGTTCTGCTGACCAGGACTTTGCAGAGCCTCTCTCAGAGCAGGAGGATCTCTTAGCCTCCATAATAATCCTGGCATTTAAACATAAAAATTCCTTATATTGCAGCTGATCAGATTGAGTGCCAAAATTCTGCCAGTGCAGCTACAGTCTCCAGCTTCATCTCATCAATGGCAAAACATGGTGCTGTAGAAGGACAATATACACGGAGGAGTATCTGGGGCTGGGACATCAAGGGCTGTGGACAAGAAATTGCTGTAATACCCCACCAGGGTGTGCACACTTTTGTCTGGAGGAACAAAAGCAAAAGTTAAAGGTTGTCAGATGCTTGCAATGCCAAACCCTAATCCAGGGCTGACTGGTGAATGATACAGTAGATGTAGGCATATGAAAATAAGAAACCAGGACCTACAATCTTCTCATACTATACATTTTGGTAAATGACTATTCTGCCATTAATATTTTGGAGGGAAATCTTACAGTTTTGAGGCCTGGCTACTCCAGTTCTTTTCCTTGGAATCAAAACATACTTGAAATAAAAATATTTTTGTTACAAAATTTGGAAATGTGGTTAAGAAATTAGAATTTTATGTCAAGTCTGTATTTCCTGCAATGAAGCCACACAGTTTAGATTAAAACTATATTTATCTTTTCTTTTGGAAACAGCACTGAAATAAATTCCAAACTGCAAGAAGAGTAGAAAAAGCGTCTTTGTGATCCTTTGTTGTAGTAACACACGCAAGAGTATCTATTGTAATTTGTTGCCCACACTCAGGCTAACCTTCTGTTGACTTCAGTGGTTGTTTTGTCAGTCAATATAGCAGGACAGAACCCTAGGTTCAAAAATTTGACTAAGCATCTCAAAGTTCAGATAATTATCCAAACTTATAATAGGAATAGCCAGATCTGATGAGACCCAAAGTCCAGTATCCTGTCTCTGCCAGTGGATAGTGCCAGCTGTTTCAGAGGCAGTAGGTTATTCCATTACTCGCCCTTTGTTATACAATAATCTGCCCATAGGGTAAATTTCTTAACCATCATCAGGTGAGGTTGAGTTATGCCTTGAAACACAAGGGTTTATAGGTCACTCCTGAGTCTAGAAAATGGGCTAGAAATCTTTATTGCTAAACAAGCTTCCTTTTCAAAATTTCTGGTATAGTATTTCCAGTTCAGGTTAGCAATTGCCACAAAGTTCTGTAGAGCCCTCATGATGACTTTTGGATCTATGTTTGATAACCAAAGAGTCATGAAAGTAACATGGAATCATAATGGTGATATTAAATATTGTGATTAAAGTACTAATTCTTCCTGATCTTGCATTATCTACTCACATACAGAAGGATTTTTTTTTGTTTACTTTACTTTCAGAATTGTTTCCTTTGAGTATTATCTGCCAAACTATCTGCGCTTCTTGATCATTAAAACATAGCTTCATAACAATAAACCAGGTGTAAGTCTTTTCTAGCTACCAAACTGCAAAAAGAACAATGTCTCAAATAGGGATAATGTAGGGACCTCTGACTGAAGACTCAGATGATCCTATACTTCCGAAACATCAATAATATTCATACAGCTTATCTTCATTATACTTGCACTTTGCCATGTTTTGCATGAAATGTTGAAAAGTCAATGTGAAGCAGGAAGTGTTCAAGGTAAATCCAAGCAAAGTGTATGACAAGAAGCGACTGAACACAAGGTTTGCTAACTGCTTGAACAGGGATGAGATTTCAGAAGCAAAAGCACTGGCTTAACATGACTCCTCAACTAACATCCGTGGAAGATTTATCATTTTAAGGGGAGCTCAGGCCAATGCCAAGGGCTTTAGAAAATGCCATCCATATTGTATTAACATGCTCACATCTTTACCTTGGGGGGAAGCCATATAGTTCCATATCAGAACAAAAACTACAGAGTGTGCCCCCACCCTGCCACCCCAGTGGGAATGGATGGAGGTGGAAGGCCAAAACTAAAGTCTGTGGGCTTCATCCCCGAATCGGGGGACTGTAACCTGAGCCCTGTCACTCAGGGCTGAAGACTTCAGGCTTTGGCTTCAGTCCGGGCAGCGGGGCTCGGGCTTCGACTTCGGCCCTGGACCTGAGCAAGTCTAACGCCAGCCCTAGTGACCCCACTAAAACGGGGTCCCGACCCACAGTTTGAGAACCACTGGTCTAGACTTACCAATGTTGGACTTAGACTAGATCTCAGCCTTCTCATTGCTGGGTAGCCATATTAACTGGCTGCAGACAACAACAGAGGCTGGGTCATATTCCTCATGATCCTCCCCCACGAAGGCAACATGCTAAGAAGCTGTAGACAATTTATAAGCTCATAGACTTTAAGGCCAAAAGGGACCATCATGATCATCTAGTCCAGTGGTGCCCAAACGTTTCCTCTCGCACCCCCCTTTACCAGTAATGAAATGTATCCATGCCTCCCTGGGTCATGAGCAGAGCTGCTGCCATGCTGGGGGCTGGGTGTGGAGCCATGACTGGGAGGGTAGGGATCAGGAGCTGGAGGCTAAGAGTGGAGGCCAGGGGCCAAGCCACAGCCTGGAGCAGTGGCTGGGGGCAGAGCCAGGGATGGGACCAGAGTAGAGCTGGAGGCAGAGTGGGGCTGGATGGTGCTCCCTTCCCGCCCCCTGGACATTCCTCTGCATCCCCTGGTGGGGGTGCCCCACAGTTTGGGGACCACCGATCTCGTCTGATCTCCTGCATGCTGCAGACCACAGAACCTCACCTACCCACTCCTGTAATAGAACCATACCTTTGTCTGAGTTACTGAAGTCCTCAAATCATGATTTAAAGACTTCAAGTTACAGAGAATCCACCATTTGCACTAGGTTAAACCTGCAAGTGATCCGTGCCCCATACTGCAGAGGATGGCAAAAATAACCCACCAGGCTCTCTGCCAATCTGACCCAGGAAAAAATTCCTTCCCAACCTCACATAGGGCAGCCAGTTGGACCCTGAGCATTTCAGCAAGACCCAATAGCCAGATACTTTGGAAAGAATTCCCTGTCATAACTCAGAGCCCTCCCCATCTAGTGTCCCACCACCAGCCATTGGGGATATTTGCTACTAGCAGTCACAGATTGGCTACATGCAATTGTAGTAGGCAGTCTCATTATTCCCTTCCCTCCATAAATTTATCAAGCTCAGTCTTGAAGTCAGTTAGGTTTTTTTAACCCCTGAGCTCCCCTTGGGAGGCTGTTCCAGAACCTCCCTCCTCTGATGGTTAGACTCCATATAATTTCAAGCCTAAACTTGCTGATGACCAGTTTATATCCATTTGTTTTTGTGTCCATATTGACTCTTAACTTAAATAACTCCTCTCCCTCCCTAGTATTTATAAAGAGCAATCATATCTCCCCTTAGCCTTCATTTGGTTAGGCTAAACAAGCCAAGCTCTGAGTCTTCTCTCATAAGGTAGGTTTTCCATTCCCCTAAACATCTTAATAGCCCTTCACTGCATGTTCCGGTTTGAATTCATCTTTCTTAAACATAGGAGACCAGAACTGCACACAGTATTCCAGATGAAGTCTCATCAATGCCTTATAAAATGGGAACAACACTTCTCTGTCTCTAGTGGAAATACTTCACCAGATGCATTCTAAGATTGCACTAGCCTTTTTCATAGTCGCATCACATTGGCGGCTCATAGTCATCCTGTGATCAACCAATACACCCAGGTCTTTCTCCAACTCTGTTACTTCCAACTGATACATCTTCAGCTTATAGCAAAAATTCTTGTTGTCAGTCCCTAAATGCATGACTTTGCACTATTAAATTTTATCCCATTTCTATTACTCTGGGTCAAGGGCATCCAGATCTTCTTGTATGATATTCCAGTCCTCCTTCATTTTGGCAATACCTCCCAACTTTGGGTCATTTGCAAATTTTATTAGTAGTCTCCCACTTTTTGGGCCAAGATTATTTAAAAAATGTTAAATAAGGTTGGTCCCAAGACCAATCCTAGAGGAACTCTGCCAATAACCTCCCTAGATCCTGAGGGTTCACCTTTCAGCATGAATCTTTGTAGTCTCCCCTTTAACCAGTTTCCTATCCACTTTTCAATTCTCCTAATAATCCCCATCTTCTCCAGTTTAACTAATAATTTCCCATGTGAAACCGTATCAAATGCCTTACATAAAATCATGACTGTATGGAGAAAGTAAATAAGGAAGTGTTATTTAGTCCTTCTCATAACACAAGAACTAGGGGTCACCAAATGAAATAAACAGGCAGCAGATTTAAAACAAACAAAAGAAAATATTTCTTTACACAATACATAGTTAAATCTTTGCCGGAGGATGTTGAGAAGGCCAAGACTATGACGGGGTTCAAAAAAGAACTAGATAAGTTCTTGGAGGATAGATCCGTCAATGGCTATTAGCCAGGATGGGCAGGGATGGTGTCCCTAGCCTCTGTTTGCCAGAAGCTGGGAAAGGGCGACAGGGGATGGATCACTTGATGATTACCCTGTTCTGTTCATTCCTTCTGAAGTATGTGGCATTGGCCACTGTCGGAAGACAGGATACTGGGCTAGATGGACTTTGGTCTGACCCAGTATGGCTGTTCTTATGTTCTTATGATTAAAAAAATCTGTTATGTTCTCAAAGAGAAGAGATTGGATTGATCTGGCATGATCTACCTTTTGTAAAACCACATTGTATTTTAACTTTAACTACTTACAACAAATTTTGAAAGAGAAAGACCTTGCATACTGTTGAGGTCAAACTAACAAGCCTGTAGTTTCCCAGATCACGTTTTTCCCCTTTCTTAAAAATAGGTAATATATTAGCAATTCTCCAGTCACAGGATATGACCCTTGAAGTTTACAGATTCATTAAAAATCCTTGCTACTGGGTTTACAATTTCATGTGCCAGTTCCTTTAATATTCTTGGATGGAGATTATCTGGGCCCACTGATTTCGCCCCATTAAGCTGTTGGAAATTTCTATTTCCACATCCTCATTTCCATTAGCCACCCTGGCTCTACCCCTAAGTTCCTTGTTACCCTTATTAAAAACTGAGGCAAAGTTTTCATTTAGGTATTGGCCATGCCTCAATTATCTTTAACCTCTACCCCATCCTCAGTGCTTAGTGGCCCCACTTCTTCTTTTCTTGTTCTCTTTATTCATATGGCTATAGAATCTTTTTTTATGGGTTTTAATTTCCTTTGCAAGGTCCAACTCTGCTTGGCTTTTGAAGTTCTCACTTTATCCCTACACTTTGTGCCCTCCAAGAGGTAGCATTCCTTGCTGACCCATCCCATCTTCCATTCCTCATAGGCTTTCTGTTGTCTCAATTACCAATGACAGGTGTTCTGAGCCTAGCTAGTGAGCATGTAGATACCTCTTTCCTCTAATCATGTGTAGAGTAAGCATGGGCCAACCCCAAAATAACAAAAACATGTTCATGTGCTAAGATGCTAGACTACAGCCATAAAAATAATACCAAAAATATTGCCAAAAATGCAAAGTCTGGAGCTGCTTTCTGTAAAATGTTGCCAGAACTATTAATTCTGAAATATAGTCTGAAAAAGGTTCATGCACATGGGTGCTGTTGTTGTATATTTTTAATGTCTTATTGCAAGTCTGACTGTAAACTCAATACTTGTCTACGGACTTAGTTTCCTTTCTTTATACAGTGGGACCCTGTGATAGGAAAGATTTTTCTTTTTACAGACAAAATATCGCACAAGAGAAGAATGTCTATGAAAGAAAAGGGCCTCCCTGGTTAAAGGGCACCTTCCTTAACATCCCAGGAATGATGCATTTGCAGAGCATGATGGAAGCTGTGCAGAATTCACGGGATGGCCATAGCGTCACTCCCTGCTGGGAACAGCTGCAGCAAAGCAGTGAACCAGCTTAGTCCTGCTTATCCCTATCCCTGCAGTACAGCGAGAGGTCTCCTCCCTCACCTTGCACATCAGTGCAAGATTCTGCCCCTCAGCCAGATCTTTAGATGGTGTAAATGAGCACAGCTCCACCTTTATGGCGATCACTGGTGTAAATCAGTGTAGCTCTACTGACTCCAGCAAAGATACACCCATTTATGCTAGCTGAGGATCTGACTCATGTGCCAGAGGTAAGAAAAGTACGTTTTCCTCCTCCAATATCCAACTGGCACCTACTGTAGTTTTAATTTACAGCTGGGCCTTCACTGGAAACCTTTGCCCAAATCACACTTGCCTTGAATTTTAGGAAAGTTCAGATCCAGAACAAACTTTACAGCTCAGTCTCATCTCTGATAACCCAAAACCATATGTCCAACCATCACCAAACTTTGGGGAAGTTCAGTTGTTGATTCAATTCCACACCTGAAATCTATGGTACAGGCCCATTGCCAGTAGATGTAACAAATAGAAATTATTCTGTGTACTTCTTTGATTTGTTCCTTTTTTTTTTCATTCTTACAATCACTGGCATTTCAAATAAAATTAAGGAAGGAAAGGAGCAAAGACATGTGGCATTAAATCATTTTGACCATTTATATTACCAATGATCAGCCTGGCCCATTCTTCAAAAGCATTCTAAATAATCCAGAAAGAGAGAAGATGGCAGAGAAAATACATCTGGAAGACAGAAAGGAGGAGGAAGCCTCAAAATATAGCTTCCTAAAGGTTTTGTTCAAAATGCATCCAAGTTGCCAAGAGAGCTTTTCTCTACTACATTTCTCCAGTCATTAAGAAAAGACTTTTTAGCTAGAATTTTAGAACTGCTCAGATCCCATTTAAGGACATGGATGAAGTCCAGTGAGTACTAGTGGGTGCTGAGCTCTTTTGAAAACTTGAGCCATTTCAATTTAGGTGCCTAAATGCTCTTTTGAAAATCTGGCCCTTTCTGAACATGAAACAAACACACAACATTGGGTGTAAGGACTTATTTTTTGTTTCCCCTAAGGCACTAAGATATTTATTTTGTTTTCTTAGATCTTAGAACAGAAGAGAGAGAGATTTCAATTGACTCTGGAGCAAGATTTACTGATTTAAGATTTGCACATGATGAAAAAGAAAATAACTAGAGAGAAAACTGGCTTTGGCGATAGTTGATATTCCTAAGTGCTGCAGAGTTTGTAATATCATGGGAATCTAAATTTGAAGCATTGAGTACCACCCTGTTGTTCTCCTTTTTAAGGGGAGGGTAATCTCCAAGAATAGATATCCTCACGAACAGAACCATTTAGCATCCTTCACCATGCCACACAGGTGGTACATACCCACACACTCACGTGTCATGCATTCATATTGGAAATCAGACAAGTGTTCCACTGCAGAAACTGTAGGTGCAACATTGTATCTGCATTCTGGTGGCAAGTGCATACAGCTGGGAATATGATGAATTTGCCACATGGCTGCTCAACAAGTGGACTTGGTCCCACAGTTTCTTCTTGGCATTCCAGAGAGCACTTCCACAATGTCTGTGAAGCAGCAGCACCCATAGACCAATCCCTCTTCTGTCCTTCTCACATTCACTTCCGTTCTACACCTGCTGCTGCCTCCCCCTTTCTTACCCATATAATTTATTCCATCACTGAGCTGAAATAAATTAAGTATCTACATGATAGACCCTGTGAGCCTTCATGAGGAGATCTCAACATACAGGGCTTAGACATGGGCATGGCTGTAACATATTATTGGCAAACTGACCAACATTTGCTTGTCTCTCTCTCTCTCTCTCACACACACACACACACACACACACACACACACTTTTGCATGGGCAGAACAGAGGTGAGAATTTGACCCAATATGTAAAACTTTCAGCCTCCGCATGACAGATATAACCAGTATAGTTTGCCATGCAAGCATGCTACCTTGAAGCAAACTAGGGATGGGTCTCTTGCCCAAACCAAGAGCAATCCTGTCCACTCCTATCAATTCAGTCAACAATGAGCCTACCACTATGCCAAGAGTTAAGAGGAAACAAGAATGCAGGGAGTTAATGATACCTAACTTTTATACAGTGCTTTTCATCAATAGATCTCAACATGCTTTACAAAGTATCATTATTCTCATTTTAGAGGTAGGGAGACCGTGGCACAGGGAAGGCACTTGTCACAGTTTAGCAAACAGGTCATTGGCAAAGCTAGTAATAGAACCCTAGTTTCATAAGCGCAATCCAATTCTCTATCCACTAGGCCTCATTGCATACAGCAAAGCCCCGAGACCACCAGACTTGTACTTGGTGGTATGTCAGTTTTAGACCTATAAATCAAGGTTTTTATTATAGCATCAAACTGAAATAATTCCAGATGCAACAGTCCAGAGTACCTCTAGAATATAGTTCAGACAGTAAAGACAGACTGAAAAGTCAGAAGGAGAAAACTCTTGATATAGAAGAAAATATAATGTTTGACTTTCCCACTGGAGATAGGAGAAACTATAACCTGCAACCTTGAAACAAAGAGGAAGGTGCTGTTTGTCTGTATGAAATGCCATTTTTACCTTGTGGCAAAAGCCCCCAAAGTTTAGTATATGAAGCATGGATAAAGAAAAGAGTGAGCCATACCAAGAAAAAAACTTATGTTGGAATATTTTCAGTTCAAGCACCACTTAAGCCCATACATTCACTACAGCAATATCTCCTAAAGACTGGTACACACTGTTTTTGTACCAATTAAATATCAGTTAAGAAACAGATAGTAAATTTACAAAAATAAGCTCTACTGACATAAGAACCATCATGGAAGTATATCTGCGTCCACACTAGGGGGAGGTACTGCCTTAACCATATCCATTTCCAAGACAATATAAAACAGAACAAAAACAGTGTAAAACCAGCCCTACGGCTTGAGAAATCTTGGAAGCTAAGCAGCGATGGGATAGATCAGTATTCAAGTGGGAGACTTGTATTAGTGATTCAATAGATGATACTGCCTTTTGACTTAATAATGAGCCAGTGGCCAAACACAGTGATGGTATCAACCTGCTGCAGGACACGGGTCTGTTTCTCTTCTCACTTGCATTAGTTTTGATCCAAAATAACACCACTGATGTAATTAATTACACTGAATTGAATTATTCTTGTTTTATGCCGACATGATCTTCATGGCACAACAGATTCAGGAGAAGTGCAGAGAACAACACCAGGAACTGCTCATGGCATTCGTTGACCTAACCAAGGCCTTTGACTCTAACAATTATGATGCCCTATGGAAGATGCTGTGTAAGTTTGACTGTCCACAGAAATTCATTTCCATCATCAGACTACTCCATGACGGGATGACTGCCAACATTCTGTGTAACAGCTCAGAGACCAAACCATTCATTATTTGCACTGGTGTCAAGTAGGCCTGTGTCATTGCTTCAACACTTTTCTCCATTTACCTTGCCATGATTCTGATCCTCATCCATGACCACCTTCTTTATGGAATTGGGATTGAGTATCATATGGATGGCCAACTCCTCAATCTCCAACATCTCCAAACAAAATCTAAGATCACGAGAATTGGCATCACTGACCTTCAGTATGCAGATAACTGTCATCCTCGCACACACAGAGGCTGACCTGCAAAGCACCCTAAATCTTTTTGTAGATGCCTATCACAGCCTGGGTCTCTCTCTCTCAACATCAGAAAAACCAAGGTACTCTACCAGTCCTCACCAGCACAAACTACTCCTCATACACCACAAATCAACATCGGCAGAGAGACCTTGGAAAATATGGATCATTTTCCATACCTTGGAAGTCACTTCTCCCAAACAGCCAGCATTGACACAGAAATCAAATACAGGATCTGCTATGCCAGCACATCTTTTGGAAGACTGCTCAAAAATGAGTCTTCAATGATAGGGATCTGCTAACAGGTACCAAGATCTTGGTTTACAAGGCAGTTGTCATCCTCACCCTTCTCTATGGGTATGAGACCTGAGTAAACTATAGACAACTTCTCAAATGACTGGAGTGGTTCCAGCAGCGCTGCTTCAGGAGGATTCTCAGGATCAGCTGGGAAGACCAACGCACTAACATCAGTGTTCTCTCTGCAGGCAACATCAGCAGTGTAGAAGCACAGGTCATGAAACACCAATTCTGCTGGGCTAGCCACTGTGTACATATGCCTGACACTCGCCTCCTGAAGAAGTACTCTTCTCTCAGTTAAGTCAGGGAAGAAGAGATCGTGGAGGGCAGTGGACGCACTTCAAATACATATGAAAGTACACTTTAAAAAGGGAGGCATCAGCCCAACAAACTGGGAGGATTTGGTGCAGAACAGAATGCAGCGGCGCCACGCTATACATAAAGTCACATCCCACTTTGAGGAGAACATATGTGCTCAGGAGACAGAAGCGACAAAGGAGGAAAGAAAGGGCACAACACTCCAGCCAACAACTATGTCTCCTCCAAGATCATACCTGGCACTTCTGTGGGAAAACCTGCAGGGCCCGAATTGGGCTCCTCAGCCAGCTATAAACGCACCAATGAACCCCCTTGGCAGACATCATCCTCTCATTGAGGGATAGCCAAAGAAGTAAGATTAAAACTCAGGCCCACAATATTTAGGGTAAGATGATATGCCATTATTGATGTGATTAGTTCAAATTAAAGCATAGTAATTGTAAAGAGGACTAATGGCACCTTCTGGCTCAAGAGGTCTTCCCCCCTTGAATCATATCAATCTAATGTTCTGATAGAAAATTTGCAGGGCTGGCTTTTTTTCTTTTCTTTTTAAACACACCTTGTAAATTATGTAGTTTTAATTTGGAGTAAATGAAAAACGATGAACATAATATAATACTAAACCACACTGTAACAGTTTTTTATAAGCACTTTTCAAAATATAAGCATATTTTAAATAAAACTTTCAGCTACTGAGAACAGGAAATATAAGAACACAGAAGTAACAACAGTGGGTCAGACCGCTGATCCATCTAGCCCAGTATTCCGTCTTCCAACAATGGGCAATGCCAGATGATACAGAAGGAATGAACAGAACAGGGCAATAATCAAGTGATCCATCCACTGTTGTCCAGCCTCAGCTTCTGGCAGTCAGAGGTCTATAGACTTGCAGAGCATGGAGTTGTGTCCCTGACCATCTTTGCTAATAGTCATTGATGGACCTGTCCTTCTTATGATGGACTTTGGGAAATCCTTTGGTTCATATATCCAATGCAAATAATAGAAGTAAATTAGCGTGAGCCAAACTCTGTTCTCCATTATATCTATGTAAAATTGGAGTAATTATTAACTTCACAGAGCTACTCTGGATTTATAGCAAACTAGGCTAGAACATGGCCATGTGTGCTTTCATTAAGTTCATGAACATCTTAGCATCTTGAAGATGGAGGGAAAGAGATAGATATCTTTGTTATAATATGCTTTGCATTAAAGTAGGCATTTGCAACCTGCATATGAACACTCTGAAAGGCTGACAAATTGCGAACTCCCTCTTGAACGTTAAAATCGACACATTTGTTGAAACCATGTTTCAAAACAGTTTTGGTTCTGATGAATCAACATTTTTTGACCAAAAACATTTTGTTGGAGAATTCCCAACCAGCTCTATTAAGCATATTTTCATATATGTATAGCAACATTCTGTGTATGTTAGTTGAAATGTTTAATGATTACCGTTAAAATGACATACACCTATTTGAAAGTAATTAGTGTTAGTCAGGTATTCGTTTAGGGAATATGTACACCACCACACTTTTAGAGATAATGCAAGCTTCAGAGATATTCCCTATATGTAATAGCCTAATTCAGCAAAATGCTTAGTCTTGTGAATGTATGGGCTGGGAGTCAGAAGAACTGGGGTTTATCCTGAGCTTCACCAATGACTTGCTGCATGACTGTAGGTTTAACTCAAAGGGAGCATTGTGAAGTGAAATCAATGCTTTGGGAAACACTTGGATGGAAACTGCTACATATATGCTAAATCTAGTATTACTACTATAATAATACAAAGAATAAAAAACAAAAATGAATGTAAAATTTAGTGTTAACTATGAGGACATACAAAAAGTTAATAAAATAAGAACCAGCCTTTTCATTGGCCCAAGAAGTCAAACCAAAGCAGCAACAAGTTTTGTTTTGGTTTTGGTTTTTGAAAGTTGAAAGAATTCAGGAAACCAGAATGGCTATTCTTGTTGAATTTCCAGCTCAGCCAAAACCCCCGGCTTGGAAATCTTTCTCGGAAGAAATTTCCAGCATGATTTCTCTACCATAGAGGTTTAAATTAATGTATATGAACTCAAACCCAAGTGAATCTCTGAATTACAGCTATGTCAATGCATGCAGCGAAACTGAAAAAATATGGAGTATATATATATTTATTTCTACTGTCTGGATGCTTGGGGATGTTTTTAAATTTCAAATATGGTTGGGTGGGACTAGTCACATGGTAGTAAGTCAGGTTTCTTGACTGGCTGAGCCTACCCCATACAGGCCCAACAGTTACAAGGTTGAGTTCTGACTGGCTAATGCCTTGATGAGTCTCCTCTTGAACTTATTGACTTGTGTTTCATAGCTTAATTCTCAGCCATTTCAAGAAAAAGATGGCAGCTTTCCCCTCTACTAGTTTTCTTTAGGGCTATTTGGTATAATTAAGGCCTTGCATATACTCTAGTATTCTGCTTTTTACGCCACATCCATCACCGGTTGTGTTTAAGAACTTTCTGGAAGTGCAGTAAGCAAAATGGCTAGCATTTTGGGCATGTGGTTCCTTACTCCTCCCTTCCTCTGCCCAGGAGTAAATTACTGTAATTTTTATTTGAGGTTATTAAATCCATTGTATATGTGTTTCTATTGGCAAAGACAAGGCTGAAGAAGTGAAGCTGAATGGTAAGTACCAAGCCTAAGGGATATCTCAGAACATGAGGCAGTGTTCTGCACAGCACAGGAGCAGCCCTTCAGTCCACACAGAGCTGACAGCAGGATCAGGGCTGCTTCCCCAGTCCTACATACATTTAACATGAATAGTCACATTGACCTTAATGCTCATGTCCATAAAGTTGAGCATGTGGATAAGCGTTTGCGGGATTAGGGTCTAAATTTGTATCCTCTTTTGTAAATAAAAAGCCAAAGAGTATACGTTTCCCTTAGAATCATAGAAGATCAGGGTTGGAAGGGATTTCAGAAGGTCATCTAGTCCAACTCCCTGCTCAAAGCAGGACCAATCCCCAATTAAATCATCCTAGCCAGGGCTTTGTCAAGCCTGACCTTAAAAACTTCAAAGGAAGGAGATTCCACCACCTCCCTAGGTAACGCATTCCAGTGCTTCACCACCCTCCAAGTGAAAAAGTTTTTCCTAATATCCAACCTAAACCTCCCCCACTGCAACTTGAGACCATTACTCCTCATTCTGTCATCTGCTACCACTGAGAACAGTCTAGATCCATCCTCTTTGGAACCCCCTTTCAGGTAGTTGAGAGCAGCTATCAAATCCCACCTTATTCTTCTCTTCCGCAGAAATATTTTCCCCTTTCAGTCCCACTTCTGTCTAATATTTTGTGTCTATAAGGTTTAACTTTTTCCTTTTAAAAATGATAATTGTCCTCTTCACCTCCAAGAAATCGCTTCACTCTTTTTACTTTTATGTTTATCCATTAGATTTGTATTTGTGTTTTTTGTTTGAATCCTCGTATTTTTGTTATAACGTTATTTAATTCTGGATTGTTTCAATTAGTTGTGTCTCTGCCTCTATTTCCATAGTCTTCTGGACTTTTCTTTCATATAACTTATTTTCAGTTTGCCAGATGCACAGGACAAACAAATCTGCAGGAGTACTTCCGATTTGTTTCCTCCATCCCTCACATTTATCTGTTTTGGTCTTTGCTCACCTTGTCATTGTTTGATTTCACTTTGTTCTCCTGTTATTTCATGTCACTCTTTTTAGGTCACACTGTCTCATTTTGCAGGTTTCTTTGTCTTTCATCTACTTCAGCCAGGGTTCGAGGGTGGGGGAAGAGTCCTGTGCTTTGGCTGGAACCAGTACAAATTAGCGTGAGGATATCCAGCCCTAAAACATCGCTACCAATTAGATAAGCACCGAGTTTTAAAGATGTTTTCCTGTCATCACCAGCAGAGGCTCCTTAGGGGAAGGAAGGTGAGCATGACTGATCTTTACCTGCTCCTCTAAATTGGATGTGCATTCGCCTACCTATGTTCACATGTCTCCAGCATCCACTAGTGGAATACTACCATAGTCCAGTAATCCTCCCAGGAGAAGAAGTGTTGAAAGAGGCTGATTTCTGGGTACCTTCCTCATATACTGTAACTGAAGTCCCCCCAGCATGCACATTAGGGATCAGATTTTCAGAAAGAAATACCAGCATGGTGTTGTGCCTGATCTTGCAAAATCTGGTCACAGGAATCACAATGGGAGCTGCTGGATGCCGAGCCTTTTGAAAATCTGGCCCTTATTTCAGTGCTTCAAAGGGAGCTGTGTTCTCATAAATATCTGTCCCCAATTGTGGGTGCAGAGCTCTTGAAAATTCATCCTTTGGCTCCAGTTAGCTCAAATATGGATCCAGATCCAAATGTAAATTTCCTCAAAAATCAGCAATGGGCAGATCAGATGTATCTCCTCGCGGTATACCAGAAAATGACAGCTTGAAAGAACCAGGAAGTAGTGGTCACTTACTCTTACCTAAACCTCCTTTCCATACTGGTTATGGCCATTCTTAAATATGAGACTAATCCATAGCATGATTTTATAACACACTTGAGAAAAATAATTTTTCCACATTGATTGGGGAAACAATGCTAAAACCTGTTAGCAATAACTTTATTCAAACAAAGCTGTTTGCCATTATAACCACGTTAATCTACATTAGGTTTAATTAAATCTCAGAAAAACTTTTTGTATTATTCCAGTGATGCAAATGGGTTTTTTTCTGAGCACAAAATGATAAGATAGATTATGTGACAGTACAAAAGATGAACATGGATAAGATAAAGACTTTTTGTCCATTTTGATGATAAACTATAAATAATTCAGAATTAAAGACTGATCGTATATGTTCTTTATGAAGTCTGATGTTCTCTGTTTCTCTAATGCAAAGCTTAGTGCATATACAATAACAACTGTTTATTTTCCCCTCATTATTTCAAGATGGTCTATTTACTTAGTTACTGTTGCAAGTTTTATAAAAAATATTGTTGTACGAACAAGGAAAAAAATACGCTTCCCAATATTTGTTTTGATATTCCTTAAATTGTTTTTATTTTCTTAAATAACAAAAACAAAACAAAACCAACAAACAAACAGCCAAGTTGTTGCTGTCTTTGCCCTTAGTACAGAGAGGTCATAAAGGCCTACATTTTCATAAGAGTGTTTCAGATTTTGGGTCCCCATCTGGACATTTTAAAGGGGCCTAATTTTCAGAGTGTGGATGTTCAGCACTTTCTCAAAGTCAAGCCCCTTTATGATGTTTCAAGTTGGGTACCCAATAACTGAGGCACCTAAAATCACTGATAATTTTTGAAAATTTATGTCTAACTGCATAACAATCATTTTCCAGAAAAACATCACATGAGGTACTCCAATTTTTAGCTGCCAACAGTCATCATTATCAACTTGTGTGGCGTCTCTGCCCAATGGAAGTTGTAGTGTGACTGACCAGTACAAGTTGGTCATCATTACTAAGTCCCGCTAAACTGCTACTTCACTGATCACATTAGCAGCAGCAAGTCAAAGCAACCCTGCTCAACAGAATGCAGTTAAGGAAAAGCAATTTAATTTCCTGCTAACTAGCTGGACATTCCTAACTGACAGATCTCCTAAGGTAACTGTGCTGTTGAAAAAAGAAAAGGAGTACCCGTGGCACCTTAGAGACTAACAAATTTATTAGAGCATAAGCTTTTGTGAGCTACAGCTCACTTCATCAGATGCATCCGATGAAGTGAGCTGTAGCTCACGAAAGCTTATGCTCTAATAAATTTGTTAATCTCTAAGGTGCCACGGGTACTCCTTTTCTTTTTGCGAATACAGACTAACACGGCTGTTACTCTGAAACCTGTGCTGTTGAAGTGTTATATGAGGTCTGAACCTGAAACAAACAGGGTGAAGAGTGACACCCAATGGTCAGATGTATAAAGGATCTACCCTTCTGGCGCATATTATTTTTACCTTCAATGTGTTTTTTTTATTAGCTTGACTTTTGTTTAAAAAGAAGACCCTAATCAAATGGTGTGTGTAACACATCATATATATTTCTGAACTTATTAATGGTTAGACTTGCCTTATCCTACACAACAAAAGATAGACATTTCCGCCATGTATCACTTTAAAGGTAGTTTTCCCCTAGTTTTGCAATAAGATCTACTGTAGGATATCAATGTCATGAGATTAATGATCCCCATATATGTATTACACAAGCAGCAATGACATTTCTGTAGATCTTCTAAGTTTTATTAATGTACAAAGACAAATTAAATGGAGGTCAGCCACTCTAGTGCAAGCCTCATTCTTACATCACTGCTATACATCTACATGCAGTGTGCAGCTGTGTAGCTACATTGATGCAAAAATCTCTAATACAGGCATGCCCTAATCTAGGGACAAAAAATTAATCCATTAAAATATTTGGTATCAGCATGAAGCCTACTTAAATAAGCATACACTACTGACACACAGACAGCATGCATACCCTAAACCAAAAGACAGTTGGGTTAAGGTCATTGGCAGCTGTAGGTGTTCACCAACGCTAAAAGGCAAGAAAATTAATTGCCTAAAAATGGATTTAAAGGGCCTAACTTTAGGTCTCCTCGCTAGAAAACATTTTTAAATATTGAATTTAGTGCCTATGAAATGTGACTGATGGATAGCCCTGGAAACTGCCATCTTCTAGATCAGAAACAGCACTGGCAGTGACAATGAAAACTTCTCCCTGGTCACTGTTCCTGCTTACCTACCCTGACACTAATCTAGTGATATGGAGTGAGAGAGTAATTCATTTTGCAAATCCACTCACAGTCCTGTGGCCTTTCTACGGTGACTGCCAACAAAAGTGCCAAGGGGGATGGAGGTTTTCATGGTGTGGACACCTGTCTGCTATGAAATGAATTGAAACCGCCAGCTAATTTCACAAAGACCACCATGCAGCTGTCAGAGCACTGTAACAATAAATTGCTGCTGATCTAGGCCCTTGGCCAAAGCCCACTGGAGGTAAAAGGAGACTTTCCATTTACTTCATCAAGCTCTAAATAAGGCCCTTACCCTTGATTCAAACCATGAAGGGCCCATGTACAATAATATTCCAACATTCCTACCATCAATTTTCTTAAAATAGGTTAATCATATTTTTAAAAGATGTTTATAGAGGGTGAAGTTTATTTTACACTTTAGAGCAGGTTGCAGGCTGGTGGCCAATCGTGGGAAGATGAGACTGGCATGTATATGTATCACATATCTCTCTCTCTCTCTCTCTCTATCTATATATATATATAGCTTCACGCAAACATACATGCGTGTTTGTATAATCATTCAATATATAGTCCCATCTCTAAGATATAATCAGTCTCTATAGATTTCCATTCAAATGCACATTCATGAGTAGTTAGACCCTGATCTTGCAACTTCTTACAGATTCATGAAGGTCGAAACAGCAGCCTGGATTTCTACATAGAGTGCTTCCGCCGACGTGCACGAGCTGAAATTGTGGAAAAGCAGCATCGCTTACCCCATAACCTCAGCCATGCAGAACACAGTGCCATCCACAGCCTCAGAAACAACTCTGACATCATAATCAAAAAGGCTGACAAAGGAGGTGCTGTCGTCATCCTGAATAGGTCGGAGTATGAACAAGAGGCTACTAGGCAGCTCTCCAACACCACTTTCTACAAGCCATTACCCTCTGATCCCACTGAGAGTTACCAAAAGAAACTACAGCATTTGGTCAAGAAACTCCCTGAAAAAGCACAAGAACAAATCCGCACAGACACACCCCTAGAACCCCAACCTGGGGTATTCTATCTGCTACCCAAGATCCATAAACCTGGAAATCCTGGACACCGCATCATCTCAGGCATTGGCACCCTGACAGCAGGATTGTCTGGCTATGTAGACTCCCTCCTCAGGCCCTTCGTTACCAGCACTCCCAGCTATCTTCGAGACACCACTGACTTCCTGAGGAAACTACAGTCCATTGGTGATCTTCCTAAAAACACCATCCTGGCCACTATGGATGTAGAAGCCTCTACACCAACATTCCACACACAGATGGACTACAAGCCCGTCAGGAACAGTATCCCCGATACTGTCACGGCTAACCTGGTGGCTGAACTTTGTGACTTTGTCCTCACCCATAACTATTTCACATTTGGGGACAATGTATACCTTCAAATCAGCGGCACTGCGATGCGTACCCGCATGGCCCCACAGTATGCCAACATTTTTATGGCTGACTTAGAACAACGCTTCCTCAGCTCTCGTCCCCTAATGCCCCTACTCTACTTGAGCTACATTGATGACATCTTCATCATCTGGACCCATGGAAAAGAATCTCTTGAGGAATTCCACCAGGATTTCAACAATTTCCATCCCACCATCAACCTCAGCCTGAACCAGTCCACACAAGAGATCCACTTCCTGGACACTACGGTGCTAATAAGCGATGGTCACATAAACATCACTCTATATCGGAAACCTACTGACCGCTATTCCTACCTACATGCCTCTAGCTTTCATCCAGATCATACCACACGATCCATTGTCTACAGCCAAGCTCTACGATATAACTGCATTTGCTCCAACCCCTCAGACAGAGACAAACACCTACAAGATCTCTATCATGCATTCCTACAACTACAATACCCACCTGCTGAAGTGAAGAAACAGAGTGACAGAGCCAGAAGAGTACCCAGAAGTCACCTACTACAGGACAGGCCCAACAAAGAAAATAACAGAACGCCATTAGCCATCACCTTCAGCCCCCAACTAAAACCTCTCCAACGCATCATCAAGGATCTACAACCTATCCTGAAGGACGACCCATCACTCTCACAGATCTTGGGAGACAGGCCAGTCCTTGCTTACAGACAGCCCCCCAATCTGAAGCAAATACTCACCAGCAACCACACACCACACAACAGAACCACTAACCCAGGAACCTATCCTTGCAACAAAGCCCGTTGCCAACTCTGTCCACATATCTATTCAGGGGATACCATCATAGTGTGGCTGATGTGATTAGGCCCTATCAGAGGCTCGTTCACCTGCGCATCTACCAATGTGATATATGGTATCATGTGCCAGCAATGCCCCTCTGCCATGTACATTGGCCAAACTGGACAGTCTCTACGTAAAAGAATGAATGGACACAAATCAGACGTCAAGAATTATAACATTCAAAAACCAGTTGGAGAACACTTCAATCTCTCTGGTCACTCGATTACAGACCTAAGAGTGACTATCCTTCAACAAACAAGCTTCAAAACCAGACTCCAACGAGAGACTGCTGAATTGGAATTAATTTGCAAACTGGATACAATTAACTTAGGCTTGAATAGAGACTGGGAATGGATGAGTCATTACACAAAGTAAAACTATTTCCCCATGGTATTTCTCCCCCCCACCCCACCCCCACTGTTCCTCTGATATTCTTGTTAACTGCTAGAATTAGCCTACCTTGCTTGTCACCATGAAAGGTTTTCCTCCTTTCCCCCCCCTGCTGCTGGTGATGGCTTATCTTAAGTGATCACTCTCCTTACAGTGTGTATGATAAACCCATTGTTTCATGTTCTCTGTGTGTGTATATAAATCTCTCCTCTGTTTTTTCCACCAAATGCATCCAATGAAGTGAGCTGTAGCTCACGAAAGCTTATGCTCTAATAAATTTGTTAGTCTCTAAGGTGCCACAAGTACTCCTTTTCTTTTTGTGAATACAGACTAACACGGCTGCTACTCTGAAACCTTACAGATTCATGGATTACAAAGTCAAAAGGGACCATTTTGATGAGCTAGTGCAACCTTCTGAATAACACAGGCCATAGAATTTCACCCAGTAACTCATCACACCCATAACATCTGTTTGAGCTATAACATAACTTTTTGTAAAATATCCAATCTAGATTTAAAAGACTCTATGTGGGTCATTAACTATTGGAACAAACTACCAAGGGATGTGAAGGATTCTCCCTCATTTAGTTAAACATTTGCACCTTATTTCAAGTGTAAATGTGTCTAGCTTCAGCTTCCTGCCATTGGAGCTTATGCTTTTGTCTGCTAGGTTAAAGAGGCCTTTATTAGCAGAAGCTGAACCCTGTAGGTACATGTATACCATAAATAAGTCATCTCTTAACCTTCTCTGGATAAGTTAAATACACTGAACATCTTAAGTCTCTCATTGTAAGGCAGATTTTCCAGACCTCAGATCACTCTTGTGGCTCTTTTCTGAACCCTTTCCAATTTTTAACATCCTTTTTAGTGTGGGGGACCAGAAGAGTACAGAGTATTGCAGTCAGTGGGTGGACTGCTGCACCTTCACGAAGCCCCACTGACTTCAGTGGCACTGTCCAGGTGCAGCAATCCACCTGTGCACAACAAATAGGAGGACTGGAGCCTCATTCATTACCTTTTCACTAGTGGATTATGTTGGCATTACTTATGGGTCCAGCAGAAATGGCGTTTAGTCTGTACTAAATCCCTGTGGTTTTGCTTCTTTTCATGAAGTGGAAATACCAGGAGTATATGCAGCCCACCACCAAGTGTACCATTAGATTTATGGAAACAGAAAGATAACTTTCCTATGAGAGTCGTCTGCTGTGCACCTGGAAATCTTACATATGGTGCACCCAAAAGTTAGCAGTGCTATCAAGACTCCATGTAGTAAACATTACCAGATGCAAAAGGCTCTAACAACAGTCCAAGAAATATGAACCACCAAAGGGTGAAAGTTTTTGATGCAGCCCCATAAACAAACACAGTAAAGCAAGACACATATAAAAGTATCAGAAAAAACAATACAGACTAATGCACTGAAGCAATTTAAAAAACAGCTTAATTACTGAGCATACTACATGTTTCTCAACTCATGGCTAATCATTCACATGTCTGTTGTCAATGGAAAATCCCTAAAAGATGAAGATGATTTATCTTAGCTTACTTGCACATCAAAAGGAGAACATGTTAACTTGATATTTTATACTCTAATTTTTAAAAGAAGCAGTTTCTGACAAAGCGCCATTTAAATAGCATGCCTTGGAATACTCTTTTTAAAATAAATGTATAGATTTTTCTGCTCCCCTGTAGATGTTTATAGGGTCTTTTCAGCAAGGGAGAAACCAAAGTAAATGTAGCTTCAGTTACATTCAGGGGTTCATTCACCCTGAGCAGTTTGCAGTGATTACCTAGAGGAAGAGTAAAAATGATTATTCACAAAGGACTGTTGTGATGCTCATTCTCCCACAGACTTGTACTTCACTCCATAAATGGCCCCATTGACTTCTATGGGTCTATCTGAGCAGCAAGATACTACTAGCCATGAATAAGGCTATCAGAATCTGGCTCAACTTGAGATCATATTCACTAAGTAAAATGAAAAATTGAGGGAAAAGTATTATCAAATTTTTCAGATAATCTTAAGTGGTAATTCTTACTATTGTGGGTACAGCATTTCCAGACAGAAATGTGATTTTCAAGTGAATGGTGTCTCTTTGAAATAAAGAGCACCATGATTTAAATACCTTGACAGCTGATAACCTTGTTACCTTCAATTTCACAGTTTCACCAGCAGAACTGTTTACCAAAAAAACTGAAATTTTATAGTTTCCACTAGATGGCAACCACACACCCATGTGCATGGTGACTACCAGCTACCCAGTGACTGGGTCCACTTATGCGCCTTTGGTCTCAGCCATGAGGACATCATTTGATTACTGGGGCTGGGGGTGAGAAGAGCTAACCACCATGTTTTTCCCTAAGGGCAGTAATGCATAAAGGCTCTATCCACATTTCACTCAGGTGACCTTATAAAATGGATCCTTTGGAGAGGAAGAATTTAATATACACAAAGCCTGTAGAGAGGTCATCAGTTGTGGTTTGGAAGAGGAGAAAAAAGTAGCATGTGGAATGCTCCTGCAAATTAGAAATGCTCCCACAGGTAAGTCTCTCTGTACAGCATTCAAATCTTGTATGTTAGTAAAACAAGCTTTCTGTTGTATAGCTCAAACTAGGATTCCTAAAGGTATATCTCCTATATACTCTGACAGGGTCCTAACCCTGTCGTGAGAGCTCACAGAGAAACCTCCGCTCTCTACCAGCAGTCCATTCCCATTCAGCAAGGCACTTAAGCACAGAATTTGATTTAGGCATGTGCTTAAGTGGTTTCCTGAATAGGGATCTACCACTCAAATATTCGTTTCTGTAGACCATTCCAAGAGTACAACTGAGCTTTTCTCCTTCAATTTCCCCCTAGCTATTTGTAAATATTAATCACTTTAAAAATTCTTACATCAGTCTTCACAACCTCTTTCAAAACCTGATGCTTGTGAACAATGAAGGTTGCCCTGATACATAGCTAAAACAGAAAAAACTAAGTGACACAAAATGTCATAGCACCAGTGACCTCCTTAAAGTCTCGTGCTACTTTGAAAAGCCGCTCCATGAAGATGGCATCATTGGGTTCCATGTTTATTGTGTCTGTTTCATAACAAATAAATCAGCTTGTAAACAAAAGTGGGTTTGTTTTTAATTCACAGTTCTGCAAACTCCACCATTTTCAGGGAAAAATTAGGTCCTAAATTTATACCTCTGCAATTCTGTTTGTTTCAGAATATGCGCTCACTGATACCAATGCAAACCCAATATCTTCCGGAGGTTTGGAAGAAAGGAGAAGTTGATAGTAATTAATATAAATCAGAAGCTAGAAAAGGTAGAAAAGTGGTAGAGGAACACAAGGAAAAAGCTGTGGCCAGGAGAGTTAAGCACAATAAGGATTTTAAAAATATATTAGGAACAAAAAGAATCCTGACAATGGTAGTGGTCTATTAATAGATGGCTATAGTAGAATTTATCAATAATAATGAGGAAAAATCGAAAAATCAGAAGTGTTAAAGAAATATTTCTGTTCTGTATTTGGGAAAACACACATGATGTAATCATAGGAGTATGATAATACATTTTTATTCCACTAATATCTCAGGAGAATGTTAAATAGCAGCTACTAAAGTTAGATCTTTTTAAATTGGCAGGTCTAGATGACTTACATGAAAAAGTTTTAAAAGAGCTAGTTGAGGAGCTCACTCAACCATTAATGTTGATTTTCAGTAAGTCTTGGAACACTGGGGAAGTTCCAGAAGACTAGAAGAAAGCGAATATTGTACCAATATTTAAAAAGAGTAAACAAGATGATCTGAGTAATTACAGTCCAGCCAATCTGACAATAATCCTAGGCAAGATAATTGAGCAGCTGATATGAGACTCAATTAAAAAAGAATTAAAGGAAGTTAATAAAATTAATGACAATCAACATGGTTTTATGGAAAATAGATCCTGTCAAATTAACTTGATTTTTTTTACGAGATTACAAGTTTGGTTTATAAAGGTAATAGTGTTGATACTTAGACTTCTGTAAGACATCTGACTTGGTACCACACAACATTTTGAATATAAAACTAGAACAATATAAAATTATCATGGTACATGTTAAATGGATTAAAAGATGGCTAACTGATAGGTCTCCATTTAATTGTAAATGGGGACTCACCATCAAGAGGGTGTGTTTCTAATGGGGTCCTGGCAAGGACTGGTTCTTGGCCCTATGCTAGTTAACATTTTTACCAATGACCTGGAAGAAAATATAAAATCATGACTGGTGCAATGGTAAATAATGAAGACAAGTTGCTAATAGAAAGCAATCAGGATCTCTTGATAAACTGGGTGCAAACAAACAATATGTGTTTCAACACAGCTATATATAAATGTATACCTCTAAGAACAAAGAATGTAAGCCATATAATAGGATGCTGGGGCCCTATCCTGTGAAGCAGTGACTGAAAAAGATCTGGTGTCACAGTGCATAATATGCTGAACATGAGCCTCCAGTGCAATGCTGTGGCCAAAAGGGCTAATACGATCATTGGATGCATAATGAGGGCATAGACAGGTTATTTTACCTTTGTATTTGGTACTGGTGTGGCAAGTACTGGAAAACTGTGTCCAATTCAGATGTCCATCATTCAAGAAGGATGTTGAAAAGTTAGAGAGGGTTCAGAGAAGAGCCATGAGAATGATTAAAGATTAGGAAACATGTCTTATAGCAATAGACTCAAGGAGCTCAATCTACTTAGCTTAACAAAGAGAAGGTTAAGGAGTGATTAGATTACTGTCTATAAGTACAGTAGAACCTCAGAGTTATGAACACCAGAGTTAGGAACTGACTGGTCAACCACACATCTCATTTGGAACCAGAAGTATGCAATCAGGCAGCAGCAGAGATGAAAAAAAAAGCAGCAGCAAATACAGTACAGTGCTGTGTTAAACGTAAACTAAAAAAATAAAGGGAAAGTTTAAAAAAAGATTTGACAAGATAAAGAAACAATTTCTGTGCTTGTTTCATTTAAATTAAGATGGTTAAAAGCAGCATTTTTTCTGCATAGTAAAGTTTCAAAGCTGTATGAAGTCAATGTTCGGTTGTAAACGTTTGAAAAAAACAAAAGATTTGTCCAGAGTTATAAACAACCTCCATTCCTGAGGTGTTCATTCTACTGTACCTACATGGGGAACAAATAATTAATAATGGGCTTTTCAATCTAGCAGAGAAAGGCATAACATGATCCAATGGCTGGACGTTAAAGCTAGACAAATTAAGACTGGAAATAAGGCATAATTTTTAACAATGAGTAATTAAACACAACAGTTTACTAAGGGTCATGGTAGATTCTCCATCACTGGCAATTTTTAAATCAAGATTGAGTGTTTTTTCTGAAAGATCTGCTCTAGGAATTACTTTGGGGAAGTTCTATGGCCAGTGTTATACAGGAGGTCAGATTAAATCATCACAATGCATTCCTTCTGGCATTGGAATCTTTGAATATATGGACAGGAGAAATTAACTGGAACTCAGCAACCAATTCAGTGATCAATCCACAAGAAGAAAGCTGATCTCTCAGCCACATGAAGAGCCCTGCACTCACTGGGAGGTAGGGGTGAGTGTCAGAGTGCATTCTCAGTTTACACCTGTGTAACTCCGTTAACGTTAGTGCATTACACTGGCTTTACACTGATGTAATAGAGCAGAATTTGGCCCCGAATCCCTAATCGTGAAGCACAGGGAACACATTGGAGCTAGCCAGATAAGGTCCTTTAGTGAGGGGCTATATTTCTGGGTTTGGATTTACAGGAGTTTGTGGTGACCCTAAGCACACACTTAGGTGTTAAAAGGCTTAATTCTGATTTTATCTCCATTGATTTCAGTGGAGTTACTCTTGATTTACACCAGTTTAAATTGCAGCAGAATCAGGCTCAATTAATTGCTACTATAAAATTCCCAGTGGATAGGCAGGCAGCTACAAATACTAACAGTCCTAAAATCTGGAGCTTTCCAATCCAGTTCAGTCCATTCTCTTGTCGGTTGTCTCATAATTTTAAAGCGTTGAAGTACCAGTACTGAAACACCAAGGAAGATCAGAGAACATTTACATATGAAAAAGATTCTGCTGAAGCTTTCCTGCCTTGCATCCACACTGCTACATCACTTGAGAAACTTGGACATGATCCTAAATTTAATGGAGAAAAAAAACCCTTCACCCAGTTCAGAAAAATAATAAAGTGAAAGCCGCAGTTAATCTGAGAATTAAATAAAAGGAATTTCTGGCATTCACCATGTTTGGAGAAAAACGTTATTTGCCAAGTATAACTATTATCTTTTTTCTTTGGGGGTTCTTATGGAATTACCAAGATTAAAAGACATGGTTCAATTTGCTCTATTTTTGAGGATACACCTGGGAAGATTTTAGGTAGTTTGTGATATTAAGGTCTCATGCTGATGAGCCAAGGGCCTGCAAATCCCTTTGAAGTCAGTAGTTGTTGCGGGTGCCCAGTGTACCTCAGGATCAAGTGCTAACCGCCAAAGGCAAAAAAATCTGCCAAAGTTTAGCTCTTATGGACTCATTTGTACAACTGGGAAAATCATCTTTGTTGCTACGGCTTGATTGTTTTCAGTGCATTGATTCCAACTGATTGCATACAGCTGTGCTTCACACCCTATAATAAAGGAAAAGATCAAGAGCTTATTTCTCTCAAAATGTCCCAAAACACTTAGCATTTCTAACCACAACCGTCACAAAAAAATCTGAGTTTAAGGAAAATAAATGCTTTACATTTTTCCCTTAAAAAAATTGGAATCAATAGACCTATTTGCATTTTACAAGAATTTCTGAAAGAAAAAAAAACACCCTTATGCTCATAGTCGCCATTTTCACATGTAAGAACTCAGAGGTGACTAAGGTCCCAATCCTGCAAGCTGCTTTGTGTGGGCAGCCCTATAGACTTCAATGGATCTCTGCAGATGCAGGGGGCTCTGCCCATATGGACCAACTTGCAGGATAGGGGCTTTACTGACTGGGTAGAAAACTGAGGTCCAGATCTCTGAGACACAGTTTTACCAGACAAAACCCTTCATTCTATTTTTTCAATATCTGGCCCAATTCAGAAAAGGACTGAGTTATGTACTTAGCTTTAAGTACTGTGACAAAGTTCCTCCTCTACCTTGGTGGGTCTTGCACTTATTGGCGGATTTGCTTGCCTTGGAGCTTCACAGCAACCCTCAGTTTGGCCATTTTCGTGAACCCACAGTCCAGGTCAACTCCTCCTGTGTCTGACCAGGAGTTGGGAGGTTTGGGGGGAACCTGGGCCCACCCTCTACTCTGGGTTTCAGCCCAGGGCCTTGTGGAATGCAGCTGTCTAGAGGGCCTCCTGGAACAGCTGTGCGACAGCTACAACTCCCTGGGCTACTTCCCCATGGCCTCCTCCCAATACCTACTTTATCCTCACCATAGGACCTTCCTCCTGGTGTCTGATAATGTTTGTACTCCTCAGTCCTCCAACAGTATGCATTCTCACTCTCAGCTCCTAGCACTTCTTGTTCCCAGCTCCTTACACACATACCACAAACTGAAGTGAGCTCCTTTTTAAACCCAGGTGCCCTGATTAGCCTGCCTTAATTGATTCTAGCAGCTTCTTGATTGGCTGCAGGTGTTCTAATCAGCCTGTCTGTCTTAATTGTCTCCAGAAGGTTCCTGATTGTTCTGGAACCTTCCCTGTTACCTTACCCAGGGAAAAGGGACCTACTTAACCTGGGGCTAATATATCTGCCTTCTATTACTCTCCTGTAGCCATCCGGCCCGACCCTGTCACAGTACGTACTTAATTGCAATGACTTCAATGGGAATTAAGCATGCACTCATGCAAGTTCAGCATGCATGCAAGTGTTGTACTGACTAGAGATACTTTCCTGAATTAGGGCCCTCGGTCACAGTTCTGTAACATGAAGAATAAAAAAAAACAACCAGACAAACTTGTTGGTGCCCAGCACACCTGAACATTGTATCTTGGGAGTATAGGAGCTCTGAAGAATGGGACAAAGATGCTAATTCAACTCTTTGCTGCTGACTGCTTTGTCAGTTATTTGTAGGATATGGAAAAACCCTGACTCTCCCTCCATGCTGGGTTCAACAGACATGGAACCTTGCATTTCTGTGCAAATCAGCACAGCAATAATCTGATAAGGCTGATAAGTCTGAGCACAGATTATTTTAAACCAAAAATAGTACCTGTGAACTGGAATGTTCACTAATCAGTTGGAGAACTTACAAGAAATAGGAAGGAAGAAATATAGGTGCATTTCCTTATTTTCCCCACTCTCTCTCTCCTCTCTTTCTCTACCTGATTAGATGTTTGTTATATTAACTAAACCGAATTTAAATACTGACCACTGCATCTGAGTACTTGAAAAGGACAAACAGTTCTCATCATATTTTGGGTCAGTTTTACTCATGAGCACAAGTGCTGTGGAGCCAGTTCTCCAGGGCCCTGCAGTAAGTGAAGTCATCTACCCCAATGCAAAGTGGATGTAAAATGCGACCTTTCTAATTGAGTAGCATTTTTCCCCCACTCTCTTCGCAGTGGTGGAAATAACTGCACAAGGCAGGAGAGAATCAGGTCGCACATGTATTATATTCTTGATTAACCTGCCTTTAGACTTGGTTCAAGGCCCACTGAGTCAATGGCACACTTTTCACTGATTTTCATGGACTTTGGATCAGGGCCCCCTCATTCTGTACCATTTTACAGCAACCACCAACATTTTAAAAAGTGAACCTTAATGTATGTTTCATTTAAAACTGGAGCATCTAGAGGTTTCACTCAGTACATTTATTCATGGCAAACTTTATTCACTGCCTCCCCATGGTCAGTCAGCCTAATAGCAGTACTGGAGAAAATGCCCTCCCATATTGCTACTAGGCTGACATATCGTGGAGAGTCAGTTTGCTGTAGCAGCAAACGTCCATTTTCCTTCCATATGCTCCTCCTAAACTCTCTCTCTCTGCTTCCTATAAACTAAATGCTCAATGGATTTCATAGGTTCATATGGATCATTTGGAAAACACTGTGCTCACACATATAAGGAATTTTAGGCGGTTCTGGTAGTGCTGTCTGTGATTAAGGTTGCCTAAGGATTCCAATTGTAAGACCTCTGTTGAAGTATAAACCTGATACATGCCAATGTCTTTGAATATTAGTCTTTTAATTCAGGCAACCTTCATATCTCTTGGCAATGGTTCCACAGACTCACAACTGTCTATAGTAGCTAACAACATAACCTAGGAACAGCCACAGATTTCCTTGTTTACTATATGCCTACTCTCCCTAGTGTCCGGTTTATTGTACACATTATATTCCCCCCTTTTTAAGTATTTATTGCTCAACTTACAAAACCAACACTAATAATTAGTGATGCATTTCAAATGCCAAATAATAAAAATTAAATAGATATGCACTCAGTGACGGTTAAACTTTATAATCTTTTAAATAGGAAGGTGAACATTTCTCCTATATAGGATGCCTCAATTCAACCTCTGCAAAAGGCAATTCTGCCATCAGCGTTCTATTTTCAGGAAGAACCAGTCATTCTGCAATGAGGTAACTGACACAGTCTGTTCATGAGGTCTACCTTTAACAGTTGATGTTGTGGTTAGCAGCTGTCCCTCTAGAGTTCCAGAAACTGGGGATGAACCTAATTGGGGTATTCTCAGGTGGCAATTCTGTTGCTGCTGTACTAATATCTCCAGCATTAACCACAATCCTTTTTCCTTGGGTGACCAAAAGGCAGTGCAATACTACCCTGTCACCCCCCAGAATTACCATGTAGGACACTGGTCCTGTATTATCTTGAATGGTAACAGACATCCAATTGGGACCAGGGCAAAAAGCTTTTAGTATAACAACTTCTCAAACAGTAAAACTGCATTCTTAAGCAAAAGCAGCAACATGAAAAACATACTACTGTTGTTTTTGCTGTATTTTCCCCCTTAAGTACGGATGTATAAGCTTTAACCTTGAGCTTAGTTTCCTTCCCATTAACATCTCTGCTGGGAACAGGCCTGTGGTTTACTGCAGTGTTATCTGACAAACAGATAACGAGACAGTGTCATAGCTAGTGTATCGCCAGGTATTCTTCTAATACCCTTTTAAAATGACTGAATTGCTTGTTCAGCTAACCCATTTGATGGATGGATAGTAAGATGCCAATGTAACATGTTGGATACTGTTTGGTTTAATAAATCTTTGGAATTCCATGCTCGTAAAAGAACTTCCGTTACCCGATAGAAGCATTTCAGATAAGACATGGATACTGAAAACTGGTCCTTAATTTTTCTGTGGTGTCTTTGCTAGAGGATTTATGCATGGGATAGATTTACCTATTTGATAGATTATTACCTATTATTACCTATTATCTATTTGATAGATTCTACCTATTTGAAATGTGCATTCACTTGTTCTAAAAACATTTTCCCCAGGAATGGTCCTGCATAATCAATATGCACTCTCCTCCAAGGCTTATCTGGCCACTCCCAAGGATAGAGCGGAGCCACAATAGTAGCTTTGTAACTCTCTTGACAGATAGAACAGAATTGTGCCTTACTATCAGTACCCATCTTTGCCCACCACATGTTATTCTGGGCTAACCCTTTCATTTTAGTAATACCTGGATATGTCTGATGGAGTTAATCCATTATTTACTTCAGGTGCTTATTTTGGAATGATGATCTGTGCTCCCCATAATATATACCTGTCTTACACGTTGAGTTAATTGCATTGCTTATAATAAGGCATGAGTGTCTGACCAACTTTGGTGTGGGGCCACTTCCTTAGCACAAACTTTCTAACTTCTGAGAGCACTGGATCTGTACCAGTCCATGATTTTACCTGTAACACTGTCACTGGAGTTGTAATAAAAAATGGTAACATTAACACTCTCTCTTCACTTTTGTCTTTTTCATGTCTTCAGGGAAGGTAAATGGCTTAAAGCATGTGTATTTCCCAACTTCTTATCAGCTTTGTATACAGTCATGTATCAGGAGGGCCAAATCGCACCTGGAGCTGCAGCTAGCAAGAGATGTCAAGAGTAACAAGAAGGGTTTCTTCAGGTATGTTGGCAACAAGAAGAAAGCCAAGGAAAGTGTGGGCCCCTTACTGAATGAGGGAGGCAAGCTAGTGACAGAGGATGTGGAAAAAGCTAATGTACTCAATGCTTTTTTTGCCTCTGTTTTCACTAACAAGGTCAGCTCCCAGACTGCTGTGCTGGGCATCACAAAACGGGGAAGAGATGGCCAGCCCTCTGTAGAGATAGAGGTGGTTAGGGACTATTTAGAAAAGCTGGACGTGCACAAGTCCATGGGGCCGGACGAATTGCATCCGAGAGTGCTGAGGGAATTGGCGGCTGTGATTGCAGAGCCCTTGGCCATTATCTTTGAAAACTCGTGGCGAACGGGGGAAGTCCCGGATGACTGGAAAAAGGCTAATGTAGTGCCCATCTTTAAAAAAGGGAAGAAGGAGGATCCTGGGAACTACAGGCCGGTCAGCCTCACCTCAGTCCCTGGAAAAATCATGGAGCAGGTCCTCAAAGAATCAATCCTGAAGCACTTAGAGGAGAGGAAAGTGATCAGGAACAGTCAGCATGGATTCACCAAGGGAAGGTCATGCCTGACTAATCTAATCGCCTTTTATGATGAGATTACTGGTTCTGTGGATGAAGGGAAAGCAGTGGATGTATTGTTTCTTGACTTTAGCAAAGCTTTTGACACGGTCTCCCACAGCATTCTTGTCAGCAAGTTAAGGAAGTATGGGCTGGATGAATGCACTATAAGGTGGGTAGAAAGCTGGCTAGATTGTCGGGCTCAACGGGTAGTGATCAATGGCTCCATGTCTAGTTGGCAGCCGGTGTCAAGTGGAGTGCCCCAGGGGTCGGTCCTGGGGCCCGTTTTGTTCAATATCTTCATAAATGATCTGGAGGATGGTGTGGATTGCACTCTCAGCAAATTTGCGGATGATACTAAACTGGGAGGAGTGGTAGATACGCTGGAGGGGAGGGATAGGATACAGAAGGACCTAGACAAATTGGAAGATTGGGCCAAAAGAAATCTAATGAGGTTCAATAAGGATAAGTGCAGGGTCCTGCACTTAGGATGGAAGAATCCAATGCACCGCTACAGACTAGGGACCGAATGGCTCGGCAGCAGTTCTGCGGAAAAGGACCTAGGGGTGACAGTGGACGAGAAGCTGGATATGAGTCAGCAGTGTGCCCTTGTTGCCAAGAAGGCCAATGGCATTTTGGGATGTATAAGTAGGGGCATAGCGAGCAGATCGAGGGACGTGATCGTTCCCCTCTATTCGACACTGGTGAGGCCTCATCTGGAGTACTGTGTCCAGTTTTGGGCCCCACACTACAAGAAGGATGTGGATAAATTGGAAAGAGTACAGCGAAGGGCAACAAAAATGATTAGGGGTCTAGAGCACATGACTTACGAGGAGAGGCTGAGGGAGCTGGGATTGTTTAGTCTGCAGAAGAGAAGAATGAGGGGGGATTTGATAGCTGCTTTCAACTACCTGAAAGGGGGTTTCAAAGAGGATGGCTCTAGACTGTTCTCAATGGTAGCAGATGACAGAACGAGGAGTAATGGTCTCAAGTTGCAATGGGGGAGGTTTAGATTGGATATTAGGAAAAACTTTTTCACTAAGAGGGTGGTGAAACACTGGAATGCGTTACCTAGGGAGGTGGTAGAATCTCCTTCCTTAGAGGTTTTTAAGGTCAGGCTTGACAAAGCCCTGGCTAGGATGATTTAACTGGGACTTGGTCCTGCTTTGAGCAGGGGGTTGGACTAGATGACCTTCTGGGGTCCCTTCCAACCCTGATATTCTATGATTCTATGATTCTATGATTCTATGTATTCATGGGCTCTTAATGCCTGTCTCTGATTCTGGTGATTCCATCTGCGGCATGGATTTCATCTCAATAAGCAATGAGATTAGGGTATTGTGATCTGTGCAAACTGGAAACCTGTGTGTATGTGTTTTATATATATGAATGAAACTTTTGTACCCCAAAGATAACAGTTAATCCTTCTCAATCTGTTAATAATTACATTCAATGGAAGAGAGTCTGGAATACAAATTCAGCTGGTTTCTGAAACTCGTCCTCCATCTAGTGAGCTAAAAAGGCTCCAATTCCATAAGATGCAGCATCACAAGTCAAGATCAGTTCTTCGTCAACTTGGTAATGTACCAGAACTTCCAAGAACAGCAGCAATACTTTAGAATCCTGAAATGCTTGTTCCTGAGCTAATTTCCAATACCATTTAACCCCCTTTAAGTAATATATACAAATGCAGTAGAAGTGTTGATAAGTTTAGCTAAAACTTACTGTTGTAATTCAGCAAGCCTAAACAAGCCTTCACCTCTGACCTATTCCTAGGTGCAGTGACATCACCACTTGCTTTGACAGGTTTCAGAGTAGCAGCCATGTTAGTCTGTATTCGCAAAAAGAAAAGGAGTACTTGTGGCACCTTAGAGACTAACAAATTTATTAGAGCATAAGCTTTCGTGAACTACAGCTCACTTCATCGGATGCATTCCACCAAATGCATCCGATGAAGTGAGCTGTAGCTCACGAAAGCTTATGCTCTAATAAATTTGTTAGTCTCTAAGGTGCCACAAGTACTTGCTTTGACTTTCTCTCTCACTGGGTGCAGTCTCCAATTTACCTCTAACTTTTCCTCACACTAGCAATCTCAATTTCCCATACTCCTCTACACTTAGGCCAAAGCTTAATTTCTACTTAACATAGGCTACAGCATGAAAAAGAGACAAATCAGACGAGGAGGCAGGAGGGACTGGGAATGGCTGGGAAGGAGACTAGGACTGGGAGAGAAGCCTGATGACTGGAGACTGGGACAGGCCAGGAGAGGATAGTGAGACTGGAATGAGGAGCCAAGGATGAGGAAGAGAAAGGAGTGAGAAGAGGACAAGTTAGAAGGAATGAGGCAAAAGAGGTCATCTTTGGAGAGGATGGGCATTAGCGTATACTCCCTTCCAGAGTCTGGAATAGAACCCAACATTCCCAAGTCTAAAGAAAAGGAGTACTTGTGGCCACAAGTACTCCTTTTCTTTTTGCGAATACAGACTAACACGGCTGCTACTCTGATTCCCAAGTCTCACCATCTCTCTGTTGTCAGCGAATATTTCTGAAACCCACTGGCAAAGTGTCTCATTCCCATCTAATGCTGGTCCACACAGAAGATAACAGCCTACTACCACTATTAGTTACTCCATTAGCTCAAGAGACAGAGGATCTAATGGTTCTAACCCTGCTGATGAACGATATAGATTCCAATATGATGTCACATAAAAATGCCCTTATGTTTTCAGTTTGGCTTTTAAAAAGCTTAGGAAGTTCCACACCAAAAATACATTAAAAGACCATTATTAAGGTTGCAAGGTCAAACACTCAAAAAAGAAAAGGAGTACTTGTGGCACCTTAGAGACTAAAAAATTTGTTAGTCTCTAAGGTGCCACAAGTACTCCTTTTCTTTTTGCGAATACAGACTAACACGGCTGCTACTCTGAAACACTCAAAAGTAAGGAAATGCCAGAATTAAGATTACCCATGCAACCTTAATTCGGCCTTCTTGTGCATATGAATTATGCTATAGTTTTAATTATATGATCACATTATTTTTTCCACAAGACCCCTGCCTCATTCAGTGACAGAAATGGCCCTGCCTGAGTGATGAATCAGGTTTGTGTAGTGAAGAGGCTATTGTCTGTAGAACCCCTGCCTAATTTGTTGCAGAAGTTGGAAGGTGAGTAGTGTATGAGGCTGGATAATGCGGGAAGAAAAAGGAAGGCCTCAGGGTTAAGGCAGTTAAATGCGGTTCTGAAGATTCTATCCCTGCCTGTGACACAGAGATCCTATGTGATGCTGGAAAAGTTACTTAAAGCAAACTTTTCACAGGTAATCATTAACTGCATGCTTCTCATTTTCTGGGTGCCTGACTTGAGATCGTGAGGTCTGCTTTGCAGAAGTGCTGAGCACTCACAGCTGCAACTGAAGTCAATGGGAGCTGTGCTTTAAACATATCAAACTGTTACAAAAAGAGACATGCTGAAAAGTCGGGTCCTAAGAGTCACAAATTGGGCACCCAAAATTAGTGGAAACTTTATCTCAATTTCTCTTGCCATCATCTGTTGGCAAGAGATTTCCACCCCATCTGTAAAATCGGGATAATAATACCCCTCATTTCAAGGGTATTGTGAAAGTAAATTAATATACGTGAAGTACTTGGATGCTATAGTGATGAGTGCCATAAAAAAGCCTGTGAGAAAAAATAAATAATCCTGTCTGCCACACACTGAACAGTGAAAAGAAAAACAAACATTGAATAGCTACTCATTAAATGAGTACCATCCATTCTTTGCCTGGAATGAGGCAGGAATCCTGTAATAAAAATGGTATGTGATCATGTAATTAAAGGTTGTATCATGATGGGGACTGATTAAGGTTGCACAGGCAACCTTAATTCTGGCATTTCCTAACTTTTGAATGATTGACTTTTAAACCTAAAATAATGTTTAACGATTTTTATATGTAATATATATACTACAGACATTATATAAAGTAAAAGTTTACTAGCCCAGGAGTAAAATCTAATAGTCCACCCTTTACTACAATGATTACAATGAAAAAAGTGAATGCTATTTTACACTCCCATGAAAACAAGGGAAGTGGTCAAGAATTTTGCAAGGTGATTTATATGTCTGTGCATGCTCACACGTATCTGTACATACATACCTACACAAAGGTATCCTGGAACCACCACCACCAAGTTTGATATCTGAGGTAGTAGAGGGGTGTTGTACAAGAATGTACTCTAGTTGTCTACCCAGTTGTACCTTCAGTTTTAAGGATTTGGGATATAAGAAGATTTGGAGCTCTACCAATTTATTCTCTGTTTACTCCAAGACAGTGATTTTCAACCTGTGGTCCACGGACCCATGGGGATTCACAGATGATGTTTAAGATTTCCAGTGGGGTCCACACATTCATTTGAAATTTTTTAGAGGTCTGCAAATGGAAAAAAGGTTGAAAACCGCTGCTCCTAGACACAACCCCCTAGTTTCTTCTGGAAGACATCCTCAGATCCTGATCTGTACCATGGCTGCTTGGTGTAGCCAGCCGTGAGAGGTTCATGCCCACGGATGGGGATTCTTCAGATGCACAGAACTGGTACAGCAAGTCCTATGTGACCGGTCTCCTAGCAACCAGTGCTGTGACTATGTCTTCTGCTGGCAGCTAGCACAAATCAGATCAGCCTTCACACTATTGCAGCGCATACAGGGTGCCTAGGGTCACAGTGACAAAGGATTGCTTCCTCCTCTCTATGCTTCATAAGTTAAAGCCACTACACAATTAAAGGCCAGAGATTCCCTAATTGTTGCCAGATTTAGACACGTCTAACCTTTGCTGGAGGAACTGAAGAAGGCTTGGCATCCATTCCCACATCTGGTGGGACCAACCTGAAATTACAAAACAGTGGACCAGAATTAGACCCCAATTCTGAAATTAGAGGAGCTGACTAGCCTAGCCATTAGATGTATTAGCGTTTTGTAGAAATCATGGGGCACCAACCAAATGTGTAGTCAGATTTATGAAAAAGAGACCTCCTTCACACAAATATTACTGAACTCAGAAGAATCTTGGACACACTCTTAATAGAAAAACACAGATGGTTTGAGATGGGCTAAGCATCTTTAAGCCAAGTGTAGCTATTTTTCCTAGAAATCAAGGAGCAAGATAACTCAGTATTACAAAGAGACCAAAATTAATTTTTCTGTAATAAATTAATTGCAAGTTACCAGTGTATACTAAAGATTTTTTAAAATGCTATTTTAAGCATGATGCATGGGATGCATGAAATTTTGCTTTTTTGGCTCCAACCTGGTAAACATTTGTGCATGTTAGTTTGCATGTGTGGATCGTTCCAGTTAGTTCAGTGCATTAAGTGAACTATATACGCAAGCGTTTGCAGGATTGGGGAATTTCTTTGTGATCATACTCGTGTAGTCATACTGGAAAAGAGAATTTAAAAAAACCTCTTTGTTCAAGTAAAAAAATAAACTGCACAAGAGCACAGAAACATCTTTTCCCGTGGTGTAACATTTGGAATTAAGACAATGTGTGGGTCCCAAGTTGTGTACCCCAAGTCTGCGCCTCTTGACAAAGAACATTTGCAGAGTGGGTGACTCTCTGAAGGTTAGATTCTGATAAAATCTGAAAAGCAGGGGCCACCAAACCCACAGGGGCCTAGACATATGCTAGGAGTCTCGTAAGATCACGTTTTCTTGTGAGATTTCCAGTACTTTTTTGTTTCAGCTAGGCTGGAAATCTCACAAGGAGAGATCCTCCCATAGTACCAGGATATTTCTGATTCTGGTTTTGGCTAAAAGCTGGAATTGTAAGGGCACATGTAGTTTGTTTTTTCAAAGGATACCCAAACACAATATACAGTTCAAGTCTGGTTTTGTTACCTGTTAACTATCTTGGCTCATCACTGTCATTTTCTTCCCAAACCCTGTGCTTCAGAACTGAAAGGTCAGCCCCACTGTCTTCACAATGTAATGTCATTTCACACCATAAACATTATCTGAGCCACATGAAAATACATCAGACACCTGAAACCTTCAGTGTAATGAAAACTTCTTTAGCTCAGATTTAATATACTTGACATATCAAGCAATTGCCTAGCATAGTTCCTGCATTCATCCTTTCAACCCCATTGCAGGGAGTAGGAAATATTGCCTAGGAAAAACAACATTTCAAATCTGAACAGGTTACATGTTGACAAGTGATGTGCCAGACAAGGATAAACATGAATAATATAGTATACACACTGTATAGATTAGAGATGGGCCAAATCAAAACCCTAGACTCAGACTGCCATGAGCTTTGAGACAGCTCTGATCTGGATCTGAATCTTGTGAGCTGATCTCTAATCTACACAGTCAATACTGTAATATTATTCTCTTTAAAGAATAAGAATGACTAATTTGAGCCGAGTGAAGTCTTCTGAAAACTCTCCATTTGGACAGTCTCTACGTAAAAGAATAAATGGACACAAATCAGACGTCAAGAATTATAACATTCAAAAACCAGTCGGAGAACACTTCAGTCTCTCTGGTCACTCGATTACAGACCTGAGAGTGGCTATTCTTCAACAAAAAATTGGAATTAATTTGCAAACTGGATACAATTAACTTAGGCTTGAATAGAGACTGGGAGTGGATGGGTCATTACACAAAGTAAAACTATTTCCCCATGTTATTTCCCCCCCCCCCAACCCCCCACTGTTCCTCAGACGTTCTTGTCAACTGCTGGAAATGGCCCACCATGATTATCACCACAAAAGGTTTTCTTCCTTCCCCCCACCCTCCCTACCTGCTGGTAATAGCTCATCTTAAGTGATCACTCTCCTTACAGTGTGTATGGTAATACCCATTGTTTCATGTTCTCTGTGTGTGTATATAAATCTCCCCACTGTACTTTCCACTGAATGCATCCAATGAAGTGAGCTGTAGCTCACAAAACCTTATGCTCAAATAAATTTGCTAGACTCTAAGGTGCCACAAGTACTCCTTTTCTTTTTGCGAATACAGACTAACACGGCTGCTACTCTGAAACAAATCCCACTGAAGTCAATCCTATTTTTGCTGTCACAAATGCCTGCAGAATCAGACCTGAATTCTGAACCAGCTGGCACCCAAGAAAATTCCCAAAAACTACAGCATGAAAAATAAATTATCCTCCTTTTTTCTTGATTTTACAAGGGCTGTCATTTGAAAGGGCTGAAATCAACATATACACTAGATGTAGGGCAGCTGAGACACCAGGAATTAAAGATTAATCTTTAATTAAAAATTATGTCATGTGATGAAACTCCAAGAATATATCCAACCAAAATTGCCACCTCTAACTAGGCCCTGGTCTACACTAGGTGTTGAGGTCGAATTTAGCAGCATTAAATCGATGTAACTCTGCACCCGTCCACATGACGAAGCCCTTTTTTCGACTTAAAGGGCTCTTAAAATCGATTTTCTTACTCCTCCCCTGACAAGGGGATTAGCACTGAAATCGGTTTTGCTGGGTCGAATTTGGGGTACTGTGGACGCAATTAGATGGTATTGGCCTCTGGGAGCTATCCCAGAGTGCTCCATTGTGACCGCTCTGGACAGCACTCTCAACTCAGATGCACTGACCAGGTAGACAAGAAAAGGCCCGCGAACTTTTGAATTTCAATTTCCTGTTTGGCCAGTGTGGCAAGCTGCAGGTGACCATGCAGAGCTCATCAGCAGAGGTGACCATGCAGAGTTCATCAGCAGAGGTGACCATGATGGAGTCCCAAAATCGCGAAAGAGCTCCAGCATGGACCAAACGGGAGGTACGGGATCTGATCGCTGTATGGGGAGAGGAATCCGTGCTATCAGAACTACGTTCCAGTTTTCGAAATGCCAAAACATTTGTGAAAATCTCCCAGGGCATGAAGGACAGAGGCCATAACAGGGACCCGAAGCAGTGCCGCGTGAAACTTAAGGACCTGAGGCAAGCCTACCAGAAAACCAGAGAGGCGAACGGCCGCTCCGGGTCAGAGCCCCAAACATGCCGCTTCTATGATGAGCTGCATGCCTTTTTAGGGGGTTCAGCCACCACCACCCCAGCCATGTTGTTTTACTGCTTCAATGGAGATGGAGGCAACACAGAAGCAGGTTTGGGGGACGAGGAAGATGATGAGGAGGAGGCTGTAGATAGCTCACAGCAAACAAGCGGAGAAACCAGTTTTCCCGACAGCCAGAAACTGTTTCTCACCCTGGACCTGGAGCCAGTACCCCCCGAACCCACCCAAGGCTGCCTCCCAGACCCACCAGGCGGAGAAGGGACCTCTGGTGAGTATACCTTTTAAAATACTATACAAGGTTTAAAAGCCATCATGTTTAATGATTAATTTGCCCTGGCATTCGTTGCTCTTCTGGATATACTCCCAAAGCCATTGCAAAAGGTTTCTGGGGAGGGCAGCCTTATTCCATCCACCATGGTAGGACACTTTACCACTCCAGGCCAGTAGCACGTACTCGGGAATCATTGTAAAACAAAGCATTGCAGTGTATGTTTGCTGGCATTCAAACAACATCCGTTCTTTATCTCTCTGTGTTATCCTCAAGAGAGTGATATCATTCATGGTCACCTGGTTGAAAGAGGGTGCTTTTCTTAAGGGGACATTCAGAGGTGCCCATTCCTGCTGGGCTGTTTGCCTATGGCTGAACAGAAATGTTCCCCACTGTTAGCCACGTGGTGGGGGGAGGCAAAATGCGACCTTGTAACGAAAGCATATGTGCTATGTATGTAATGTTAACAGCAAGGTTTACAGCAAGAGTGTACCCATTGTTCTATAAAATGTGTCTTTTCAAATACCACTGTCCCCTTTTTTTTCCTCCACCAGCTGCATGTGTTTCAAGGATCACAGGATCTTCCCCTTCCCAGAGGCTAGCGAAGATTAGAAGGCGAAAAAAATGCACTTGCGATGAAATGTTCTCTGAGCTCATGCTGTCCTCCCACACTGACAGAGCACAGACGAATACGTGGAGGCAGACAATGTCAGAGTGCAGGAAAGCACAAAATGACCGGGAGGAGAGGTGGCGGGCTGAAGAGAGTAAGTGGTGGGCTGAAGAGAGGGCTGAAGTTGAAAGGTGGCGGCAGCACGATGAGAGTAGGCAGGATTCAATGCTGAGACTGCTGGAGGATCAAACTAATATGCTCCAGCGTATGGTTGAAGTGCAGGAAACGCAGCAGGAGCACAGACCACCGCTACAGCCCCTGTGTAACCAACCGCCCTCCTCCCCAAGTTCCATAGCCTCCTCACCCAGACGCCCAAGAACGCGGTGGAGGGGCCTCCGGCCACCCAGCCACTCCACCCCAGAGGATTGCCCAAGTAACAGAAGGCTGGCATTCAATAAGTTTTAAACTTTTAAAGTGCTGTGTGGCCTTGTCCTTCCCTCCTCCACCACCCCTCCTGGGCTATCTTGGTAATTATCCCCCTATTTGTGTGATGAATTAATAAAGAATGCATGAATGGGAAGCAACAATGACTTTATTGCCTCTGCAAGCGGTGATCGAAGGGAGGAGGGGAGGGTGGTTAGCTTACAGGGAAGTAGAGTGAACCAAGGGGCGGGGGGTTTCATCAAGGAGAAACAAATAGAACTTTCACACCATAGCCTGGCCAGTCATGAAACTGGTTTTCATAGCACCCTCCTGTGCTCTTCTAACTGCCCTGGTGTCTGGCTGTGCATAACCAGCAGCCAGGCGATTTGCCTCAACCTCCCACCCCACCATAAACGTTTCCCCCTTACTCTCACAGATATTGTGGAGCGCACAGCAAGCAGTAATAACAGTGGGAATATTGGTTTTGCTGAGGTCTAACCGAGTCAGTAAACTGCGCCAGCGCTCTTTTAAATGTCCAAATGCACATTCTACCACCATTCTGCACTTGCTCACCCTGTAGTTGAAAAGCTCCTGACTACTCTCCAGGCTGCCTATGTATGGCTTCATGAGCCATGGCATTAAGGGGTAGGCTGGGTCCCCAAGGATAACTATAGGCATTTCAACATCCCCAACGGTTATTTTCTGGTCTGGGAAGAAAGTCCCTTCCTGAAGCTTTTGAAACAGACCAGAGTTCCTGAAGATGCGAGCGTCATGCACCTTTCCCGGCCATCCCACATTGATGTTGGTGAAACGTCCCTTGTGATCCACCAGTGCTTGCAGCACTATTGAAAAGTACCCCTTGCGGTTTATGTACTCGCTGGCTTGGTGCTCCGGTGCCAAGATAGGGATACGGGTTCCGTCTATGGCCCCACCACAGTTAGGGAATCCCATTGCAGCAAAGCCATCTACTATGACTTGCACATTTCCCAGGGTCACTACCCTTGATATCAGCAGATCTTTGATTGCGTTGGCTACTTGCATCACAGCAGCCCCCACAGTAGATTTGCCCACTCCAAATTGATTCCCGACTGACCGGTAGCTGTCTGGCGTTGCAAGTTTCCACAGGACTATTGCCACTCGCTTCTCAACTGTGAGGGCTGCTCTCATCTTGGTATTCTTGCGCCTCAGGGCAGGGGAAAACAAGTCACAAAGTTCCATGAAAGTGCCCTTACGCATGCGAAAGTTTCGCAGCCACTGGAAATCGTCCCAGACCTGCAACACTGTGTGGTCCCACCAGTCTGTGCTTGTTTCCCGAGCCCAGAATCGGCGTTCCACCGCATGAACCTGCCCCATTAGCACCATGATGCCCACATTGCCAGGGCCCGTGCTTTGAGAGAAGTCTGTGTCCATGTCCTCATCACTCTCGTCACCGTGCTGATGTCGCCTACTCGCCGGGTTTCGCTTTGCCAGGTTCTAGTGCTGCATATACTGCTGGATAATGTGTGTGGTGTTTAATGTGCTCCTAATTGCCAAAGTGATCTGAGCGGGCTCCA